>NC_051318.1:9185061-9493007 GCF_015220235.1 Choloepus didactylus
GACCCCAGTGAGCCTCAGTTTCCCCTCCAAACATGGGTTTATTAACACCTCACAAGACTGTTGTCGGATTAGGTCAGATCCTGCATCTGAAGTGATGGGCCATGGCTGCTTCTCTGTTTCCAGCTACTTTGGGGGGTTTTTTTGCCCAATGCATTGTATAAAAAAATTTTTTTTTAATTTTTTGTCTCATACATGTGCACACGAAGACTCAAAGCAGGTCATAAAAAGAGATAGAAAGGACAAAAGACAAATACAGAGCATGAGCAATTGGAAAGGTGACTAAGAAAGAGCAGAGAAGGCAGACCCTGAGCAAGACAGCAAGGGGCAGACTCAGATGGTGTCTGTTCCCTGTGGCTGTGGAGCAAAGTCACACAGACCGGGGGACTCAGAAACATTGTCTCACAGTCCTGGAACCCAGACGTCCAAATTCACGGTGCTGGCAGGGCCACACTGCCTCGGAAACCTGTCGGGAGAAACTTTCCTATGTCTTCTGGTTCCTGGTGGTTCCACAGTCCTTGGCTTGTAGCTGCATCACGCCAGCCTCTGCTTGCATGGTCACATGGCCGTCCCCCATGTGTCTGTCTGCCCGAACCCATAATAGCTGGAGACACAGCCAGGAAGACAAGGAGAAGGATGACAAGGCAGATGGAGACAAACCTCATAAGGGCAAACACCCACCAGAGAGCCAGGTTTGCATTTCCAGCCTCATCCAAGCTTTTCCTGATGTGAGTAGCTTGTGCCATGTCTTAAAAGTCCCACTAGAGCAGCAGTGCTTGTCCTCTTTGCAATTTGCAAGTCTGCTCTCCTTAACAATTAGGTAAAGAAGGGCTCTGGTAGCTCAGAAAAAGATGCTCAACTTCATTAGCCATCAGGGACACACAAAGTCAAAACCACAAGGAGATGCCACATCATACGCCCTAGGATGGCTGTTATTAAAAGACAAAAAAAAACAGAAAATAGAAGTATTGGTGAGGATGCCGAGAAATGGGAAGCCTTATCAATTTTTGGTGGGAACGTAATATGGTGCAGCTGCTGTGGAAAGCAGTGTGGTGACTCCTCCAAAAGTTAAACAGAATTACTATATGGCCCAGTGATCCCACTTCTAGTTATACAGCCCCAAAGAATTGAAAGCAGGAGCTGAAAGAGATACTTGTACACCCGTGTTCACAGTAGCATGATTCACAATAGCCAAAAGGTGGAAGCAAACCAAATACCCATTAACAGATGAATGAATAAGTAAATTGTGGCGTGTATAAACAATGGAATATTATACAGCCATGAAAAGGAATGAAGTGCTGATCCATGCTACAACACAGATGCACCGTGAAGACGTTTTTCTATGTGAAAGAAGCCAGAGACAGAAGGATAAATATCATATGATTCTACTTAGATGAAATGTCTAGAATAGGCAAATTCATACAGACAGAAGGTAGAGTACAACTTACCAGGGGCTTTGTGGAGGGAGGAATGGGGAGTGATTGTCTAGTGGGTGCAGAGTTTTTGTTTTGGATGATGAAAAAGTCCTGGTAACAGATTAATACCACTGAAGTATACACTTAAAAATGCTTAAAATGGGAAATCTTGTATTACGTATACGTTACCACAATTAAAAAAAAAAATGGTTTAAAGAAGGGTTATAGTGTAACATGACTGTGTTTGGGGGTTGCCCAAGATCCTAATTACACAGAAGCTGGTTCCTTTGTTGGAACAGTCCCCTGCATTCAGCTCCAGCCATCGTCTCTCCTAAGGTCACTCTTGGCAGCACGTACTATTTATGTTCCAACAAAATAGCTGGATCCTGGCATCAGGGATGGCAGAGGATCTGCAATTCTCCCCACTTCGAGGCTGACATGTTTCCCAGATGCTGACGGAAGGCATGGGGCTCCTGGCTGGGGACAAAAGGCCTCATGCCCACAGCCGAGCCACAGCCAGAGTCAGCACCCAGGTGCTGCTGCCCTGTCTGAGTCCCGCGGGCAGCAGTACCATGTGCCCAGGGGAGTGAGCGGCAGCTGAGGACGCCAGGGCCAAGGACCGCACCCTGTGAGCAGGCAGCACGCCTGGGAGCAAACAGGGGAGCGGACAGGTCCTTGGCTGTCCAGTGCGGCCACCCTGGCCTGCGCAGTGGCCTGCTGGCTGGCTCTGGATACTGCTTGGTACCGGCAGATGGAAAAGCCATGCAGCCTGGCACCCTCAGTGCCCACTGGGCTGCCTCTCCCAACATCCTCGGGAGATAATGCTGAGTTATCTTGGGCTCTTCTCCTCCCCTTCTTACTACCCGCAAGATGCACAGATGCTGCCGCTCCCTTCTGGGCTCCTCTCGAGCCCCTGCCCCAGCTCAGGCCCACCGCCCAGCTGACATCGCCCCCCCATCCTAATAGGCCCCCAAGGCTCCACGCTGACCCTGTGGAAACCGGATCTGATTGGGTAGTGTCGTCCTCTCATCCGGCCCACCAGGGCTGCCCTAACGAGGCAGCCAGACCTGGGGCTTTAGCGACAGGAAAGGCACTGCCTCATGGTCCCCAAGGCTGGAAGTCTGAAAAGGGGGGGTCTGCAGGCCGGCCCTGCCTCCCCACCCCAGCGCTCCCCGCTTCAGCCTGGCTGTGGTCCCATGTGTGCCTCAGGCATGTGATATGGGGAGCTGCCAGCTGGGGCGTGGCCACAGGAAGCTCAGCGGCACCCCGAGTCCGAGAGGGCCGGGAGCCCCTGGGTCCTTTGGGGCCCGTTTCCAGGGCCCAATGCGGCGCCCACAGGAACGAAAGGACCCCCCATACCCAGAAGGAGACATCCCGAGCAGCCCCCTCCAGTTCTGTGGACAACAGCTCTCTCTGCTTGCTCTGGGGCAGAGGCGGCCGTGGAAATGGGGGAGAGCGGAGCTGGAGTGAATCGGGGTGAAACAGCGGGAGGGGGGACATGTACTGGCTGCACACATTTGAGGCTCGCGTCCTCCGTGGAGCTGGGCCGTGTTGGGGATCATGTTGTCGACGACCGGCGTGCGTTACAACAAAGTCTAACAACTCTGAGAACCAGGTTCCCACCTTCCCTACAAGAACCAGGGACCGGGGCGGCAACGCGGCTGTGGGGGACGTGTGGGGAGGGGTCCAGGCTGGCAGCCGTGGGACACACCCGTGATTGGAGGGTGCTGGGAGCAACCGGAAGAGGGCCGGGCCTCCCCGTCGGGGCCCAGGGCAGAGGTGAGCGGGGTGGGGGTGGTGGGGGAGCGGGGTCCTGGCCGGGCAGGCGGAGCCGCTGGACCCTCGGCCATGCCGCCCCCATCCGGGTCCAAAGCCCGGAGCTTGAGTCCCGGGATTCTCAGCAGAGCCCGCAGCAGCAGGGGGCCCAGGGGTCGGTGTAGACGCTGCCTCTCAGGGTGGCCCCGCAGCATTCGCACTCCCACACACGCCCCACAGTATTCACTCACACACACTACACACTCATACCACACACACACACACACACACACTCTCACACTACAAACACACCACACACGTACACTCACCACGCACACACGTACACAGTCACCACACACTCACACTCATACACACTCATACAAAACACACTCCCACACACCACACACATGCCACACACACACCACACACTCATACCACACACACACACTCACTCACACTACAAACACACCACACACGTACACTCACCACACACACATGTACACAGTCACCACACACTCACACTTATATGCCACACAACTCACACACCACACCCACACGCACTCACACACACGTACACTCACACTCACAAGCACTCACACACACGACACACATGCTCACTCATACTACAGGCACCACACACACATACACACACTCATACACCACACACACTAAACTCACACACACACCACCCACTCATACCATGCAACACACACGCATGCACACACACTCACCACATGCTCACACATACCATACACTCATACATATGCACTCACCACACACTCATACACCACACACACCAAACACATACCACACACATACACACTCACACACACACTCACTCATTACACACACACTACATACTACACACACCACACACTCATATACCACACACACCACATACACTAATACACCACACACATACCACACACATTCACACACACACCACACACACCACACACACACACACTCTCACGCTCACACACACCCTACTCCTCCCCACGCAGGCGATTGCCCCTGGGAAATGCTCACTCCGGGACAGTGACCCTCCCTCTGGGGGGGGCCCCGGGCACGTCCCAGCGCAGGGAGGGTCTGGAAGGGGGGCCGGATCCCCCTGCGGGGCCCTGCTGGGGGGTGACGAGAGCCCCGTACGGGGGAAACGAGGCTTCGCGCCGCGGCTGCGGGAACCGTGGTCACGGAGAGACGTGAAGCACTGGGCTCTGCTACACTCGGAGGGAAGCAGGAAAACCAAGAGACAAACGTAACTAATACTTTGTACTTATAATTTCTTGGCTCTGAGCAGCCTCCAAAAGCCGTTTGCCGACCACCCCGACTGTTTGGTGGAGTTAACACCTGCCCTGTGAGGGTCTGTGTTCAGGGCTGTGGGGGACGGAAGGTGCATCACACGTGGGGCGCCCCCGGGAAGCCCGACGGGACCTACAAAGTGGGGCACAGTAATTACAATATCCGGCAAAAGTGATCAATAAAGGCAAATGCTGTGGTCGCTGAGAACAAAGAAAGGTTTGTAGATACATTTGTCAGATAAATTACAAGGTGCAAAGTTAGATTTGAATTTCAAATCGACAATGAATGTTTCAGTATACGTAAAATTTACAAAAGTTATTCATTGTCGATTTGAAATTCAGATCTGTGTGTCCTGGCTCTTTGTTTGTTGAATCTGGCTAACCTAGGTGTGGAAGGCTCCGAGGCATAAAAAATATTTCACCGAAGTTTCCAAAGACGGGTGAGACGCGAGCATGTGGGAAACTGCAGTGGCCATGCTTCTGGGGTGCCCCTCTGACCCCCCTTAGAGACCCACCTCTGTGCACTCACAAGGAGAAGCTTTTAGCAGGTTTACGAGGAGACGGGAGGAGCGGGCAGTGCAGCGGTCAGCCGCAAACTACCACCAGCCTCGGTGGCTTAAAACAACCCGGCTGCCTAACTCCCACTGCCTGGGGAAGGAAAGCCAGGGTCTCAGCCTGACAGTGTCCTGGTCCTCACTGCAGGACCCAGGCTGACGGGGCGGTCGCTCTCGGGGACATTGCCAACCTCTGGGGCAAGACAAGCCTGCAAAGCAAGGCCTGAGCTTTTAAAACTTCCACTCAGGGCTGCAAGTCACTTTCACTCCAATGCCTGAGTTCAACAAGATGAAAAAATGCAACCTGCTTAGGAGGGAAAGACCCGTGTCTTTGGAACCACCCTAAGTCGGCACGCTTGGCTTTTCAGTTGTATGGATGGCCAGGGGCTCCCCATGCCAGGGGTTCCCCAGTGCCAGGGGCTCCCCAGTACCAAGCCACAGGATTTCTCCAGACGGAGGCAGCCTTCTTCCGGGCCATGACATTGACACGCTGAGGAGGTGCTTCCCTGCTTTGGGCCAGTTGCAAAGGCCAACACGATCCCACCTCCCTCCCAGGGGTATCCTGGGGATGAAGCCAACAGCACTAGGGCGAGATGCCCGGGCAAGCCAATGACCAACGTCCTGCTCTGGTAACAAAGCAGCGGTTTCAGGGTGGTTCTCACGATGGCAGGGGAAACGGCCAGGCTTCTGTGGCTGTGTGGGGCCCTCGGCACCCCCAGGCCTTGGCGGCAGCTCATGTCCAACCCTGCTGAGGACCAAGGTGCCCACGACCCCTGGGGCGCAGTGCCCACGAGTAGACCCAACGCTGACCCAGCAAAAAAGCAGGCCGCACTGAAAAATAACAGGCAAAGGCAGTGGAAAACACCAGCCTGGGGCCACCCAGGGCCAAGCCGGTTTACGGGCCGTTTCTGGAAGGGGCCTGGGTGAGGCCACGCGCCAGCTGCTGTCACCACGTTGCCGGGGCCACGGTCAGGCGTGCAGGGACAAAGGGGCCTCTGTGCGCTGTGGGGACAGACTCATCTGGAGCCAGAAGCCCACCACCCACCCCGGCGCGGAGCCCCCGGCCTGGGCAGCCACGTCGGATGAAAGGGGAAAACGTGCAGCGGCCCTTTGCTGCCCGGGGCCTTTTGCCCCTGGAAAGCAGTGAGAGGCAGAGCGTCTGCCGGAGCCAGGCAGCCCCAGGGGGAAGAGAGGGCTGAGCCAGCGCCCGGCGGTGGGGGCAGCCAGAGCCAGCGAGGCCTCCCCAGCCCCAAACCGTCAACAGAGCGCCTGGCGCAGGGCCTGAGCATCATAAAACACCCCCTTCCCTGAGCACTCACACCGCCTGGGCCCCGAGTTACCAAATTCCTTCACACAGCCCCTCAGCACAGCCCTCCCAAGTGGGAAGTAACGCCCTCCAGTTAAATGAACGAGACGCTCAGAGAGGTTAGTGCCCTACCCAAGGTCACACAGCTGAAGCTGAGACTCAACTCATAGTCCGTCCAGCCCAGAGCCTGCTCCCATAACCACAAGCTGCACCCAGTAGGGTGGAGAAAAATGCCGCTTCCCTCCCCCAAGAGCAGGGCTGGGCCAGGGGGCCCGGGTCTCGCTCGCTCCTGGCGCAAAATTTAAAGGAGCACCAAAATCCCAGTCATCAAGAGAAATCATGTTTAATGCAGTATTTTAAAATATCAAAACTTATGCAGAAAATCCATGATGAACAAAATATCAAAATTTATAATAAAGATAGGCTGCAGCCCTGCCCTGTGTGACCCTGGGCCCAGGAATCCGTGTTTTCAAATGTCTCTCCTGGTGATTCCCCAGTGCAGCCAGGCTGAGAGCCAAGGACTGAAGGAACGACCCATCCCCAATGTGTTTTTATACAGGACTCTCAAAAGCAAAAGAAATCCTTTATGACCCAATTCTGAACTCATATTCTGGGATTCAGGCTTTGGTATATTAGTAGATTCTTCCCAGCATCCCTCACTCATTTTACAGGGGCAGGTTCTTACTCGAAATAGCAACCTTATTTATATCTCAGTTATCCGTCGGCAATGCAAGACCATGTGAACACTGTGAGAAATAAAACCGCAGGTTGCTCCCAAACCTTCTTTCACTGGATTGCTTTAACCCCTTGCAAGGCGCAAGAAGGAAAGATGCTGCTATGGGCTCTATGTATCTCCAGCACTGAGCACTGTGCTGACTAAAAGCACACTGGTGGGGTGAATGGAGGGTGGCTTGGCTGTCAACTCCTTTGTCCAAGCATGAGTGTGACCGTGGACTATCGGCCATACTTCATCTATAAAATTAGGGGGTGCACTGGAAATTGCCCCCATCCCAAGTCCACGCAGCATCCTGCCCCCTGCCCTGTACAGACCATCTCGGGGGGCTCCCTTCCCTTGGTCTCTGGTTGGGTGTGGCCATTGAGGAGCCCCAGCACGTCAGAGGAGGAAAGTGCTCACTTCCCGGGTGGCTGCCCCAGATGCTCTGTGTCCCCCATCTAAAGGCCACTGCCCTCCTCCTCTAAATGACTCTTTCATCCCAGCTTACAGAGACTGCTCCCCCTCCTTGCCCTCCATCCCTCTGAGACCCAGGTGCGGTGAGAGCTCTGCTGTCATTAACCCAGGCCCCTCCTATATGCTGCCCAGACCTTCTAAAGAAATCCCCCATCATCAAATTACCCTCAAATGAGCACACTGTTCTTTGGACCATGTCTGATCGGGGTGGGGGATGGAGGGGCCGAGACAAAATTTTCTGGTGTCCCTTTCGGCTATCACAATACATTCATCTTTCCCCAGTCCCCATTCAATTAAGTTACCTGTTAGAAAACAAGTCAACTCCAAGTGACTGGGGTCCTAAGCATTTTGGAAGCCTGATGAGTAAAAACTGAAAAGCAACAGATCTGAACTTGCTGGGCCCAGGCAGGCCTCAGGGGGTCCACTAAGGACTCTACAACCCAGAATGGGCCAGTGACTGCCAGAGACGACTGGGCAGTCATCTTCCTGGACCCACAGGCTGCAGACCGAAGCTCTCCGGGTGTGCAGCAGCCACACCAGTGCTCGGGTTTCCCGTCAAGAGAACCTGCTGCAGGGAGCAGGGTTGACGGGTCACCTTTAGCTCTGCCCCCTTTGGACCCACATGGCCTCATGCTGAGCCCACACTTTCCCGGGGTTTGCTCCCAGTTGAAGCATGGGCACATGGGGGTGCCCGAGCCGGTCACAGCTGCACAACACAGGACTCCTCCAGTGGGCAGACTTTGCCCAGGGCCACTCAGCTGGCCTGGCCAGGGCTTTCTTGGAACCACTCTGCAGCCCGAGACCCTCACCACCCAGTCCTCCTTCCCTCCCTCCTTTCTCAGGTGTTAGACCAGCTCCCCCACCTGAGCCTGCTCCTCCCTCTCATCCTTCATGGACATTCCCCCCAATAACTTGCTTTCCTCATCTCCCTGCTTTTTGCTTCTTGGAGGACATGAACTGAGACAGCGGTTCCAAGCGTGGTGTGAGAAGACAGACAAGGAGACAGCCTCTCTTTTTCCTAGGGCTCCTGTCCCAAAGGAACGAGAGAAATGTACCGTCCCACAGTTCTGGAGCCCGGAAGTCTGAAACCAGTGTGCTGGCCGGGCCGGGCTCCCACTGACACCGGTGAGTGAGGAGCCTTCTGGGCTCTTCAGCTTCTGGTGGTGGCGGCCAGCCTTGGTGAGTGTCCTCAGCCCACCTGATCTGGTTTGGCCTCATCTTAAGGGATCATATCTTCAGAGACCCTTTTCCACACAAGACCACATCCACAGGACCCAAGGTTAGAGCGTGAGCATGTCTTTTGGGGGGACACAATTGAACCCACAACCACAGGTTTGGAAACTGGCTCACTTGCTGCCCTGCTGGCGAGGAGACTCATGTACGGGGAATGCAGAGCCCTGACAGTGTCACAGGACACGACTTGTGAAAAGGTTCTGGGTGAAGGGGAACACCCTGGGGTGACTGGGCATCTGCAGTGAATGGCGAGAACAGGGCCCACAAGTCAGGGGAGGGGGCAAATGCTTAGGAAGCTGAAGTCACACCCTGCAGAGGGAAAGTGAGCTGTGAGGCTGCTGAGCAGCAGTTAAAGACCAGGGGCGAGAACCAGGGGCCTCTTTGGCAGTGACAGACCCCCGGTCTCCTATATTAGAAGACGGGCCTCTGGAGAGGAGCAGACTCAGGACTCACCAGCCAGGGTCACAAAGCTCCAGAAAACGCAATCACTGCGCCAAGGTAGATTTGCCCTCCTGGGGTCAGGGCCGTGGCTGGCCTGGGAGGACATGGCCGCCAGGACTGGCTGAGGTGGTAGCTCAGGGAGAGGAAACAAGTGGAGAGAAAGGCAAGGACATGCTCAGGGATAGAGGGGGCAGCTCCTCCCACCAACCACCCCCCACCCAGGTCAGTGCAGCCCAAGGGGTGGGCTGGGTGGTCCGGCAAGGCCCCACTCACATGCCCCTTTCAAGGAATGTGTGGCAGCTGCTGCACCTCTGGGTCCACCGCGGCCCACGCTGAGCCCACCTTCTCCCGGGGCTGCTCCGAGCACAGTGGGAGGCCGGCCCTTCCTGCACATCCAGACTCCCCGACAGGCAGCCTTAGCTCAAGGACCCCCCCCGAGCCTGGCGGGGACCCTCTCAGACCTGCCATGCTTTCCAGGGAGTTTTCCCCCAGCCTTCCTCCCCTCTGTCCGCTCCTGGGTGTCACGCTGGCATCACTGTCCGAAGGCTCCCCCCACCCGCCTCCTCTCCCTCCGTGGGCTCCCCGGGCATTTCCCCTGTTCTAGTTTGCTAATGCTGCAGAATGCAAAACACCAGAGATGGATAGGCTTTTATAAAATGGGGGTTTATTTGGCTATACAGTTACAGTCTTAAGGCCACAAAACGTCCAAGGTAACACATCAGTAATCGGGTACCTTCACTGGAGATGGCCAATGGCGTCCGGAAAACCTCTCTTAGCTGGGAAGGCACATGGCTGGCGTCTGCTCCAAAGTTCTGGTTTCAAAATGGCTTCTCCCAGGACATTCCCCTCTAGCAAGCTTGCTCCTCTTCAAATAACATCACTCACAGCTGCACTGCGTTTCCTCTCCTTGAGCCAGCTCATTTATATGGCTCCACTGATCAAGGCCCACCCCGAATGGGTGGGGCCACGCCTCCATGGAAATATCCCATCAGTTATCATCTACAGTTGGGTGGGGCACATCTCGAAGCAAACAACCTAATTCAAACATTCCAACTTAATCCCCACTATTCTGTCTGCCCCACAAGATTGCATCAAAGAATATGGCTTTTTCTGGGGGACATAATACATTCAAACCGGCACATCCCCCAATAAGTCTCATCCGTGCCGGCGTCTTCTTCTCGGAGGACTGACCTGACCCGAGAGGGTGGACATGGCCTTCCTTGAGAGGAATTGTCGTTCCCAGCCAGTCACCTGGGCAGTGGCAGGGCCATGGCACTGGAGATGTGCCCCTGGTTCCAAGGCACGAAGACCCAGGGGTCATTTAAGATGCCTGCTCAGAGGCACGGTCAGACAGAAGCCCAGGAGGGCCAGGGGGCCCTGGGTGTGCAGCAGTGACCGCATTCCCTGTGCTGTGTCCGGCCATCACTCCGACGCTGCAGGAGGGCCCTGTTTACAACCTTACTCTGGTCTCTGCTCCGCCAAGGAGCTTTAAGGGAAGGGCCTATTCTACACCCAGGCACCAGCGTCCCCTGCCCTCTCCGTGCCCAGAACAGTGACCGTCCCCAGAGGAGAATGGCGAGCGGGATGGGAAGCTGAGATGCACCCTTGGGGAGGCAGGGGCCTTGGGGGCGACTCCAAGCACGTGCAGGAAGCACCAGGGCTGCATCGGGCAGAGCTAGGGGGAATGGGGGGAGCGGGCTGCCAACTCCCAGCAAGAGAGCTACTGGGGGCTTGGGACATCGTAACCGGAGCTAAATGGCAATGCCCAGGGAGTTACGGGCCTAAAATACCAGCTGGGTAATCAAAAATTGACCACATCCATTTGTCCTCAGCTGCAGACCCTTGCCAGTTTTTTTCTTTGTCGGTTTTCTGCAGATGAAGCAACTCTCTGATTTTCCCGAGGCCCCCCAACTCAAGACTCCCCCCTTTCCAGGCCAGATTCCCTGGGCCTTTCAGCCCCTGTTTCCTGCTGCCTTTAATGAGCATAAACTCCTCAGGGGAGTTTATTAAAATGCAAATTCCTGGGCAGGATCCTGGAGGTTCTGACTGGGTAAGTCTGAGGTTGGCCTCACCGGGGTGCGTTTTAACAGGCATCCCAGCCCCTGCAAACGGGGGTGAGGGGGGCTGTCCTCAGTCTCAGCCAGTGCTTCTCACACGTCCATGTGCTTGTTAAAACGCAGAGCTGCTGGTTCAGCAGGCCTGAGGCTGCCCTGAGAATCTGCATTTCTAGTAACTTCTCTGGTGATGCTGATCCCACTGGCCCAGGGACCACACGCTCCTCCCCACTCAACCCACCCACCAGGAAAGAGGGGCTTTGATTCTTTTTTTAAGTCTCTGGACCTCTCCAAGAAGACAAGAGACTTCCCCAGCCCCTTCCCAGCTGCCTGGGCCAGGGTCAGTGAACCTTGCTCGGTTAGTTGAAGTCAGGACACGGCTCTTTGTCAGAACCGTCAACCCAAATGTCAAGCAGCTGAGTCTGGGGAGCATGTGACTCCACGATTTACTTGTAGGAGGGGGCTTAAAAGTGGAAACCTGGAGGGAACAGGGGACTAGAAGGCCTCTCTGGGAATGCTGATTTCTTAGCAAGGGCCCTGTGCTTCATGAGGTTGTCTTTTATCTGGGGGGGGGGGGGGCTTGGTGAGGGAAGAGAGAGTCGATGGAGATGAGGGGTGGGCTAAAGTCCCCCCAGTCACCTCGCAATACTGATCCTGGAATGGGCTAGGCTATCGGGTCAGAAAGTCAGAGGTGAGCCAAACGAGAACATGAGGTAAGACTCCGAATGCAGGGGACCCACATCAAGTGACTGGAGACAAGGGGAAACTGAGGCAAGCAGAGGAAGGGAAGGGAGAGTGCCGAGGTTTCAACTCACAGAATGGGGTGAAAGGAAAGGAGCCCCTGGGATAGTCAGATGGAATTCAGCCAACAGAAAATGTGGTAGTAAGTGGAACTGGAAGTCTCGATCTTTCTCTCCCTCTCTCCCGCTTTTTTGAACTGAGGTTGTCATTAGTACCAAATGTTTTCAGTTCTTCTCCTAGACACATGGTGGGCCTGCATATCCCAGCCCCCTTGAACTCATGTGTGAATGTGTGCCCTGCTTTGGACACCGAAATGTGAGCAGAAGTTAGGGTGACACTTCTAAAGAAACATTAAGAGCCAGTGAGTAACACACTGCACTGTTTTCTCCCATCACATCCCAGACAGCGGCATCTCTCTCTACCACTGGCCCCAGAGGGGAGAACAACAGGGAGCAGAAGCTCAGCTGATTGCCAATAGATGTTTAGAGTAAAGAATTAAAACCAAAAACAAAGACCGTTGTTTTAAACTGATTTTGGGGAACTAATTTTTTTTTTTTAACCAAAGCATAATTGTCTTAGTTTCCCAGCTGCTAAAACAAATCCCATACAAGGGGTTGGCTTAACACCAGGAACGTTTTGGCTCATGGCTCCAGCAGCTAGAAGGCTGCCTTCCTCCCGGGGCCGCTGTCTTCTGGCTGGTTGGCAAGCTCTGGGGTTCCCTGGCTTTTCCGTCACATGGCCGTGCACATGGCGGCCTCTTCTCCTCTCTCTTCTGAGTTCTGTCGACTTCCGGCTTCTAGCTGCTCCCCGTGACTTCTCTCTCCGTGTCCAATTTCCTTTGCTTATAAAGATGTCAGCACATTGGATGAAGGCCCACTCTCATTCCATTTGGGCTCCTTGACTGGTAACTCCTCCACGGTCCTATTTACAGTGGGGTCACACCCTCAGTCAGGGGCTGGGACCTGAAGGTGCCGTTTTAGGGGGACATAATTCAATCCCCCACAGTGACTGACTCCATCCTAGCTGATACAGGACTGCATCATCCACCCCCATCACTCTTTCAGTGCACTAAGAAGGAAAAGGAGGGAGCCGTAGATGTCACGAACAGAGTCTGTCTGTATCGGCGAGGAGTGTTGAGAACCCTGAGCGAGGAAGAGGAGAACTTGAGCACCAGATGTGGTGACAGCCCGGGAGGAGCCCATGTTGCCATGTCCCCATCTTCTATTTTTTGATGACTTCATTCAATCAATAGCCACTAAGTAGCAGCCATGCAGTCCAGACCGGGGTGTTTGTACCAGGATTTACAACACAAGGACGGCGCAGCAACGGGCCCCGTGCTCGTGGTTGGGGGTGATGGCGGGTATGTGCAGAGAGGGTAACATGCAGGTGTGATCGGGGAAGTGGGGACGCAGGGCCAAGGGGAGCCCCCAGAGGGGTGGCCGTTCTGCCCAAGGCAGCTGCAGAAAGCATTTTAGAAAAAGGTGCAGAGATTGGGATTGGGAGTATCCGTAGACATTGCCCCAGTGAGTTAGAGGTGAAGGCCGTCAGCAGCCACGGCCCTGGAGACCCCGGGGTGCCTCTTCGTGCCGAGCTGACCTTTCGAAGCATCCCCTTGGCCCCCAGAGCTCCCTTGCTGGCTGCCGTTGGCGTCACTGTTTTCAGGCTGGAGAACAAACAGGTGGTTTCTGGGACAAGTTATATCAACCAAATCAAATGGAGGCAATTCTAGCACAGCCCCCTCCCCACTGGGCTGGGCCTCAGGCTTCGGGGTTTCCAGGAGGCTTGAACGCTAAGCAACGAGCCCACAGTCAGGGGAGTAAGTTTAAGGATCACAAACCAATGTGGGACCCTGACACGTGAAGTGAGGACATCACAGAGGGTCCCCTAGGGCCCCCAGAGACACCACGCTGTGAGGAAATAAATGCTACAAAAACAGTTAAATAGAGGTAGGTTAGTTAGAGAGTTAGATGGAAAGACGGGTGATAGATGGTAGGTAGATAGGTAGATAAAGAGATGGATGGATAGATAACGGATAAATGCTAGATGCATAGATAGCTTTAGCTGTATATAGATAGATGAAAAAGACAGCCAGCCAAGTTGGGGGTACACAGCTCAAGATTTCTGGGGTCTCTTTTAGTTACCCCAGTTTCTGAAAATAAATATTGGCACAACCTGCCATCTTTTCATTTTTCTGATTTTTTTTCATCTACTATGTCTTACAAAGTTATGAAAATTAAGTCCTATCTAGTTTCTCCTATAGTAATTGCCTTTACTGAGAAGATTTATCACATCTAATCAGGAAATCCCAGGTGTATGGATGGTCAGAAATCCAAGCTGGACGGAACCCAGTGACAGATGTAGTTTTTTTTTGTTTTTTCGTGGTACAATGCAGTGGCACGTCTATTCAAGGAAATCAGATCATCAGCGTGTTGTGATCCGGTTCAAGCACGGTAATCGGAAGCTGTCGCGTCCCCAGCTCTCCTAGCCCTAGCTCGTCTCTACCTCATGGGACAGGCCGCTGTGGGAGCCGAACCCATTCCCTAATGCCCCCGAACGATTACTGCAACTTCAGCAAGATGCTCTTTGCTGGAAAGAATGACTTGGACCTCTCAAGAAGATGACTTAGAGGGTTCAATCCCACGGAGTCCCCACCGGGAAGCCACGGGCAGCAGAGTTGGTGGTGACATCTGTCAGCACTGGCCCAGCAAAGCCTGCCCCCCGTCTGGCCATCAGCCCTCGCACCGGGGCAGCTGCAGGTGGACCAACTGTGTGGTCCTTGAAGCAAATACGCTGCTGTCTCCGACCAGCAGGAAACCCCCGGACCCGAGGCTTTCTGTTTTCCACCTTCCTCTTTACCCGGAGCTGGATTCACTTCTCTCCCTCTGCTTTCTCCCTCGTGCCTCCCCCACTTTTCTCTGTGTTTCTGAGACACAATCCTTCTTGAAAAGGCACGAGAGCTCCGCCCAAGTGCTGGCCACAATGTTTATAAAACTCTCTCCCCCAAAGCAGCACCGATGGGCTGTGGAGCGTCTCTGGCCCTGATTTCTCGGCAGCAGCAATCTCTGAGGACTCTGTCTCCAGCCACCAGTTGGTTCAATCATCACCACAGGGCAGAGCAGGGGAGCCACCAGCCAAGGAAAGGGTGGTCTTGGGTTCGGCCCAAATCGCCCACCGCTGATTTTCATGTGTGCAAGAAACATAACACTGCAGATCAAAGACTGAGCAGGAAGGACAGACGTTCTCACTAAATTTAGAAAACATCATCTCTGTGAAATAGAAAAAAGAGAGTCCATTTCTGCAAAACTTGAGACCAGATCGCAAAGTCCTGGGCTTTGGTCAACTTGCTGGAGCGAGGTCTTGACATCAGAGGACACCGGGTGCCACTGGCGAGACTTTGCACTGTCCGGCTCACACTGCCAAGGACAGAACTTTTAACATAGAACTTACCAAACATGAAGATAAGCAGCAAGGCCCAGCTGGGAGAAACCTCTAAGGCTCTCAAAACGTGATGGGGAAGGTTCCACCTGGAAGGAAAGCAGCCCTCTCGGTGGCTGCGTTCCAACACTGGGCCACTTTGAACCACAGCACTGGGGAATCTAATTAGTGGCATTGCATTGTCATCCTACTTTCTTCTGGGTTATGATTCTTATTAAAATAATCTCTCTGTCCTGGTTTTCATAGTTTGCAGGATGGACCTGGAACAGCGATTATGTTCTCAAAAGATTTTAATCTCCCCTCTTTCAAAGTGAGCGTTAGTGCCTGACAGAGGACACTCGCCACCGTGTCCCAGCGTGTAGGACAGTGTCGGTACACATCTGTTAGACGTTTAGTGGCTGAAATAGGATGAACATGTTTCAGGGTCATCTGTTCTCAGGCCGTGGTTTTTGGACTAGATGTTCCAATAATCATCCCATCCACAAATTCATCAGTTCAAGGAATATTTGTGGAGAGCCAACTCTGTGCCAAGCTGGGGCCCTGGAGACACTGTGAGCCAGACAGCCACCAGCCTTGTTAAAGACTCGGGGACAGAGGTATGGTCTCCACCCTCGAGTTGTAATAGGGTGAGGGAACAAACCAGATCCGAAGCAATTAGAAAACAATTAAGTCATAGGCCTCTGACTGACTAGCCCAGGGGACTGTCAGAGGAAGCGGAGCTAATGTCACCGCTGTTTTCAAGGAAGAGGTGGATCTTTGGCTGAGACTGAAGAATGCTCTGAACTTTGGGGAAGTGCAGCAGGGTGACCCCAGTAGCTACCCAGAGCCCCCCAGGAAAAGCACAGCCTCCAGTGCCCAGTTACACACTGGATCAGAATTGCTCCCAGTTAAGAATGCAAAAAAACCCAAGTGAGAAGAGTTGGTATAAGTGTTGAAGATAATATTTAGTGGCTGCCACAAAAACTAATTTTCACCACATGCATATAGGAAAGCTTCTTGGGGGCATGTATTTTGGTGGGGAGGCGTGGACTGGAAGAAATTGTCAGAACTGGTTGGCTATGTGGGACGGGTCAACCACAGAGGGCCTTGGAATCACAGAATGGGAATTTAGGGCTTGATTCAGGTGGTCCAAGGTGGGGAGGGGCCATCACAGCCCCCTGGGGGGCAGGTGGACCCCATCAGATCCCTCGTGTAGAACACAGAGTCAGGGGTGCTGAGGCAAACTACTAGCAGGAGCAGGCTGAGAAGTCTGGGTCCTTTGCAACTCACTCCTGCTTCTCCCATCTATTCCCCCCTCTAAAATGCAAGAATGTCGACTTGCAATTACTTCCTCCAGAGCACTGTCTTGGAAGAGAAGTCGGAGCCTTCCAATGGCTGATCTGGGCTGACTGCCTTAGATTGTCCCAGGAAGCTTTCTCCCCCACCCCACCACCTGTCTGTGATTCATAGATCTGGGATGGGATCTGGTTTTTAAAGCTTCCCAGGTGATTCTATTAATCTGCCTGGTTGGGCCACTCCTCTCTTAGATTTATTTCAAAGGCATTCCCTCTCTGAGATTAGGATGAAAGAGTAGGCATGCAATAGCCAAGGAAGTAGATACGAGCTGGCTTCTGTCTACAAATCCTTGTAACAGGCGAATCAGAGAATTCACAGGGGGACAAAATCGATCCATCCCTTCCACTTCCTTGACCTCCTAACTAAATGAGTCAAAATGGTCAAAAGTTCACCAAAATGAGTCAGCATGTGCCTTCATGGCATGAGCACAGCTGGGTGAATGAAATGTAAGGAGCGAGTTTCTTTTAATTTAAAATTTGGGGAAGATGTAGCCGTTAGTGAATTGGGGCTAAAACCAGACCAACACGTCACCTTTCCTTGTTTAGCTACAGAAATCTGTCTCTGATTCCAGAAAATTATCTAGCCTAAAAGTCAGGGGTAGCATATTGTATTCCTTGTCATACGCACTGCCTGGAAAATAGCACATCAGTCAACATTCGAGGGTGGAACGGATGAATTTTGGATCCAAGTTTGCCCATCCATGCCTCTGTCCCCTCAGCTTTTACCAGGGGATGCGGGATGTTTCTCCTCCTCTTGGACTCACCTCGGGAATCTCTGGATCCTTCTTCTTTTCCCTCATCTATACTATACTAACGTATACTCTGCTCTGGCAATCGCAGTTTTCTCTTCAGGGTTTTAATTCCTGTCACTTTCCATGGGAGTTCTGTGCTCAGACTGAAGGCTGAAAATATAAAGGTGAATTTCTCCTAGGTCCACACACATACACACCCACGTACAAACACATACACACACGTACACACACGCATTCCTCCTCCTTCCTGCTGTATGCTTACTAGTTTTTATTAGACCCTACTGCACTCTTGACTGTCAGCATCCATTCCAGCATCCAGACCACCAGCGTTTGCGATGTTTCTGAACTCTGACTGAGGTCTTTCTGGGGTAATCACTGTGTAGAAATTAACTAGTATCTTCTATTCTGAATTCGCGCTGGTTTCAGAGGCCCTCGTGTCTCCCAGGGTGCCTCGTTCTCTGTAGGCCCAGCTGCACAATGCAGTTGACTATCCTCTCAGGACTGGTTCTGAATAGCTGGGAGCAAATCTCTGTGCATCCATCATCCTCACCTTAGAAGAAGGTTATCATTCAGCAGCACCTAATTTTCTCCTGAAATTTGAATCTCTGCTGTTTTAACAAATTACCAGCCTAATAATTATCACAGCGCTATGGTGTGGGAGCCCTGGGCCCCCGAGTGTCTTGCAGACTTCACACAGCAGTTTGCTTGACCTAGGACAATCAAGGTTTGACCTGTTTTCCTTGTAATATCAGGTGCTAAATGTAATCTAGACCCAAAACTACCTCCTCCCTAAGACTCCCTGAGATACTGTTATCTACAAGATAATCTATAATCCTCCCCTCTTCCCTGTTGGTTACAATCAATTCCTCCCTGTGTTGCAGGACCCCATTCCCCGCCTTCTGCTCTCACACCCCTTGGAAAGTCGAGCCCTTATAACCAGCTTATTCAGCCCCTCAAAGTGTAGACTATTTCCACGTTGAGCTCTGAACTCGTCGCCATTCAGAGCAGCTCCTGAATCCATTCAGAGAAGCTCCTGATTTCAGAGCAACGTGACTCGACTTCCCACCCTGTAGGTAAAGCCCCATAATAAAGGCTCATGTCTCAGGATGTGTCCGGTGCTTTCTTTAGTCCTTTGGCTACAAAAGCCTTCCTGGCCTGTGACATATGGTAACACTGAACAGAGGAGAAAATGCACGTGCGAACACCAAAAAGCTCAGTCATAAATATCCCACGCCATTATTATTGCCGTGATGTCATTGCTATCCCAGCATCCATTCCAATGACAGCTTTAGGATTTAAGATTTACTTCCACGAAAACCCATAAGTGCAAATGGTAAGGCACAAACACCGGGGCTAATTACATCTTCAGTCATGTTATATTAGTTTTTGCACCCACAGGAAAAGAAGCCCCAACCTCATCATTAGAGTGACCAGCTCTTCACCCCAGACCCCGTCTCCTGATTATGCCTGCCTTCAAAGGTTCAGAGCATTCCTTTCAGTTAGAATTCCTCTTTGTGGCATCAAATAAAAGCTCTTTTTTCCAGAGCTGCCTATTTGAGATTCCTCTGAGATGGCAGAGTGTAAAAGGTCCTAGCTGGGAGTGATTCTGTCAACTCATTCACTCAACAAGGGTTACTGGGCTTGCACACAGTGCCTGGTACGGGCAGGGGCAGGGGGTCCAGTGGTAGCAAAAACAGACCCAGGCCCTGGTCTGACAAAGCCCCAGTCTAGCAGGGGAGACACAAAGCCTGACCGAGGCTCAGGGACAGGGGCAGTGTGGCCAAGAACGGGACACTGAGTCAAGATGGAAGGAATGAAGCAAACTCAGGAAGGAAACAGGGAACAGCATGGGTGAAGAGCTAGTGGTGAGTGAGGACAAGGTCTAGTGGGCAGGAAAATGGCTTGGTGGACAGGGACATGGCTCGGTGGGTAGGGGCACAGCTTGGCAGGCAGGGACTTGGCTCCTTGACATGCTGAGCAAAGAAGACAAGTGTGGCCTCAGCAGGAAAGGAGAAGACTGGGACTTGACAAGACAGAGCCTTGGGAACCCCTGTCAAGAACTCTGTCTTTATCTTAAAAATGACTGGACTCAGTCAAAGGTTTTAAGAAGGAATGCTACAATTAGAATTCCATTTAGAAAATTGTTTAAGTTGTGAGTGGACAATAGATTAGAGAGGTGCAAAATCAGGGGAAGCCAGGAAGGCTACTTGGGAAGCTGGTCTAGGTAGCTGAGGCTGGGGCCTGAGAGTAGGGGTGGGGATTGGGGGCTGGAAATAAGGGCATGAAGGAGTTAAAAGAAATGAATTGGGAATGAGGGCAAGGGTGTGTCAATAATGACTTGTAAGCATTTTCCTTGTAGAACCAGACGGATATAGAGTTCATGCAGCAGACCAGATTTGGGGAGCAGAAGGGCAGTGGAACATCCTAGAGGAGATGTTGGGCAGCCATTCGGATAGACATAGACAAGAGACTGATGTGGGCTAGAGAGACAAACTTGGCGCTCATCCTTGCATAACTGGTCACTGAGGTCAAGGGCATGAATGAGCAAGCCAAGGGAGATAAGAGAATGAACCTTTGGTTTCTGGAAAGTGATTCTAGAACACAGAGATTATAAGAACCACATAACTTCAAATCAAGCCTACTAAATTTCATATACAAACTGATGGATGGCTCTATACACGTTAATTTAGTGACTAAATTAAGGGTGTAACAGTGACTTTTTAAATATAATCTTAAAACTGTAAGCAAGCAGGAAATCATAAAGTAGCCTAAAATGTAACCTTCAGGGATCTAAGATGGCAGCATAGAGAAGAGTAGAAGCTAGTTAGTCCCCCTGGAACAACTAATAAACAACCAGGAACAACTAGTAAATAATCCAGAATAACTGCTGGGGGACAAACGTGACCGTCCACTCATCATAAACCAACCCTAATTGGGAGGAATGCCCAAGATCGCAGCATAAAAACTGTAAGTAAAAACTATGGATCCAAGCCAGGAGCCCCCTCCCCCCACAGCCCAAACTGCACAGCCTCGTGGTGCTAGAGAGTAGCTCTCTCTAAGCAAGTGAATATAGCTCAGTTGAGCTCCAACTGGGGATTTAATTAACAAACATGGACTGCTTTTGGACTGCTACAAATCCCCGACAGGCGGACAGAGGTTTTGGGTGATGACTGACCTTGGAGAGCCTGAGAGTAGCCACAGACTGGCCATGAAGGGGGCTTTCTGTCCCTGTTTCGGCTCAGTGGAGAAAGCCTCAGACATTTTCAGTTCCCAGTGCTCTGACCCAGACAAGGGTGGAGATAGCACAGGCAGAGAGAAACCATTGAAATGCTAATGACCTCCCCCTAGGGGTCTATCTTCTCTCAGAGAAAAGGGGTGGGGTCCAGCTCTACTACCCACCTTCCATTCAGAACCAGACCCCAGAGCCTGGGAGAAAACAGCCACGGGCCACACCTCCTTACACCAGTCTGGAGCTACAGGCTGACAGGCACCACCTGCTGGGCAGAAAAGCACAGTGACCTGAGGCCTCACAGGGTGTACCAATTTTCTAAGACACTGGAGCCCATTTTGGTCCAGCCTAGACAACAGAAAACTACAACCTACACTAAGAAAATGAAGTTATGGCCCGGTCAAAGGAACAAACTTACACTTCAACTGAGATACAAGAATTTAAACAACTAATACTAAGTCAATTCAAAAAGTTTAGGGAAGTTTTGGCAAGAGATGAACTGTATAATGAAAACACTGGGCATACATAAGGTAGAAATTGAAAGTTCGAAAAACCAACTAGTAGAATTTATGGAAATGAAAGGCACAACACAAGAGATGAAAGACACAATGGAAACATACAACAGCAGATCTCAAGAGGCAGAAGAAAACACTCAGGAACTGGAGAACAAGGCATCTGAAAGCCTACACGCAAAAGAACAGATAGAGAAAAGAATGCAAAAATATGAGCAATGTCTCTGGGAACTTAAGGACAAAATGGAAAGCAAGAATGTACGTGTCATTGGTGTCCCAGAAGGAAAAGAGAAGGGAAAAGGGATAGAAGAAGTAATAGAGGAAATAATCAATGAAAATTTCCCATCTCTTCTGAAAGACATAAAATTACAGATCCAAGAAGTGCAGCATACCCCAAACAGAATAGATCTGAATAGGCCTACACTAAGACATTTAATAATCAGATTATCAAACATCAAAGATAAACAGAGAATCCTGCAAACAGCAAGAGAACAGCGATCCATCACATACAAAGGAAGCTTGATAAGACTATGTGCAGATTTCTCCATAGAAACCATGGAGGCAAGAAGGAAGTGGGGGGATATATTTAAGATACTGAAAAAGAAAAACCACCAAGCAAGAATCCTAAATCCGGCAAAATATCCTTCAGATATGAGGGAGAGTTTAAAATATTCTCTGACAAACAGACAATGACAGAGTTTGTGAACAAGATACCTGCTCTATGGGAAACACTAAAGGAAGCACTGGAGACAGAAAAGAAAAGATAGGAGGGAGAGGTTTGGAAAACAATTTTGGGACATAGTAGCACAGCAATGTAAGTACACTGAACAAAGATGACTGTGAGTATGGTTGAAAGAGGAAGGTTGGGATGATGTGGGACACCAGAACAAAAGACAAAGGATAAAGACTGGGACTGTGTAACTCAGGGAAACCTAGGGTGCTCAATGATTGTAATAAAAGGTACAAATATGTTTTTACCTGAGGTAGAACAAATAAATGTCAACATTGCAAGTTGTTAAAAATAGGGTGGGACTGGGGGGAGAATCCAATCAATGCAAACTAGAGACTATAATTAACGGAACCATTGTATTATGCTCCCTTTAATATGACAAAGGCAGTATACCAAAGCTAAATGCATATGGGGAGGGGGGGAAATAGGGGAAGGGTATGGGACTCCTGGCATTGATGATGTTGTCTGACTCTTTATTCTACTTTAGCTTAATGCTATCTTTCCTTTTGTTGCTTTCTAGCTGTCATGTGTTTTTTTTTTTCTCTCTCTCTCTTTTTTTTTTTCTTTTGTCTCTGCCTTCTTTGACTCTTCCTCCTTCTTTCTGGAAGAAATGGAGATGTCCTCATATAGATAGTGGTGATGGTGCTGAGTACATAAATACATGACTATACAGGGAACCACTGATTGTTTACTTAGGACGGAATGTATGGTGTGTGAACAAAACCATCCAAAAAGAAATGGGTTGATGAAGAGACCTTGAGGGCACTATATTGAGTGAAGTAAGGCAGACACATAAAGGCAAATATCGCAGGGTCTCACTGATATGAACTAATTACAATATGTAAACTCATAGACATGAAATATAAGTTACCAGGATATAGAATGAAGCTAAAGAATGGGGAGCAGTTGCTTATTATGAGCAGAATGTTCAACTAGGTTGAACTTAAATGTTTGGAAATGGGCAGAGGTGATGGTAGCAGGTTGTGAGAATAACTAACAGTGCTGAAAGGTGTGTGAAGGTGGTGGAAAGGGTAAGCTCAGAGTCATGTATGTCACCAGAAGGAAAGTTGGAGGTTGAAAGATGGAATGTATAAAACAGTGAATCTTGTGGTGGACAATGTCCGTGACTAACTATACAAACATTAGAAATCTCTCTCACAATCTAGAACAAATGTGTGACACTATAACTAGAAGTTAATAATAGGGAGGCATATAGGAAAAGGTATATACCTATTGCAAACTGTATACACAGTTAGCAGTATTTTAACGTTCTTTCATCAACAGTAACAAATGTACTACACCAAAACTATGACTCAATAATGGAGGGTGGGGTGGTTAGGAGTATGGGAGGATTTGAGTTTCCTTTTTTTGTCTTTATTTCTTTTCTGGAGTAATGAAAATGTTTTAAAAATTGAAAAAAAATTAGTTGTGGTGATGGATGCACAGCTGTATGATGGTACCATGGGCAACTGATTGTATACTTTGGGCCTTTGGATAATTGTATGGTATGTGAACAATTTCAATAAATATATATATATTAAAAGAATGTAACCTTCAAAGCTGGAAACAGGCTTTAATGGAAGCTGTAATTCTCACAAAGGAGCAATGTGTAAATGTAAAGTCTGAAGCAGTATGTAAATGTAAAGTTTGCACCTTTCCCAGGTGTCACCTAGTTCCTGAAGAAAAAAAGGAAATAGCAAATTACTGAAGTTCTCAAACCTGTTACATGTTAACTAAAAAGATTAACTCCCTTTGTCTCTAATGGGTTAAGTCAATTAAAGAATCACTGGGAGATTGCCCCAATCCTCCAAGATATAGATAGCCTTTGGTCTACCACTCTTGTTGCATGTTAATTGAATGATTATCTCCAAACCTAGGTATAAAACGCAATTGAAGAAACACTTTGGAGGGACAGATTTGGGAAAGCTTCCCCTGCCTTCCACTGGCATAATAAACCATCTTTTCCTCTTCAGCCGGATTTGGTGTGACTTCTATCGGCCGTGCTGAGTGATGAACCCAGATTTGGGAAGCGCCCCTTCTACAAAGGGTCATTGTTATTTCTGCACAGGAGAAGATTTCCCTTAGGATTCCAATTTTGCAAAAATCACCGACCACAAAGTTTCAGGCAGATATGCTCACGTGTGCTCAAGCACGGCCGTGCCTTCCTGTGCCGTTCAGACATTGCGGCCCACACGGCGCCGTGGAGACAGGCTCAGTCTCCCAGTGAGTCACATGGAATCAGCCCAGAAGTGTTATTTTCAGGCTTTTCCATACAAAACCAAAGAGGCTTGCTCCAGTTTCTCTGCTCACTTATCTTGCTCACTTATTATTTTTTTTTTTTCTTGTGGCAGGACCACACTGCTTTATTAAGTAGCTTTATAATAAATCTTATAATAAGACAAGTTCGCCATTATTTTTCATTAGGGATGTCTTAGCTATTCTTGGATCGGTGCTTTAACACATAAATTCTGGAATCAGTTGTCAAGTTTGCAGAATAACAAAGCTGGAAGTCCTTTTTATTTTTCTTCTGCATTTCAATTTCCCCTTAGTATTTCCCATTGGGAGAACCTAATAGGAAGCCAGCAAGCAAAGGCATTTGGGACTATAGTTTGCAAAGTCTCACCCCAACCTCAGCATCACGAAATATAAGAAAATGGCATTGGATCAGAGATTCAATACGTAAATGACTGGCACTCTCTCATATTATTTCTAATAATCTATTTGTAGATACTTTTGATTTTCTATGTAGGTAACATATGATCTGCAAAATAGAGTTTTATTTCCTTTTGCACAATTCTTAATGTCTTTAATTTTTTTTTCTTTTCTTATTGTGCAGAAAAGTTCTGCTAATTGACTCTTGAGTAGAAGTAGTTATAGTGGATATCTTTTCATTAATCCAGAATTTAAAGGAAATGCTTCTAGCATTTTCTTTTTTTTTAATTAAATCTTCATTTTATTGAGATATATTCACATACCACGCAGTCATACAAAACAAATCATACATTCGATTGTTCACAGTACCATTACATAGTTGTACATTCATCACCTAAATCAATCCCTGACACCTTCATTTTTGCTCACTTATTTTATTAACCCCTTTCAGACAAGTCCAGGATCTATTTGATCTTGGGGCAAAGATCTTTATTTCTATTGGTCGGCCCACTCACTGACAGCATGCTGACTGAGGCGGAGTGTGACTATCAGTCCATTGACTTGTCAGCCGAGTTTTTGTGCCAATAATAAATGCAAATTCAGATTCTTGAACACTCTTGAAAAACAAGTCTTTCTTCTTCTGTCTTCCCACATGTAGTGCCCTCGAATCAAACCACTGTTTAATCTGCATATTTTTATGCTGCCTTTCACCGGTAGGAAATTTAGAATTTCCTAGGACACTAGTTACTAGCAAATTTTGGTCACGTGGGCTCACAGCAGGCTGGGAGAGAAAACTCGGGAAGACAAGACCACTGGGAGAGAAGCAGTTCTGCTTTGGAACTTAGGTATTCTGGCCCGGTGACACTGTACACTGAAAGTTGCAGAGCTAAGATATTTACAGTCAGGTCACAGTTTGGGTCTCCAAAAGCTGGTACCCCAGAGCACTTCCGAGGAACCCACATGCAATTCTGCATTACGATCGACAGTCCTCCAGAAATCCTTCCAGCATCTTCCACGCCCTTGGCTCCTGCTCTCACCTCCTGATTGTGGAACCTGTTTCTTCTGAAATACCCTTTCCCTGCCCTTCTTGGCATGTCTACACCAGGTCTCAGCATACCTGTCCCTTCCAGGAAACCTCTTCTTACCTCCCTTATCCTTCAAAATTCTTCTCCTTGTTTCCCAGCACCCTCTCCACCTCCTATCCCAATTCCTGTACTCTATTATAAATGTCTGCTTACTTAGGGGTATCCCCTCTAGACCAAAAGCTCCGAGCCAGCTCACACACGACTGTGCCAGCCTCCTGCTCGCTGTCTGTCATAGATTTCTGCCTGGAGCCATTGTTAAAAAAATGAGTGAAAGACGCAAATGGCCATGGGAGCTTGGCAGTGTTCTGCCCTTCCCTTCCTCGTGGCCCCTGACTCTGTGGAAGGGGCGATCCAGATGAAAAGCAAAACAAAAGCCCAAGGAAATAGGAAGATCTATTTGCTGAGTGCATAGCCCACACCTCCTCTGACTCAATTCCTTCCTTTTCTTTCCAAAGGGGTGGAGAGGACTGGGTGGGAAACCTCCAGAGGGGCACTTTGGTTTTTGCATCAGTGGTTTACCTGGGGGATGGGGGACATGTTGCAGGCCCCAGAGGAGGAGATGCCCCACTTGTATAAGGTGCCCTGAGCATGTGGCCCCAAAGGCCACATAAGATGGAGCGTGTGACTGTCCCTTTGGGAAACAGCCCCTCGCTGAACTGTGCAACCCGCGCAAAGCCAGACAATTCCAACTGAGGGTCTCATGGGTGGCCCCACCTTTTCCAGAGAGCAGCTAGCCCCCCAGGCCACCTTGGCAGCTGCATTTGCCTTTCCAGTGGCTCCAGGGATCTTCTCCTACCCCTTCCCTGGTTTTTGTAACTAGCAGGTCACGTGTCTAAGGGCTTCCTCTTGGACAGCAAGGAAGGTGGCTGCCACCACGAGCAAACGCCTTCCTAACCACGGGGTGCCCAGGCCAGCCCAGAACATGTCCTGAGCCTCCCCACGTGATACCAGCGGCCCCTTTGCAGACAGGGCCCCTGAGCTCCTACAGAGCAGGGGAATGGGGGAGCAGTCCCCAGGGCAAATGATGGTCTTGTTAGAGCTGAGCTTCCTGGCACACCCACTGCAAGAGTGTGATGGGGCCATGGTTTCGGGGAAGGGGACCAGGAGTTGGCAGCAGGGTGGCCCCGTAGCCATGGGGATGCTGCCTCCCATGAAAGCCAGAGCTACAGTCTCCAGCTTCTCCAGGCTGGGACCTCTGGGTGCCAGGAGCTGCCTGAGCCCAGCCCAGGATGGCTCAGAGACAGACTGATGTTGTTACTATTTGTCCTAGCTTGGGTTTCCCCAGAAGCAAAGCCTTGTTCGGGGACTTGGATGCAGTTTGGTTTGCCTGGAAGGCGAGCCAGGAAGCAGGAGTTAGGGAGCAGGGAGGGTGAGAGCGCGAGGGAGGGAAGGCCAAGAAAAGGGGTGTGACTGAGCTGGTTACTGCTGGGCAGGGTCTCACTGGGGTCCCCCTGAGGAACAAAGCATCTGTGCCCCAGGAGTGTCCCCTGCAGGAAGGGAGGCGGGGGTACCCACTGCTCCTGCTCCCCCTCGGTGGAGGATTACCCCTGACACGTGAACTCCCCCACACACCTGGACCACACTTGGCCAGGTGGCAAATTTCCACAGCTTCAGCGAAGACTCAGAGGCAGGAAAGCAGAGAACCAGAGATGGCACTGAGGCAGAGCCCAGAGTCTTGCCCAAGGGTCCTCTATGGCCAAGTACAGACCAAGTGAGGACTGGTTCACTTCCTAGAAAGTGTGGGACATTTCATCTCTTCCCAGACTCAGTTTCCCCATCTATTCAGCATCTGTGAGACTAATACCTTATGCCTAGGGCTGTTGCAAACATGAAATAAGTTATAAGAAAATACTTAATGAACCCTAAATCGCTCTGCAAATGGAAGGAACAAACCTTTAGGGAAGGGAATCTGGCACTGTTTGCCAATACAACCCTTACAGAGCAGAATTTGGGAGAATCTCACAAAATTACACATGCATTTGCCCTTTGAAGCAGCAATCCCACTTCTAGGAATTCATTTTAAAGAAAAACGGGCAGAAATATAAAAAGAAATAAGAAAAGACAAATGCATGTAATTATTTTAAGAACTAAATTTTGAAGAAGCAATCCTTAAAATCAAAGTCAAATGGAAACAAACAAATTTAACTCTTGGTGGCATAACTGAACAGAGAGGAATTATATATACTGGCTAACTTTTAAACATAATAATTTGATTCCATATCTCTAGTGGGATATACCCTAAGGACAAGGCTTGAAAAAAACAAACCCTAAACTGTTTCCAGTAAACATATCGTTGGTGGTAATGTTTGTATTGTTACTCGGAGGCAGCTGTGGGTGTATTGTGGGGTAAAGCAATTTATCATGGAAGAAAGGAAAAAGTTCCAAGATCAGTAGGATTAAGGAAAAACACATAGTTCTAAATTGAGGGTATCAGTTTAGACCCATGATTTATTTTACTTTAAACAAATAAAATGCATTCTTCCTGGCTCTGACCACTGAAAAGTAGAAACCTATCCCTTAACAATTTCTAAACAGTGTTTCCTACTAAAAAGGAAACTGGCTCCTTGGAGAAATGGCTGGGATCAGGTCTAGGGAAGGAAATGCATAAAATGAGCCTGGCCAATCTTGTCACAGAAGAAAACAAACTACCAAAGACCACAAGGAGTGTGACAGATGCCAATGGAAAAGGCCCCCACTGCCAAAGGGATAGTCTAAGTACCAGTAATGATAATAAATGCAATAGACTGAAATACATCAAATATTTTTCATAATGACACTTTAAAAAAAAGTCATTGGTCAACTTTACAGGATGCCAGGGAACCAATTCAATATTTTTGAAAAATTGGTAAATCAAGGGAAAGAATTAAGCATTTATCCTTTTTTTTCTAAATACCTCTAGATAACTGAAGAACTGATGATAGAAGTGTATCAGATAATAAATGAAGAAGGAATGACAGAACTAGAAGATAGCCATTTTGCAGCTCCTAAAAAATGAATGGATTTATGCTAGCAGTGAATAGTTGGAATTTGAAATTAAAAATGCAATACCATTTACAATAGCACATACAAACAAAATTGAAATACTTAGGTATAAATCTAACCAAAGATGTACAGGATCTGTATGAGGAAAAACATAAATAAAATAGTCATTTTATTTGATGAAAATCATCAAAAAGATCTAAGTAAATAGAGAAGTATTCCATGTTCATGTATTGAGAAGACTCAATATTATTAAGAAGTCAGTTCTTCCCAACTTGATCTATAGATTCAAAGCAATCCCAGTAAAATTCAAGTAAGTTATTTTGTGGCCATCAATAAAGTGATTCCAAAGTTTTTGTGGAAGTACAAAAGGCCCAGAAGAGCCAATACAATACTGAAGGAGAACAAAGTCGGAGGACTGACACTACACAACTTCTAGACTTACTCTAAAGCTACCACAATCAAGACACCATGTGTGTCAGTTAGGATGTATTATGTACCCCAGAACTCCATGTTCTTTGACGGAATCTTCTGGGGGCAGCTGTATTAGTGTTGATTAGGTTGGAACCTTTTGATTGAGTGTTTCCATGGAAATGTGACCCACCCAACCTTGAGTGTCACCTTTGATTAGGGTGTGACCTCTTGATCAAATGTTTCCATGGAAATGTGGCCCCACCCATTCAGGGCGGGTCTTCATTTGATCACTGGAGCCATATAAAACAGCTGACAAACAGAAGGAGCTCAGAGCTGCAGCTGAGACACACATTTTGAAGATGGCCATTGGAAGCTGATGCAGACATTTTGGAGAATGCCATTTTGAAATGCAACCTGGGAGCAAGCAGACACCAGCCACGTGCCTTCCCAGCTAACAGAGGTTTTCGGATGCCGTCAGTCATCCTTCAGTGAAGGTACCCTGTTGTTGATGTCTTACCTTAGACACTTTATGGCCTTAACACTGTAACTTTGTAACCAAATAAACCCCCTTTATAAAAGCCAATCCATTTCTGGTATTTTGCAAAATGGCAGCATTAGCAAACCGGAACACCATGGTATGGGCAAGAGAATGGACAAGTAGATCAGCAGAACAGAATAGAGGACCTATCAATAGATCCTCAAGTATAATCAACTGATCTTTGAGAAAGGAGTAAAAGCAATTCACTGGAGAGATAAAAGTCTTTTCAACAATCAGACGCCCATAAGCAAAGAAAAATGAATCTAGACACAAACCTTACACCTTTCACAAAAAGTAATCAAAATGAATCAAAGACTGAAATTTAAAATGCAAAACATAAATGCTAGATGACCTTGGGTTTGGCAATGAGTTTTTAACTACAGCTCCGAAAGCATGACCCATGAAAGAAAAAAGTTGATAAATCAGACTTTTTTAAAAGTTAAACTTCTGCTCTGCAAAAGTCGCTGGCAAGATAATGAAAAGACAAGCCAAAGAAAATATTTGCAAAATACCTAACTGATAAAGGACTTGTATCCAAAATATACAAAGAATTCTTAAAATTCAACAGTAATAAATCACAAACCCATTACAAAATGAGCAAAAAATCTGAACAAACACCTCGATGAAGAAGATATACGATGGAAAGTGAGAATATGAAAAGATGCTTAACATCATGTGACAAGGGAATTGCAAATTAAAACCTCAGTGCAATACCACCACACCCCTATGAAAATGGCAAAAATCCAAAACACTGACAAGATTAATGCTAGGGAAGGAACTCTAATTGCTGGCAGAGATGCAAAGCGGTACAGCCACTTTGGAAGACAGTGTATCAGTGTAGTACAAAGAAGCTTCTAAACAGAAGCTTGCCATATGGTTCAGCAACCATATGACATCTACCCTCATGAGTCGAAAACATACATCCATGGAACAAAACTGCATGCGAAGGTTTATAGTGGCTTTATTCATAATTTCCCAAAAGTGGGAAGCAACCAAATTGTCCTTCCACAGGTTGATGGATAAGCAAATTCTGCTCCATCCGTACAATGGAATAATATTCAGCAATAAAAGGAAACAAGCTATGAAGCCAAGAAAAGACATGGAGAAACCTTAAGTGCTTGTGACTAAGTGAAAGAAGCCAGACTAAAGAAGCTACACGCAGTAAGATTCCACCTATAGAGCATTCCAGAAAAGTGTAAAAGGCAAAACTATAAAGACAGTAGAAAGAGCAGTGGTTGACAGGGGGAGGAGGGGGAGGGATAAATCTGGGAGCCCAGGGCATTTTCAGGGCCGTGAAACAATTTTGTGTGATCCTGTAATGGTGGGCACATGACATTATACATTTGTCAAAACCCAAAGAACTGTACAACGCCGAGAGTGCGCACTAATGGAAGCTAAGGGCTTTAATTAATAATGATGGTGACAAATGTACCACATCATTGCCAGATGTTAATCCAAGAAACCATGTGTAAGGGAGAGTAGCGTGGGAACTCTGAACTTTCCACTCAAGTTTTCAGTAAATCTAAAACTGTTCTAAAACTAAAGTGCATTAATTCTTTTAAGCATACATCTAAGCAACAATCATGAATGGCTGCTAGTATCACACAAAAAACCCCAACCACACGTTACGTGCCTCCTGCTGGAAGAACGCAAAGCCACCCATGAAGTAATCTTGTCAAAAAACAAACACAAACACAAAGCAAAACCTGAATCTCATCGAGCCTTTTGCTCTAACTTCCAATTGGCAGAAAATATTGTAGAAAATGGAGACGACAAAGCAACATGGCAGACCCCACCACAGGGATGCGATCGGCAACACACAGCCTATAGGAGGCCTTACAGAACAGCCACGCAATTTCCTGAACCAATAATTTATAAAGAAAATAAGAGAGAGAGAGATGGAAAAGAGAGCCATAGATGAAAAGCAATTTTGGGGCCTAGCAGGAGACTGCAATATGTGGACCTTATTTAGATCCTGAGTCAGATGAACTCTAAGGGGAAAACATCGTGACAGATAGCATTTCTCAGAGAGCTGCAAAAGTTGAATACTAATTGGATATTTGATGCTTTTGAGGAGTTGTTAATATTTTTAGATGTGATAATGATATTGCAGTTTCACGTTTAAAATTAGAGTCCTCTTGTAGAGATCAATACTGAGATATGAATATGGATGAAATAATATGTTGATTAGGACTTACTTCAAATAATACAGGGAGGGGATATAGGGATGGGGGAATAATGATTGGCTGTCAGTTGATTTTTGTTGGATCTGGGTGAAGGATATGGGGGTTCTTTATACTTTATTTCAGGGGCTGACAAACGAAGGCCCGTGCACAGAATCTGAATCTAGCCTGCCACCTGTTTTTGCATGGCCTGTGAGCAAAGAATGGCTTTTACCTTCTTAAACTGAAGAAGAGTATTTCATTACACATGAATATTATATGAACTTCAAATGTTAATGCCCATAAATAAAGTTTCATTAGAACACAGGCACACTCTCCACGGCTGCTTTCGTGCTACTGCAGCAGAGCTACTAGTTGAGACAGAGACCACATGGCCACAAGGCCTAAAATATTTTCTCTCTGACCCTTTATGGAAAAAGTTTTCCAACTCCTATACTATTCTCTCTAAATATGTATATGCCTGACATTTTTACAAAATTAAAAATTAAAAAAACAAAAAAAAACCCAAGGGTCCATGTTGCTATTTCCCAAATGTGCCCAAATAGTAACATTGGTGGGGGGCAGAGGGGGGGGGGGTACTACCACCATAAATAAGGAGGGAGAAAAGAAAAATGCTGCTCTCCCCTGTACTCTTTCTCAAAGAACCCCCCACGTTTTCCATGTGGCCCCCACGTCCCTACGCCTTATCTGTCCCAGATTCCTCCAGCTCTGCAGCTCAGGGGGTGTCGATTCCGTTGTGAAATCATGTTTCTCACTAAATTAATCTTGACCTTAAGTCCGAGGTGGAAATTGCATTGTTATCACAATATGGCTTGGCAGACCTGGCTCGCTTCCCACATTAAATTCTCCCCCTGGAGCCGTCCTTTGGTGACCTGCACCCAGGCTGACCGTCAAGCAAATGAAACTGTATAGTAAACCCACAGACGTTAAGGTGCCTGCTTCAGATCGGTGGGAACTCGGTGAGAGCCTGTCGATTTAGAGCCTTCCCGCGGCTCTGGATCCTTCCACCGCAGGTGCTGGCGGCGGCTCCGGGCCACCCCGCGTGGATTTCTGCTGCAGTCGGACCAACGCCGCCGATGGCCCGTCGAGTGCCAGCCTCGGCCACGCTGGGCGCCCTACAAAGCCTCGTCTCGTCAGTTCTCCAGGCAGCTCCGGTCCTTCGGGATGGGTCTCGGGAAGTTAACGGGGTGAAAAGGAGAAACGGCCTGTTGTTGGCAGAGAGCCGCGGGGCGGTGCCCTCCTGCCGCAGCGGCTGCCCTCGGCTGGCCCATCCCGGACAGCAGCTCGCGTGGCAGCCCGAAGGTTTGGGTGGCCGTGTGTGCTCCTGAGGGGCAGCACTTGGCTGCTGCCAGCCGGGGCCACCGAGGGTCCCGGAGCAGGCCCCATCTGAGCCGTGATGTCGCCTCTGTCATCACTTCCTGGGGCCGGAGGCTTCATTCTGGAACCCCAGCGCTCCCCAGAATTACTCGATAGTGCTCCCCAGCAGGTGAGTCCACACTGAGACTGGTTTCCTTCCGAGGCTGTGAGAGGGTGACACTGGGGCGTGTCTGTTTCCCTCAGATCCCAAAAGCACAGGTGCCAGGCTTTCTGGCAGCCAGCTACTGCCTGGCTCCCTGGGGAAGAGGACGGAAAACTCCCCAGGGTGTGGGGGGACGCCATGTGCTGTGTCTGGAGCCTTCCCCCTCGGTCTAGAGCCCGGCACCTCTCCCCTCGGTCTGGAAGGGCTTCACTCGGCCTTGGGCAGACAGACAGCCACTCCAGGCAAGCCGGGAAGGGGCTGTCCGTGAAGCTTCCAGAAGGTTTTGAGTGAGGATGGAGCTGGGCCCTTTAAATACAGAGAGGGAAAGAGTGAGAGACTAAAATGAGTGTAAACTCAAAATTCTTCCCGTAACCCAGGCCCTGTGTGATCCGGCCTCTGCCTCTCTACCTGGTGGCACCCACTTTCCCGGACGCCCCATCTCCTCTCACTCTGGTCTTTCGGCTGCTCAGACAGGCCGGGGTCTGCACAGCCTCAGGGTCTTTGCACACGCGGTCCCCCTGAAAGGTCTCAGGCCTGGGTTCCCCTGCTCCACCCTCCACTCGCAGCAGAGCCAGGCTGCCCCTTCCCTCAGGTCCTGGGCGGGGGCTCCCACCCTACTTCTCAATCCCCCCAGCTGGGCTGTCTCAGCGCCTTGTGTGTCTCCATCACGGCCCTGACACACTGGCAGTCGCCTCACTTATTGTTCTGTTTGTCCATCTTTCTTCTCTTTCTCCCACAACTGGCCTGTGAATTCCTAGAGAACGGGGACTGCATCTATTTTATTTTCCATGGTACATCGTGGGTGCCCGCCAAACATTTATTGAATGAACAGGTGACTACTTGGGGTGACTGCGTTAGATTTTACCTCTTATCCCTAGTTCCCACTGAGATTGACTAAGCAGTGTTCTCAGGGTTTGCTTGTTCGGTTAGTGCATTTTCCAAGGCCCTCCATGTCTTCTGCTCCTCCTTTGTGTTCTTTGTCTTCCAGTCGTTTTGCCGCTTATTCTCAACTTTTATCAGATGGGCAGAAGGAGTGATTTGCTTCTTGTTGACAGATCCCACTGTGATAAACAAGCACTATTCCTAAAAGAAATAAATGCTCACCCAATTGTGGAGAAGAAACGAATTTATTCACAATTTTGCAAGAACAGGCACCCAACCAAAATGTGGGGGGATTGGTGCACAGAACAATAGACCCAGCAGTATTTATTCCCTACGCCTAACCACAAGTCCCTCCCCTGTTTCTCCAGTGGCTGGATACTCCAGAGGTTACATTCTATTCGACAAGCCTAACTAGCCCACACAAATTTGAAACAGGCAGCCCGCCCAAATTGGAAACATTTGAAATAAATTTCCCAAGGAAATTTGCAACATTTGGAAGGGTTGGAACAAATCTCCACTCCTGACTATAATGGTTATTCCCAGGCCTCTTTAGAGCCAGTCTGGGCTAGTTTGGTAACAAGTTATGAGGCTATTTTGGGAACCTCTACCCCAAGTCTCCACCTTGCAAGGATAGTAGATAGTGGGCAGATAAACAGGGGGACTGACAGTGGATAGTGGGCAGATAAACAGGGGGACCGACCGTGGACTATAGTTTGTCTTTTTAACCTTCTGCCAATTCCTGAACTGCCCCACCCTGCCAGGCACACCTACCCTGTGTGAAAGCTAAACTTAATCTCATTCTCACACCACCCAACACTGGGCCAGACCAGCTCAACTATCATGTAGGTATTATTTGTCATTTCAATTATCAATGAGATTTCTGCTCCCTGAGAGCAGGCAGTTGTATTTGGCCTGAATAGGCCAAACTGCTGTAATAGATAACCCCCACACCCCAGAGGCTGAAATCCGCACAATGAGATTGTATTTCTCACTCGTGCAGAGCCCAGGCAGAATGTCCCAAATCACACAGGCCTGCTCCAAGGAGGGACTCGAGGACCCCGGTCCCTTCCATCGTGTGACACTGCCGTCTTCAACCCCCGACCTCCAGGTCCACCAGATAGGCCGGGTCACCGCTCACATCACCTGCTGTCAGCCAAACGGTCACCTGGCCCCATGCTGATGTGGGGCAGGGCAGGGGGGCATCGAGAAAGGTGACCCCGGGGCAGCCCCTTCCAGAAACAAGGCTTGCCAGGGGGCACGAACGGGTGTCCCTAGTTCTCACCCCCTTAGACGGACCGTGGGCCCAGCAAACTCCAAGGCCCCTGCACAAGAGACAAAGTCCCTCGGGAGCTGTGGAGAGTGACATCCCTCTTTAGGACCCCCTAGCAGGACTCGAAGGTGCCTTTCCTGGCTGCCCCGAAGCCCTCAGTCCAGTGCTCTGCCTGGGCCTGGCTGACCCGAGACGGCTTCCTTGGGTAAAGGATCCTTTTCTCTCTCTCCTCTCGTCAGAACTCCCCTTTCTTCGACTTGGTTTATCACAATTGAGTGTTAGGAAGAAAATGGTCCTATGTGTTAATTCTCAGTAAGTCATAAAGGGCTGATAACACAACCCACTTGGAGACACTTGCCTTTAAAGCAGGAGGGAGGTTACAGACGCAGATCTGTCACAGACGGAATTGCAGCAGGGTGACAAACAGAAGGGAAGGACCTCAGGCCGCTGGCATGGAGGGTCACTGATTTTGGCGAGGAGGCCTTCCTGGCGTCCCTTAGATCGTGCCATGTCATCACCTTCTCCAGCTAACCAAGCTCATTCCTGCGGGTCAACAGCTAAAAGTCCCATCTCCTGGCAAAAGGCACATCTGAGACGATGACTTGCCTCACAGCTATTTGCACAGATTCCTCCCTTTCCCCACCCCTACATCCACTTGTCAGCAGATCCAATCACCCCCACCCCCAAAAAGCATCTCAGATCTACCCCCACCCACCCCCACCCCCATCCCCAGGCCAAGCTGCTGCTACCTCTTGCCTCAACTCTTGCAAAACCCTCTAATTGGACTAGTCCCGTCCCCTTCTTCCTTACATAACCTGTTCTTGCAGCCCTCCCAGGGGGTGTTTGGCTATTTTTTTGTTTTGTCTGTTTGTTTCTGTTTAAAGGGTCCTTCTATCTTGTTTCCTTTGCAGCTCTTTTTGTAAACTTTTATTGTGGAAAATTTCAAACATACACAAAATAACAGAGACTATAATACCCCCCCACCCCTCACCCAGCTCTGATGCTTATCAACCCACAGCCAGTCCTGCTTTAACTCTCCCCTTACCTACTTCTCCCCTCCCCACCAGACTCTTTTGAGGACAATCCTTGACGACAAAGGATCCTTATAAAATATAGATGAGACCAAGACACTTCCTAGTCTGAGAATTCAACAACTTCCCAAAGCAGCCGCTCACCGGCACTGCAAGCCCCGTCTGACCCGCCCTCCTGCCCCTGCTGCGTCTCCTGCTGCTCCAGCCCCCCGGCCTGGCTGTTCCTGGGCTCACCGAGGGCACCCACCCCAGGGCCTTTGCACTGACTCTGCCTCAGTGTGCAAGTCTCAGCTCAGAGCACTCCTCCTCCCAAGGCCTTCCCAGGAAGCCCACCTACGGTAGCCTCCCCCACAGCCCCAACCAGCCACCCTCTACCATAGCACTCTGAAAATAGTTCACTCCTTTTCAAAATGTGCTTGTTCACTGTCTGAAATAAAAGCCCCAGAAAAGCAGAAACCTTGTATTTTGTTTCCCAGGACTGCGTAACAAAGTCTGACAAACTAGGCGACTTAAAACAACAGAAATTTATTTCTCCCACTTCAGGAGGCTACAGGTCCAGACCCAGGTTTTCCTTTGGGGATTCTTTTACAAGTTCCTCTCTTCAACTCTGGGGCTCCCGGCAATCCTCCGCATTTCTCGGCCTGTGAATGCTGCACCAAACCTCTGCCTCTGACATCACACGGCTTCTTCTCTGTGCCTCAGCATCCACATTTCCCCCTTCTAATAAGGACCAGTCAGAATGGATTTAGGGCCCACCCTAACCCCATAGGACCCCATCTTAACTCGAGTCCATCTGCAAAGACCCTATTTCCCAATAAGGCCATGTCCACAGGTTCCAGCATGATGTGAATTTTGGGGGGACGTTATTCAGCCCCAGACACCTCGTCGATTTTATTCAATGTTATATCCCCAGGGCTAGATCAGGGCCTGCCATGTAATAAGCACTTAATACTTGTTGAGTAAAAAAACTAAAAGAATAAAAATTTTAAATATTAACTTTAGGACAGTTTTTAAAAATGAAATTTTCCTGGTGCACTTATAATTTGTTGAGAAAAAATGTATTTATACAAATTAATTTTTTAAATGCTTACTGTGCAAAGGCATCTGCATCTGTGAAAAATCAAAACTGACTGAAGGATCAAAATGGTAGAGCAAATGCTTTGGCTCCATCCCCCTACAGAAGCTTTGAACAATCAGCAAGAGCTGGCAGAAACGTCTTCCTCAAAGTTCTAGAAAACAGTAAAGGCCTGCAAGAATCAAGAAACAAGACACTTAAAAGTGGTCGGATCTCATGGTGCCTGGCTGGCCCCGCCCCCACCCCCACTGGCTCAGCTCCAAGGGCAGGTCCCTGGTCCCGGTTCCAGAGGGAGCAGAGTGACCCTCGTGCACATGCTGGGAGCATGGATGTCTGGCCCAAGCGTCTGGTGGTGGCCAGAGGGACTTGCCATAAATTCTGCATGTAGAAGGGAGCTCACAGAGCTCTCCTACAGAACACAGGCAAGTTGGGCTGCCTGGGGCAGGAGATTTGGGCTGTAGGACATACAGTGCAGTGCCTGGAACCATGTGGAAACTGTTTCCTAAGGAAGAGGGGACATTCGTATACATGTAAATGGGGGAATTCCTTGGGACACAGGTGCATGCCCAAGACAAGATGCATGCACAGATCAGGGAGGTCCCTATGCTTTGGCCTTGGGCTATTCTCTAAACTCATCATATGGATAAGCCCCAAATGTGAGCACTCTCACAGGCCCATCTGCAAAGACTGGGAAAGTTATAGTATTGGAGTTAAGTTGGTAGCAAAGCAAATGAAATTGTTATGAATTTGGGATGTTAAATTTAAGCCCCGTGGTAACTACAAAGAAAATATCAGAAAATGTGTAAGCTCATAGAGACAGAAATTAGAGTACAGGTTGCCAGGGGCAGGAGTCAGGGGGAATGGGGAGTTATGCATAATGGGTGTAAGGTTTTCTGTTTGGAGAGATGAGGGCGTTTTAGCAATGGAAGGTGGTGAGGAGACTGCAACTTTGTGAGTGTGTTCCATCCCACCGAATGGTATGCTTGGGAGGGGTTAAGATGAGAAAGTTTGTTGTATAAATATTCCCACAAGAAAGAAAAGAGGAAGGAAGCAAGGAAAGAAGGGAGGGAGAAAAGGAAGGAAGGAAGGAAGGAAAGGAGGGAGGGAGGAAGGAAGGAAGGGGTGATGGTAATTAAATGCAACACAAGATCCTGGATGGGATCTCACAAGGCAGCAGAAAAGCCTCCAGGGGCAATATTGGGACATATGAAAAAACTGGAATATAGACTAAGCTTTATATCAATGTTAAATTTCTTAAACTTGATAATTGCTTATAAGGTGGTTATATAAGTGAATATCCTCGTTCTCAGGAAATGTACATGGAAGTATTAAATGTTTGATACTAATCTATACAATCTACACTCAAGCTCAGAAAACGGATTGATAAATGGACAGATAGACGGATAGATAGAATGATAGAACAAATTAGGCATAATTTTAAAATTGGTGGATGCAGGTATCTGGGGGATAGGGATATGTTGGAGTTCTCTGCATGGGATTTGTATTATTTTTGTAACTATCCTGTAAGTTTGAAATTATTTCAAAACAAAAAAAAATTTCAAGTGGCTGGCATTCTGCTTCTGCACACAAGAAAAGAAAATCAGGGCTGAAATTAGTAATTTAAGTTCTTAGAAATAGCTCATTCTTCCAGCTAAGAAGAGAATGGAGGGATCCATGGCTTATAAAGTTCATTTAGAACTGACATGGCTTATAAAGTCCATTTAGATGACAAGACCTCTTAGTGCCATGACATGCCAGAAGAAACATCTCTGGAGATGTTCCAAATAAATTCTGAAATTTGAAATAAAAGATAAAAATTTTGATCTGTTCAAGAAAAGCCTCCATGAAAACTTGTGTGTGTTTGGTGATCCTCTTTGATGGAACTCAAATTGTAAAATGACACTGCACTGTGCTTTGCATTCTTCTGCATTATGTCTTAAAACAAATACACACATTATTTTAAAAATCGTTGAAAAAACACTCAAAAAGCTCTTCTTGCACCCCCCCACCACCAGTAGCCCTACACCCCACAATTTCTACCCACACACGCTCTGTCTTCATCCACTATTTTTCTCCTGTCCCTAGAACTGAGACTCACTTCCTTCCACCTGTAGGGAGATTTTTCCAGAACTGGTTTTCAATATTGCTGAACATGCCTGTGAGCGTTGCTTTACACAGGGAAGGTGCAGTAGAAGTTTCACGTTGATTAACTCTGCATTAATCAGATGCTTTTTAGCCTTTTAGAACGTCTTCCTTTTGCAAACACCAGTGCAGCCCGTGCTCGGGGTGGATCGGGTGCCCGGATCTGGTCGCGGCGCCCCCGCGCAGGAGCGCTCGGCACCCCGCAGGCTCCACGCACCGGGTCCGCAGCGCGTGTTCGCGTCCCCGCAAGCTCGCAGGCCGCCGGCCGTGTCTCCCCCGCGTCCCTCCGCAGACAGGGTTGATTCCGGGGCTGGCAGGAGCGCGCAGGGCCCTGGGCACCCTCCAGCCAGCACCCCTGGAAGACCCAGCGCCAAGGCAGGCCTGACCCGGGAGGAGCCCCACCGCCCCACCCCTGCACACACACACCCCGAGGACGGGCTCCGGCCTCCTGGGCCCTGCACCCTGCCTCGGCGCCCTCTGGCGCTCGGTGGGGCGGGGCTGGCGACTTCGGGGCAGAAGTCTCTCCAAAGGAGCCACTTTGAGTTCCGTGGACGGCCTGGATCCGAGGACTGCGTTGCATTCACCGTCATATTGAGCATCTCTCCCTGCACCAGCAAAAACCCTTTACAGAATTAGCTAATTTAAGTTTCCCAAGAACTTTATGAGGTAGAATTATTCTTTGACACTCAGTTGAGGAAAGTGAGTCACGGAGGGGGTATGAATCACAACTGTAAAAGGGGAGCTGAAACTGAACCCAAAGCCTTCTGACCCCAATGGCTGAGCACAAAGGGACACAAAGGGAGCACAGAAAGTAATTGCACAGACCTTGGTGCCACCATGCATGGGCTCAAATCCCAGCTGTGCCACTTTTTAGCTGTGTGACCTTAGCAGGTTGCTAAACCTCTCTGTGCTTCAGTTTCCTTGCATCTACAGTGGAGACAATAATAGAAACTATCACATGGGGTTGTGTGTACATTAAATCAGCTAATATGTATGCGTGCTTAAAACGGCATCTGGCATATAAAGTGCTATGAAATACATAAGAAAATAATAAAGTGCTCTGTGTTGACTACTGGAAGTGCTACTATACTACTGCCCGTTCTTGCACAAGCCTGTTTGGCTGGCTGCTGTCTCCCCCGGCCAGTGGAGGACACTAACCCCCCAGACAGCTGCTCTCGAGGCCTGGCTTCCCAGGGCTGACGGGCACTGTGTTCTCCGCCAGGGAGCTTGGTGCCACCTGCCCCAGCTGGATGGACGACGGGGCACCACACAGTGCTGATGCTGATGCCACCGGCGTCCGCAAGGCTGAGCCAGGGCCACAGAGGGCCAAAGCCAGTGGCAGCCCGTGGGTCTTCTGGAGCACTTAGGGAAACTGGCTTCTGTTTTTGTTCTCTCAGAATCCATGCATGGGAGTCTGGGCTGAGGGTCAGCTCAGAGGCAGAAGGGAGCCTGACCCCTCATGTCTCTCCTTCTCTCTCACCACCAACCCACCTCCTTCAGGTCAGACATTCACGGCCTGGCTCCCTAAGGCCCCAGGATGGCCTTGACGGCCCTGTGCTCTGAAAACTGTGCCTCGGGGTTTATTACTTCTATTGTCCCCAAACTGCCAAGGACACTGGCTTCAATAGGAGGAGGCCACCTGTTAGGCAGGGGCCTGCTGGAGATGGAGTTAGGGGGGCAGAGGGTCTGTAACTGAGCAACACCTGGGAAAGAGCAGGGGGAGAGGCAGGCCGGGTGGGGAGGAAGTGGAGCAGGGACCAGCTCCTCGGGGTTCTAGCCCACAGGGCCCCTTAGGGCAGAGATGCTAGGCCTGGGCACTCCACTTGCTGGGATGTTTCCTGGGGCCATCACGAGAAGTCCAGGAGCTGGTTTGAACGCAGAGGGCGTCTGGAAGGAGCAGCCAGCAGGAGGCTGTCAGCTCCCGGCCACACTCGCAGCTGGGCAGCAGGTCCTGGGCAGAAGGGAGCTCTGGGCAGGGAACTCCATCTGCCCCATGGCCCCTGGCAGCCTCTGCCCGCTCCCCTCACCACACGCTTAGTAAATGCCCCCAGTGCGCTGGGTCCTGCCCTTGACCTGGAGAAGAGGTCAGGGGTCCTGCTGGGCTGGAGAAGAAGATTGTGGACAAGGGAAGTCTCTACCTTGGAAAGCATCAGATTCTCGGTGGTGGTGGCTTAGAATCTGGAATAGGTTTTCTCATGGAAATCCTACTGTAAATGGGGCTTTCTTTTTAAAACCTACTCATTTCATAACAACGTGGAAATCTTGAGGACAGGGTCCCTGAAGACCGCGGAGGCCCCAGCTCCTAGGAGCTGCCCAGCTTGTCGGCCAGGCGGAGGCCGGGCAGCCGCTGCCATGGCTGCTGGGAGAAAGAGGCCAGCATGGACGGGGAGAAGCAGCGTGGCAGGAACCGGGCTGGACACGGGGTCCCGGGGCTTCACTGGCCAAGGCAGGAGGGGCCGGCGGGTAGAGACACATGGCAGAGGGCGAGAGTCGGGCAGATGGGGGGGACTGCAGAGGGGGGCACGTGGCCCCTTCAGTAGCTGGGCGTCTCCCCTCCTCTCCAGCTCCCACCAGCCCAGACCCCCACCCCGACCTGGAAAGCGCCCCCCAAGGCTGGAAGGAGCCGATACCCCCGGCCACTCTTTCCTTAGCCATTGCAAGGCTGCTCCTGCCCTCCCGGGAGGCCATCCCGGAACCGGCCACCAGGTGGCGCGGCCGCCCGTCCTCCTCTGGGCCCCGTGGCCGAACCCCGGACAGTGGGGCCGCTGCTGACTGGGCTCCCAGGCCCCCACCCAGGGAAAGCTCCAGGCTCCTGTTAAAGGGACCAACTTCCTTATCCTCCAACACCGAGAAGCTTCCACACAGTGTCAATGGAGTAGATTTCATGTGACTCGGGTGAGAAAACGTCTGAAGGATAGAATACAGAGCCGCTACCCTTTAAGACCCTAAAACCGTCATCGTGGTGTGCCGGGTGCCGAGACTGGTCCCACAATGGGGCTCAAGTTTGCTTCCGTCTCACCGAGCCCCCCGACTCCAGACAGGCTGAGGGTGGGGGCTTGTGGGGGGTTGGTGTCCAGACACTTCAGGATGCCCTTTGCTTCACCAGGACTTTTCTTATTAGTCCCACATGTATATGACCCATCTGTCAGGGCATCTGTTACAATTTGGGGGGTGGAAAATAGGAAATATGGTCCCTGGTGATGTTTCCTATATGTCTACAGGACACGTGCAGTGGGCTCCGAAAGGTACCAGTTCTGAACCAACTAGACCACATGGAATCGGGTCGGGCGGGACTCGGGAGCAGGCTGTGCACCAAGGAAAGGGAGCTGAGGCCCTAGGCAGGGTCCAGGGTTCTGAATTCAGATCTGCCCCAGGCGGCCTCACCTCCGGATGCTAGTGAGGTTGGGGCTCAACGTTACCAGATGGGGGGTAAAGGCCCCCAGGAGGAAGGGCTGCCCCTCCTGGGTTCCTAAGCGATTGCTCTGCCTTTATGTCAAACCCTCACCCGTTGCCCTTTCCTCATTGATCCTTGGAGCCATTGCGGGGCCTGCTGGAAGGCAGTATAAGAACCTGACCCGTTTTTCCCTGCTCCTCATTCCTGCTTCCATTTCCTTGCTCCTGTTTTCAGTGTATAATAAACTGATAGTCTGTGTCTCCTTTGCAAACCACCTTAAATCCTTTCTGGAACAAAGCAGAACACAAAGAAAATAAAACAGAGATCAGATGCATCCTCTCCGTGGCACAGCATAAGGTCAAAGAGCTCATGTGTTACCTGTAATCCCAGAGAGTCTTCAAGTTCTCTGCCAGGCTGCCAAGCAGTGACGTGTCCCTAGTCTCTCTGCCCATTCTCTCCCTTAAGTTTGGGTGAACTTGAGATCTAGACACCTCCAAGTACTGCCTTCTAGACTTTTCTCTTTGGCATGTGTTCCAGTTTGCTAATGTTGCCATTTTGCAAAACACCAGAAATGGATTGGCTTTTATAAAGGGAGTTTATTTGGTTACAAAGTTACAGTCTTAAGGCCAGAAAGTGTCCAAGGTAAGGCATTGACGAAGAGTACCTTGGCTGGAGAAAGGCCATTGGCATCCAGGAAACCTCTGTTAGCTGGGAAGGCACATGGCTGGCATCTGCTTGCTTCCAGGTTGCACTTCAAAATGGCATTCTCCAAAGTGTTGCTCTTGGGGCATTTTGTCCTCTCTTAGCTGCAGCTGCTCTGCGTCTGGGCCTGTGTGGCTCTTTTGAAAGTACTCCAGTGATCCAATAAAGACCCTCCCTGAATGGGTGGGGCCACACTTCCATGGAAATAATCCAATGAAAGTTCTCACCCACAGTTGATTGACTCACATCTCCATGAAAACACTGAACCAATAGATTCCAACCTAATCAACACTAATTCATCTGTCCCCACAGGATTGCATCAAAGAATATGGCTTTTGGTGGGACATAATATATCCAAACTAGCATAGCACGTAATAGACAAAGCCTTATTTTTCTGATTTTCTGGTTTCAGAAAGCATATTCTAACTTCCAGAGGACTTAGGTGACTGACTTAAAACCTAAAAAAAAAAATTATTTTTTTCTGTTCACGGACCTAGGGGCAAACCGGCAATGTTATTTTTCTTGTTTGGCTGATGCCTTCAAATCCTATTAAGAAACAAAGAGGAGGCGGGGCAAGATGGCAGAATGGTGAGCTGTATGTTTTAGTTACTCCTCCAGGAAAGTAGGTAAAAAGCCAGGAACGGCGTGGACTGGACACCACAGAGCAATCTGTCTTTGGGCATCCTTCATACAACACTCATGAAAACGTGGAACTGCTGAGATCAGCGAAATCTGTAAGTTTTTGCGGCCAGGGGACCCGCGCCCCTCCCTGCCAGGCTCAGTCCCGGGGGAGGAGGGGCTGTCAGCTCCAGGAAGGAGAAGGGAGAATTGCAGTGGCTGCTCTTATCGGAAACTCATTCTACTGATCCAAACTCCAACCATAGATAGACTGAGACAAGACACCAGAGACTCTGAGAGCAGCCAGCCCAGCAGAGAGGAGACAGGCATAGAAAAAAAACAACACGAAAAACTCCAAAATAAAAGCAGAGGATTTTTGGAGTTCTGGTGAACACAGAAAGGGGAAGGGCGGAGATCAGGCCTTGAGGCGCATATGCAAATCCCGAAGCAAGGCTGATCTCTCTGCCCTGTGCACCTTTCCTTAATGGCCCTGGTTGCTTTGTCTATTAGCATTTCAATAACCCATTAGATCTCTGAGGAGGGCCGTTTTTTTTTTTTTTTTTTTTTTTTTTTTAAATCCTTTTTGCTTTTTCTAAAACAATTACTCTAAGAAGCTCAATACAGAAAGCTTCAAAGAATTGAAATTTGGACACGTCAAGTCAAGAGCAGAACTAAGAGAGCTCTGAGACAAAAGGCAATAATCCAGTGGCTGAGAAAATTCACTAAACAACACAACTTCCCAAGAAAAGGGGGGAGTCCGCTCACAGCCACCATCCTGGTGGACAGGAAACACTCCTGCCCATCGCCAGCCCCATAGCCCAGAGCTGCCCCAGACAACCCAGTGTGACGGAAGTGCTTCAAATAACAGGCACACACCACAAAACTGGGCGTGGACATTAGCCTTCCCTGCAACCTCAGCTGAATGTCCCAGAGCTGGGAAGGGGGAGCAGTGTGAATTAACAGAGCCCCATTCAGCCATCATTTCAGCAGACTGGGAGCCTCCCAACACAGCCCAGCAGCCCAGAACTGCCCTGGGGGGACGGCACTCACCTGTGACATAGCACAGTCATCCCTCAACAGAGGACCCGGGGTGCACAGCCTGGAAGAGGGGCCCACTTGCAAGTCTCAGGAGCCATACGCCAATACCAAAGACTTGTGGGTCAGTGGCAGAGACAAACTGTGGCAGGACTGAACTGAAGGATTAGACTATTGCAGTAGCTTTAAAACTCTAGGATCATCAGGGAGATTTGATTGTTAGGGCCACCCCCCCTCCCCGACTGCCCAGAAACACGCCCCACATACAGGGCAGGCAACACCAACTACACACGCAAGCTTGGTACACCAATTGGGCCCCACAAGACTCACTCCCCCACTCACCAAAAAGGCTAAGCAGGAGAGATCTGGCTTGTGGAGAACAGGTGGCTCGTGGACGCCACCTGCTGGTTAGTTAGAGAAAGTGTACTCCACGAAGCTGTAGATCTGATAAATTAGAGATAAGGACTTCAACTGGTCTACAAACCCTAAAAGAACCCTATCAAGTTCAGCAAATGCCACGAGGCCAAAAACAACAGAAAATTATAAAGCATATGAAAAAACCAGACGATATGGATAACCCAAGCCCAAGCACCCAAATCAAAAGACCAGAAGAGACACACCTAGAGCAGCTACTCAAAGAACTAAAGATGAACAATGAGACCCTAGTACGGGATATGAAGGAAATCAAGAAGACCCTAGAAGAGCATAAAGAAGACATTGCAAGACTAAATAAAAAAATGGATGATCTTATGGAAATTAAAGAAACTGTTGACCAAATTAAAAAGATTCTGGACACTCATAGTACAAGACTAGAGGAAGTTGAACAACGAATCAGTGACCTGGAAGATGACAGAATGGAAAATGAAAGCATAAAAGAAAGAATGGGGAAAAAAATTGAAAAACTCGAAATGGACCTCAGGGATATGATAGATAATATGAAACGTCCGAATATAAGACTCATTGGTGTCCCAGAAGGGGAAGAAAAGGGTAAAGGTCTAGGAAGAGTATTCAAAGAAATTGTTGGGGAAAACTTCCCAAATCTTCTAAACAACATAAATACACAAATCATAAATGCTCAGCGAACTCCAAATAGAATAAATCCAAAAAAACCCACTCCGAGACATATACTGATCACACTGTCAAACATAGAAGAGAAGGAGCAAGTTCTGAAAGCAGCAAGAGAAAAGCAATTCACCACATACAAAGGAAACAGCGTAAGACTAAGTAGTGACTACTCAGCAGCCACCATGGAGGCGAGAAGGCAGTGGCACGATATATTTAAAATTCTGAGTGAGAGGAATTTCCAGCCAAGAATACTTTATCCAGCAAAGCTCTCCTTCAAATTTGAGGGAGAGCTTAAATTTTTCACAGACAAAGAAATGCTGAGAGAATTTGCTAACAAGAGACCTGCCCTACTGGAGATACTAAAGGGAGCCCTACAGACAGAGAAACAAAGACAGGACAGAGAGACTTGGAGAAAGGTTCAGTACTAAAGAGATTCGGTATGGGTACAATAAAGGATATTAATAGAGAGAGGGAAAAATATGGCAAACATAACCCAAAGGATAAGATGGCCGATTCAAGAAATGCCTTCACGGTTTTAACGTTGAATGTAAATGGATTAAACTCCCCAATTAAAAGATATAGATTCGCAGAATGGATCAAAAAAAATGAACCATCAATATGTTGCATACAAGAGACTCATCTTAGACACAGGGACACAAAGAAACTGAAAGTGAAAGGATGGAAAAAAATATTTCATGCAAGCTACAGCCAAAAGAAAGCAGGTGTAGCAATATTAATCTCCGATAAAATAGACTTCAAATGCAGGGATGTTTTGAGAGACAAAGAAGGCCACTACATACTAATAAAAGGGGCAATTCAGCAAGAAGAAATAACAATCGTAAATGTCTATGCACCCAATCAAGGTGCCACAAAAATACATGAGAGAAACATTGGCAAAACTAAAGGAAGCAATTGATGTTTCCACAATAATTGTGGGAGACTTCAACACATCACTCTCTCCTATAGATAGATCAACCAGACAGAAGACCAATACGGAAATTGAAAACCTAAACAATCTGATAAATGAATTAGATTTAACAGACATATACAGGACATTACATCCCAAATCACCAGGATACACATACTTTTCTAGTGCTCACGGATCTTTCTCCAGAATAGATCATATGCTGGGACATAAAACAAGCCTCAATAAATTTAAAAAGATTGAAATTATTCAAAGCACATTCTCTGACCACAATGGAATACAATTAGAAGTCAATAACCATCAGAGACTTAGAAAATTCACAAATACCTGGAGGTTAAACAACACACTCCTAAACAATCAGTGGGTTAAAGAAGAAATAGCAAGAGAAATTGCTAAATATATAGAGACGAATGAAAATGAGAACACAACATACCAAAACCTATGGGATGCAGCAAAAGCAGTGCTAAGGGGGAAATTTATAGCACTAAACGCATATATTAAAAAGGAAGAAAGAGCCAAAATCAAAGAACTAATGGATCAACTGAAGAAGCTAGAAAATGAACAGCAAACCAATCCTAAACCAAGTACAAGAAAAGAAATAACAAGGATTAAAGCAGAAATAAATGACATAGAGAACAAAAAAACAATAGAAAGGATAAATATCACCAAAAGTTGGTTCTTTGAGAAGATCAACAAGATTGACAAGCCCCTAGCTAGACTGACAAAATCAAAAAGAGAGAAGACCCATATAAACAAAATAATGAATGAAAAAGGTGACATAACTGCAGATCCTGAAGAAATTAAAAAATTATAAGAGGATACTATGAACAACTGTATGGCAACAAACTGGATAATGTAGAGGAAATGGACAATTTCCTGGAAACATATGAACAACCTAGACTGACCAGAGAAGAAATAGAAGACCTCAACCAACCCATAACAAGCAAAGAGATCCAATCAGTCATCAAAAATCTTCCCACAAATAAATGCCCAGGGCCAGATGGCTTCACAGGGGAATTCTACCAAACTTTCCAGAAAGAACTGACACCAATCTTACTCAAACTCTTTCAAAACATTGAAGAAAATGGAACACTACCTAACTCATTTTATGAAGCTAACATCAATCTAATACCAAAACCAGGCAAAGATGCTACAAAAAAGGAAAAACTACCGGCCAATCTCCCTAATGAATATAGATGCAAAAATCCTCAACAAAATACTTGCAAATCGAATCCAAAGACACATTAAAAAAATCATACACCATGACCAAGTGGGGTTCATTCCAGGCATGCAAGGATGGTTCAACATCAGAAAAACAATCAATGTATTACAACACATTAAAAACTCGAAAGGGAAAAATCAATTGATCATCTCAATAGATGCTGAAAAAGCATTTGACAAAATCCAACATCCCTTTTTGATAAAAACACTTCAAAAGGTAGGAATTGAAGGAAACTTCCTCAACATGATAAAGAGCATATATGAAAAACCCACAGCCAGCATAGTACTCAATGGTGAGAGACTGAAAGCCTTCCCTCTAAGATCAGGAACAAGACAAGGATGCCCGCTGTCACCACTGTTATTCAACATTGTGCTGGAAGTGCTAGCCAGGGCAATCCGGCAAGACAAAGAAATAAAAGGCATCCAAATTGGAAAAGAAGAAGTAAAACTGTCATTGTTTGCAGATGATATGATCTTATATCTAGAAAACCCTGAGAAATCAATGATACACCTACTAGAGCTAATAACAAATTTAGCAAAGTAGCGGGATACAAGATTAATGCACATAAGTCAGTAATGTTTCTATATGCTAGAAATGAACAAACTGAAGAGACACTCAAGAAAAAGATACCATTTTCAATAGCAACTAAAAAAATCAAGTACCATAGGAATAAACTTAACCAAAGATGTAAAAGACCTATACAAAGAAAACTACATAACTCTACTAAAAGAAATAGAAGGGGACCTTAAAAGATGGAAAAATATTCCATGTTCATGGATAGGAAGGCTAAATGTCATTAAGATGTCAATTCTACCCAAACTCATCTACAGATTCAATGCAATCCCAATCAAAATTCCAACAACCTACTTTGCAGACTTGGAAAAGCTAGTTATCAAATTTATTTGGAAAGGGAAGATGCCTCGAATTGCTAAAGACACTCTAAAAAAGAAAAACGAAGTGGGAGGACTTACACTCCCTGACTTTGAAGCTTATTATAAAGCCACAGTTGCCAAACAGCATGGTACTGGCACAAAGATAGACATATAGATCAATGGAATCGAATTGAGAATTCAGAGATAGACCCTCAGATCTATGGCCGACTGATCTTTGATAAGGCCCCAAAGTCACCGAACTGAGCCATAATGGTCTTTTCAACAAATGGGGCTGGGAGAGTTGGATATCCATATCCAAAAGAATGAAAGAGGACCCCTACCTCACCCCCTACACAAAAATTAACTCAAAATGGACCAAAGATCTCAATATAAAAGAAGTACCATAAAACTCCTAGAAGATAATGTAGGAAAACATCTTCAAGACCTTGTATTAGGAGGCCACTTCCTAGACTTTACACCCAAAGCACAAGCAACAAAAGAGAAAATAGATAAATGGGAACTCCTCAAGCTTAGAAGTTTCTGCACCTCAAAGGAATTTCTCAAAAGGTAAAGAGGCAGCCAACTCAATGGGAAAAAATTTTTGGAAACCATGTATCTGACAAAAGACTGATATCTTGCATATACAAAGAAATCCTACAACTCAATGACAATAGTACAGACAGCCCAATTATAAAATGGGCAAAAGATATGAAAAGACAGTTCTCTGAAGAGGAAATACAAATGGCCAAGAAACACATGAAAAAATGTTCAGCTTCACTAGCTATTAGAGAGATGCAAATTAAGACCACAATGAGATACCATCTAACACCGGTTAGAATGGCTGCCATTAAACAAACAGGAAACTACAAATGCTGGAGGGGATGTGGAGAAATTGGAACTCTTATTCATTGTTGGTGGGACTGTATAATGGTTCAGCCACTCTGGAAGACAGTCTGGCAGTTCCTTAGAAAACTAGATATAGAGCTACCATTCGATCCAGCGATTGCACTTCTCGGTATATACCCGGAAGGTCGGAAAGCAGTGACACAAACAGATATCTGCACGCCAATGTTCATAGCAGCACTATTCACAATTGCCAAGAGATGGAAACAACCCAAATGTCCTTCAACAGATGAGTGGATAAATAAAATGTGGTATATACACACGATGGAATACTACGCGGCAGTAAGAAGGAACGATCTGGTGAAACATATGACAACATGGATGAACCTTGAAGACATAATGCTGAGCGAAATAAGCCAGGCACAAAAAGAGAAATATTATATGCTACCACTAATGTGAACTTTGAAAAATGTAAAACAAATGGTTTATAATGTAGAATGTAGGGGAACTAGCAGTAGAGAGCAATTAAGGAAGGGGGAACAATAATCCAAGAAGAACAGATAAGCTATTTAACGTTCTGGGGATGCCCAGAAATGACTATGGTCTGTTAATTTCTGATGGATGTAGTAGGAACAAGTTCACTGAAATGTTGCTATATTATGTAACTTTCTTGGGGTAAAGTAGGAACATGTTGGAAGTTAAGCAGTTATCTTAGGTTAGTTGTCTTTTTCTTACTCCCTTGCTATGGTCTCTTTGAAATGCTCTTTTATTGTATGTTTGTTTTCTTTTTAACTTTTTTTTTCATACAGGTGATTTGAAAAAAGAAGGGAAAGTTAAAAAAAAAAGAAAAAAAAAAGAAAAAAGACAAACAAGGAAAAAAAAAAAAAAAAGATGTAGTGCCCCCTTGAGGAGCCTGTGGAGAATGCAGGGGTATTCGCCTACCCCACCTCCATGGTTGCTAGCATGACCACAGACATAGGGGACTGGTGGTTTGATGGGTTGAGCCCTCTACCATAGGTTTTACCCTTGGGAAGACGGTTGCTGCAAAGGAGAGGCTAGGCCTCCCTGTATTTGTGCCTAAGAGTCTCCTCCTGAATGCCTCTTTGTTGCTCAGATGTGGCCCTCTCTCTCTGGCTAAGCCAACTTGAAAGGTGAAATCACTGCCCTCCCCCCTACGTGGGATCAGACACCCAGGGAAGTGAATCTCCCTGGCAACGTGGAATATGACTCCCGGGGAGGAATGTAGACCCGGCATCGTGGGATGGAGAACATCGTCTTGACCAAAAGGGGGATGTGAAAGGAAATGAAATAAGCTTCAGTGGCAGAGAGATTCCAAAACGAGCCGAGAGATCACTCTGGTGGGCACTCTTACGCACACTTTAGACAACCTTTTTTAGGTTCTAAAGAATTGGGGTAGCTGGTGGTGGATACCTGAAACTATTAAACTACAACCCAGAACCCATGAATCTCGAAGACAGTTGTATAAAAATGTAGCTTATGAGGGGTGACAATGGGATTGGGAAAGCCATAAGGACCAAACTCCACTTTGTCTAGTTTATGGATGGATGTGTAGAAAAGTAGGGGAAGCAAACAAACAGACAAAGGTACTTAGTGTTCTTTTTTACTTCAATTGCTCTTTTTCACTCTAATTATTATTCTTGTTATTTTTGTGTGTGTGCTAATGAAGGTGTCAGGGATTGATTTAGGTGATGAATGTACAACTATGTAATGGTACTGTAAACAATCGAAAGTACAATTTGTTTTGTATGAAAAAAAAAAAAAAAAAAAAAAGAAACAAAGAGAAAGTCATGGGAGGTTGACTCAAAAACTCCTATGTCCTCAAGGTAATATACTTTGGCTGCCATTGCCACTCCAAGTATTAAGGCACTTTTAGAAGCCCTCGATTCCTGAATCTCAAAGTCTTGCCCCTAAATCTGGACACAATAGGTGCTCAGTAATATTTGGTGAATGAATGAATGAGTCAACACAGCCAAATCAAGACCTTGGGGAAGAATGAATGAATTCATTGGGTCAGTCCTTGACAATGCCCTTACCCAAGTGCCCAAAGATGAGAGGATTTGCTAAGCTGATGAGGAAAGGACTGGGGAGGAGAAGGCTGGCTACTGAGAAAGGGCAGCTTTGAAGGATGTAGTAGGTTGAATCATGAACCCCAAAGAACATCATGTTCTTAATCTTAACCCAAGTTCCTGTGGGTGTGAACCACTGGAAACAAGACCCTTTGAAGATGCTATTTTTAGTGAAGGTGTGGCCAACTGAAGCAGGGTGTGTCTTAATGCAGATTACTGGAGGCCTTGTAAAGAGAACAAACCAGAAGCCACAAGTCAGAGAAGAACACAGAAACACAGGAAGTGGATGGAAACCAGAGGAGCAGACAAAGGAGAGAGAGCTTGTCATGTGTTGGGAGGCAGCGGTGCCAGCCAAGAAGCCCCAAGGACTGCAGTGGGGCAGTGCCAAACACCGCAGATTTCAGGGAGGAAACGAAACCCTGCTGATGTCTTGATTTGGGACTTCTAGCCTCCAAAACTAAGTCCATAAATCTTGTTCAAACCAACCCGTGGTGTGGTGTTCGTCATGGCAGCCTGGCAGAAAGAAGAGGTGGACCAGGGGGTTCTCTGGGAAGCACCTGGAAATGCCTTTGTTTTATAAAATGAACCCCTTCGCTTCCCTCTTCTTCTGACCTCCCCTCTCTCTTGTATTAGCAACTCACCTTATTAATGCCTCCAACAGACCCCTGAGATCCTGATTCTAAAATCCTTTATTCCCCATGATTCCTTCTGAAGGTTTGTCCTGAGAGTTTATTTCCAAGGATTTTGTATTACTGGCCAGGCCTTAAAAGCTTAAAAGAATAAAGAGTGTAATTAGTCTGTGGGTTCCGGCTATATAAACAACCAATTTCTCTAACTCAGAACAGAAGTTGGATTTGGCAGGGACATGCGTTTTTACTTAAAATGTGCATTTGTTTAAAAATTTCACCCAGTGGTATTCCTTAGCTCGGCATTCCCATCTCATTCTCCCTGGCTCGTGCCTCTCCTGCTTTCTCTTTGACTTCTTTTTGGGGACTTTTGAGCACCCCAGCATTTCAGGGCGCAGCTTTACAAGAACGAGACAAAGCTTTGGCAAAGAGACCACATGGCAGCCTGAAAACATCAGCTTTCCTACCCAGCCTCTCTCCTTGCCAAGGCCTCCTCAGGCCTGGTGGAAATACTTTCCCTATGAGGCTTACAAAGCACTGATTTACGAAGTCATTGATTCCCTTCATAAAGGAGTTGCCTATTAGTCATTGAGATAGCAGCCATAACCCCAAGAGCCCAAGAATGCAATGAGGAGCCCAAATGGCAGAGGGTGTGGGGGGCCCAGTGAAATCCTTTCTCCTTTTGGGCATCAGACTTCTGCTTTACCAGGAAGTGTTGCGAATGCCTTAATCACTGCCTCATGCATTTGTTTATTTTTTTATTCCTTCTCAGAACATTTAGAAACGTTGTGTAGGCCCAGACTGATAACTCCGCCACGTGTGTTCTCTGTCCTAAGTGGGCCAGGCCAACTACTTCCAGGCTGGCGGGGTCCCTGAGGGGAAAGGGGGTGGGGGGCCAGGGTTGCCTCCCCCGGGGTGCCCAGAGTGCCAGGCAGTACGGGCCCTGTGTTCCCAGAGCTCAAGTCACTCCTTGGAACCCAGCCTGAGAGGGGGACCTTCAACCCTTTCAGGGTCACCAAGCTCAGCGACCCTTGCAGCAGTGAGCCCTTTCCTGCAAGCCCGGGCCGAAGGAACAGCTCCTCCGCCAGGGCCGCCAGGACCCCGCACGGCTCAGCCCTGAGCCCCAGCACAGCCCCCTCTTGACCTCAGTGTAGCTTTGTTTTCTAGACCCAAAATGGCTATAAAAAGTGTTGGAAACCAATGGCAGCTGTGGTGTAAGGAAAGCAGCATTTTCCAAAACACAGCTCCACAGACTTCCTGCATCAAAATCAGCAGGAAAGCTCGTTAAAAATGCAGGCTCTGCCCCCCACTGCCAGCACACTCACCAATAAAACCAGAATTTCTGGTGGAGGTTGGTGGGGGGGGGTTGCTTTTCAGTCAGGGAGGAGAGCTCAGGATGCTGCATCCTTCCTCAGGGTATCAGGGAAGGGGGGGGCCCCTTGGGCACCCATCCCAGAAGATTTTCCTCCCAGAAGTAGAAATCCTGTGCTCCCGAGGAGGGAAAGCGCCTGGAGGAGGTGGGGAGCCCCCAGGCCGGTGCCCCTGGAGGCTCTGGAATCTTGCGCGTGGCTGTGGTTCTTGCCTCATGCTCCTGGGAAGGGCCCAAGAGAGAGACCACAACCCTTCTAGAAACCCCTCCAGAGTCTGGATTTCAGACACCCTACAGCTGGCCCAGGTGCCCCCTCCTCCAGCTGCCTGCTTGGCATTTGGGGTCTGGCCCTGTCCTGTTCACAGTCCCTGGCGAGGCGCAGCTGTGCGCCGTCTTCAGGAAACCCCTTAGAGGGACACCCTGCGTCAGGGCCTCCGGGGACGGTGCCCCCACTGCTGACCGCCCAGCAAAGCCTGAGAGTATCGTCCCCTGCAGCCTCCTGGGACGCCCATGTCCACAGGGAGCTTTTCAAAAGGAGGCCGGGATGTCCTCCCCGCGCTGGCCTTCGCTGCGCCGCGCTGTCCCGGGCGAGGAGGCAGGAGCCACGGCCTGGCTTGCCCCTTGCAGGTGTGTGACTTGGATCCGTTACTTCCCTTCTCCAAGCCACAGGCTTCCCTTATCTGCAAAACAGAATTAATAGCAATAAGGGAGCTAATGTTCCTGCAACATTCACGAGAGCACAAAGCTCAGGGCCCAGCACTGGGCTGGTGTTAAACACGTCTGCTCCGCCCTTCACCTTCTGTAGGTTTCAAACACCCCGTGCACCCACGCCGGACAGCCGGACACTCAGAAACGGAGCCACAGAGCCACGCCAATGGCCCAAGTTTGACACATGATCCTTCATGTCTGCTACTCGTTCCCGAGTTGGAGTGGAGATAATTCTCATCAATTTTGAAAGCAACAGGTTGGCCCGTCTGTTGAGGACATGTCCCAACCAGGCATCTGCTCCACCTGGCTAGGAGCGGGCAATGCCAAGGCCAGCTGGCTCCTTGGTTTTCCCCTGAACCCCCTGGAACAGGGTGGGGGGGGGGCTGGGAATGTGGGACGTATTTAAACACACTGTCACATGCAACTGTCACGGATCAGGGCACCCAGGAGCCCGGAGCTACAAGCTGGCACCCGTCTAAGTGTTCTGAATTTGGAGACAGCATCGATGCCAGCATCGGGAGTCTCCTGGCTACTGGCAGCTGCTGGGTAGCAGAATTCTGCGGTCTGCTAATTGTCTTGGAAGCAAATTCTTGAATTGGAAAAAAGAGAAAGCAACTGTAATTAAAACTTCCTTTGGGCAGAGTTTCCCAGGAAAGGAAACTGGCACGTTTCTTACATGCCAGTTAAGCTCCGGCGCCGAGCTAGGAACTTTACATCCATGGCCCTCTCGCAGCAGCCAGCGGGGTGGCTGTTATTGTCACCAGGAAACGGAGCTCCGGCTGGATGACTCACCAGTCAGTCGGCTCCTGGGTTAGACCTGGGATATGAGGACTGACTGTGGAGAAAGAGAATCATCTCCTCTCTTTTTTAACCCTGAAGCTTTGTGGGTACCTTCTCCCAGAGGCTGGGTTTCCTCGAGACCAGAGCAAAGTGTCCTTTCTATCGCCAGTGCCTCCTGCTGTCACACGAGGCCAGATGGCTGGACAGCTTCCTGGACCCTCATGGGTGCCCACCGGGAAATACATGCCTCGTCTCAAAGGGCAAGCTTATCAAGACCAGAGGGGGTGGAAAGCATCAGAGATGAAATAAAACAATGCAGGATTAAGTACCGTGCCACCCCCAACCGGCAGAACCCCACAAAACCAAATCATGAGAGGGGGGAGACAAGTTCCCCTCCCCAACCCCTCGGGTCCAGCCACAGTGGCCCTGTCCGCTCTGACCTCTGACCTCCTCCCGGCCCACCAGCCGTGGCCGGGCCTTGCGCACTCAGCGTGTGCTGTTTCTCCCCCACCCCGCAGCCCCTTTCACATCCTTCTCACCCTGCTCAGGCCTCCCCTTCCCGGGCACCCCCAGGAGACAAGGACAGCCTGTGGCTCACACCTGGTTTACTCTCCTTTTGTGCAGCATTAAGCTTGTGTGTTTATGCATTTGTCCTCCTCTTTGAACTGCAGGTGCTTCCAAGGACAAATCCCGCTGTGCTTGGCTAGGCTCCCCGAGGTGTCTCCCGGGCCTTGGCACACGAGGGACCCTGTAAATGCCAAACGGCCGACAGATCAAGTGGACGGCGGCCGGGGTGAACAGCTGACCAGCTGAGTGGACGGCGGCCGGGGGAGAGGATATTAAGCGCCTGGCAATCGTTCTCATCTCGGACTTAACGCAGCCCTTTCTCATCCGGAGATAGTCACTATGACTTGGTTTCCTCAGAGGTAAATAAGGTTATACTGCCTCATAGAGATTTATGAAGGAATAACCCCAAAGTAAATCATAACCCAATGTGCACAAGATCAGAGGAAAAAGGAGAACAAGGGGGTCCCCAGAGTTCAAAGGTAATAAACAACCCTGGGAAACTGTATTTTTAAATCTCCAAGCGGGGTGTTTTAATAAATACCTGGGGCAGTTCGTTTCACTTTTAAAGAATCACTTCAATGACTTAGAGGTATTTCTTGAGCACCTACTGAGTGCTTGATGCTATGGGGACAATTACCAACATCTTCTTTATCCTTTGCAGAACGTTCTCATGAATTGCTTCTGTGTTTCTCCGTTCCCTCGCGGTGGTCGGCTGAGCCAGGCCCCAGCCATGGGCACGCCCTGCTCTGCGGATCCTGTAACTGCCCCGTTCACGGTGGACAGGTCTCTGCAGGTGGGATTAAGTTTAGGGTCTGAGAAGGGGGGGTGATCCTGGATTATCCGGGAGGGCCCCTGTGATCTTACAGGAGGGTCAGAGTCCGCAGCAGGAGAGACTATGGTGGAAGCAAGAGGTTGGAGTGAAGGGAAGAGGGGGCCACGAGCCAAGGAGGGGGGCAGCCTCCTGGCAGGAAAAGGCCAGAAACGGGGTCTCCCCAGAAGCGTCCAGAAGGAGCACAGCTCTGTGCTTCAACTCCCACCCTCCAGGACTGTACGGTGTTAAGTCTGTGTTGCTGTAAGCCGTCTCGTTGGTGGCGATTTGTCACAGAGACCACAGGGAACATCTACGTTCATCTTTAAATCAGAGTCGTGGCAGTCGGTACCCATGGGTGGTGGTGAGGCTGGATGCGTTAACACACAGACTGCGTTGTTAGTTGATATGATTATCATGGAATTTATTTCGTTGTTGTCTGTTTGCACCCTGTTTCTGGAATGGGCAGGTCGGCTTCATCCTCATATTCATACAATGAGCATTTATTGATTTACTAGTAGCCACCACATGCCATCCCGAGAGGAACCCAGCGGCCTTTCTGATCAGGAGCTTCTGGGCTGGAGGCAGACGCTGTGACAGGGCTCTCCAGGGGTGGCCCAGTGTTGGGAGGAAGTCTGGTGGGGGGAGCTGCGGGGCAGTGGGGGGACGGGGTGGTCCCTCCAAGGAAGCCGGCCTTGCGCTGAGCCATGCGGCCTGCAGCGGCCGTGGGAGGCCCGGAGAGCAGGCACGGGCAGGGGGGCCGGGGCTTGAACCCAGACCTGCAGGCTCCTTGTGCCTCCACAGAGGCCCCTATTTGAGAGAGGTTGAAAGCAAATGTTACGGAAATTCCATCAGAAAGGGGTCGTAGAGCCAGGCTTGGGAAAGATCTCGAGGTCTGGGGTTGGACCTTAACAGAAAGGTGGGATTTAGATAGTTGGGGGTGGGAGTGAGGGAAGGCCTTCCCTGGCACTGGCAGCTGAGTGAGTCTGGGGAGGGGGCCATGCTGGGGACCAGGGGACAGGAGGATGGACGGCTTGGGTTAAACCACCAGGATTAGGCCATCAGGAGGGTCCTGAAAGCTTCTTTCTGCTGGGACTAGTCTGAGGGCAGCTGGGACTCTGCCAAAGAGCTTCTGAGTTATACAGTGAGATCCAGGTTTAGGGATTTGAGTGGGTCCATCCATAAGAACCTTTCAGGCTCAGGACTTGCCTTCATGCCCCTGGCCCCGGCCGTGGGGCATCACGTGGCGGTGCTCGGCTGAGACTTGCTGAGCTGACCTGAGATGCGCAGGATGGACTGGAGAGAGCAGGGAGATCTGATCTCTGGCCTAAATCCTACTTACGTACTCTGCATTGGAAGAGACAGCAGCTAACAGATGCCAACAACAAACCTTCATATTCACAGAAGGTTATAAAGTCATTTTTATACCTATTATACTTTTACCTTTTACCTTTCCTCACTTCCTTTAACCTTTCCCCATGAATACCAAATATTTCAGTGAGGACAAATGGAAATGATACTTTTTAGCTCATGTTTTACACTTGAACCAATAGAACCCCGTGTGTTGGGAGTTGCTGAACCACAGGACAGCTTACCTGGCAAAAGTTGCCAAAAAGTGTGCACACCAGAAATGGTAGTGACATGCAGAATGCTAAGAAACTGTTCACAAGTGTAATAGCGAGAAACCCAACCTGAACTGGAGCGTAAAGGGGAAGGTATGGGCTCAGGTAACCAAGTGACAGCAGGGCCACACTAGCCTTGGGAACCACTGGGGCCAGGGATCAAATGCAGACGGAACCTTCCAGCTGCTCTGGCCACACACTTCTCTCTGCATTTTGGCTTCATTCTCTCCAAAGGGTGGGAAACTTTCCTGCATGAGCAAGGGGACGTAACTCCAGCCCTCTCTCCTCTCCAGAGAAGGAATGCCACTTCCTCACCAGCTGAAGTTCAAAAACAGTCTCAGGAAAGACCCAGAGACATGGACACATGTAAAGGACAGAAGCTCCCACTCAGCCCACGTGGCTGGAAGGGGGGGAACAAAAAAGCAGTTCCATCAGACAAAGAGGGAAAGGTAGAAAAAACAGGGGTCTTCTGAGCCAAGAAGCAAACTGAGTGGGTGTGCACACAGCCTGCGGTGACATGAGCCTGCAGGAGCCCTGCCCGTCCTGTGGGTGTCCCTGCCTGGGTTTTCAGGTCCTGTCTCCAGCTACCTCAGATTCCTGATGGTTAAGAGGCCCTATTTGACAGTAAGCACATGTAGGTTGCAAATCAAACCCCAGTGAGATACCACCTCACACTCCCTAGGATGGCTGTTATTTTTAAAAACGCAAAATAACCAGTGCTGCTGAGGATGTGAAGAAACAGGGACCCTTGTACATTGTTGGTGGGTGTTTTAGTTTCCTGGCTGCTAAAACAATACCATGCATGGGTTGGCTTAGCAATAGTTTATTGGATCATGGCTTCAGAGTCTGGAAGGCTTGCTTCCTCCAGGGGCGATATTTTCTGGCTGGCAGAAATCCTTGGGTTCCTTAGCTTCTCCGTTACACACTGTGCATGTGGTGCCATCTTTTCTTTTCTCCTCCAGGTTCTGTTGACTTCCAGCTTCGGGCTGCTCCCCGTGGCTTCATTTTCAGTGTCCAAATTCCTCTGCTTGTAAGGATTTCAGCCCTGCTGGAACAGGCCCACCCTCCTTCAGTATGAGCACAGCTTCACTAATAACATCTTCCAAGGCCCCATTGACAAGTGGGGTCACACCCACAGGACCAGGACTGGGACCAGAGCATGCCTTTCGTGGGGACGTGACTCAGTCCCCAACAGTGGGAATGAAAGTGGTGCAGCCACACTGGAAGACTTTGCTAGTTCTTCAGAATTACCACGTGATGCAGCATCCCCGCTTCTAGGTGTGTACCCCAAAAAATCAAAAGCGAGGACTCAAAAAGACACTTGTACACCAATGCTCTCAGTGCATTATTCCCCATTGCCAAATGGGTGGAAACAACCCAAGTGTCCATCAACCGATGAATGGATAAACAAAGTGCGGTAGATACACACAATGGAATATTACTCGGTCATAAAAAGGAATGAGGTTCTGGCACACGCTACAGCATGCATGAACTTGAAAACATTATGCTGAGTGAAATAAGGCAGACACAAAGGGACAGATATTGTGTGATTCCGCTTCTATGAAAAATGTAGAAGAAGAGAGAGGAGATAGACTATACGTTACCAGGAGCTGGGAGTAGGGGTAGGGTGGGGAGTTACTGCCATTAAGTTTCCGTTTGGGGTGATGAAAAATTTTCATAATGGATGGTAGTGATAGTAGCCCAACATTGTGAATGTAATTAATACCACTGAATTATGTTCTTAAAAATGGTTAAAATGGGAAATTGGGGGTTATATCGATACAGGTTACCACCATAAAATTTTTAAAAGAGCCAGAGAGTCCTGTCTGTCCTTCCAGCTCCTCGAGTCCATCTCCACTCGCTCTCCTTATCCTCTCCCCTGCTGGGTATTCCAAAGTGACTAACACCTACAGTTTGAAATTCCACCTTTCCCTCAAGTTAACATCATGCCAGGCTGGCACAATGATGAGAAATAATGAAAGATTTAAAGTCCTAACATTCTTGTCAGAGAATTACAGAGACCTGTAGCTTAAAACCTCTAGGTGTGGGTGAAATAAGGTCGGACTAAATCGTGCATCTGGAGTCTGCAGACACAACCCCCGATGACGATGATTTTCATGTCTGTGGCAAAGGATGAATCGTCAGTCAGGGCACGGGTTGTTGTCCTGGGAAGTGGTGACAGCTTGGCAACCGGCAGTCCCACCTGGTGGGAAAGGGCCTTGACAACGGTCGAATGCTGATTTAATTTAGGGAGAGGACAGTCGTAATCCTCTGCATTCCACTGTTGACACAACCAGAGCCGGCCCTGCTGGTGGCAATTGGCCTGTATCCTCTGGTGCTGTGTGTTCCCGCTTCTGACAGCACTGAATGCCGAGGCCTAAATTTCCTGTGTCTCTGGCTCCCTTGGTTATCGGATAGCTGGTTGTCCCTGCCTAGTTTGGCTACAACCTTAGAGGAATGGCCAAGGCGGATTCGCTTCACTCAGAGGCCAACTCTGTCCCTCGCCCGGGGGTCCAGCTGGCTCTGAAGCTCACGCCGAGTCTCCCGAGGGTGAGTGGGGGCCCAGCAGGGCTCGGCTGACCCTGTCCAGGTGATTGGGGACAGACGTCCGCACGGCCACCCTTGTGGCCACGAGAGAGGGCGCGTTCCATCTAGGGAGCCCCACCTGTGCACAGTCGATACCCCACAGCTTCTCCCCTCCGTCCTGGCTGTGCTGAAGCAGCTGGGGTGCAGGAAGCCGCACCGGGCGGGGGGCTGCTGGCAGCATTCGGCCGGAGGAGCTCTGCGGCCTGAAGGAGACACTGGTTCGAGTCCGTGCAGCAGGGGGCCTGGGGGCCGGTGGCTTGCAGGGTGTTTCCAGGGAAGGAGCAGGGCCCGAGGCCTCCTGGGGGTTTGTCCCAGGCGCATGGCAGGCAGGCAGAGGCCCCATTTAAACTCTGATGCTCTCAAGGAGATCTGGATTTGGGGGGCCCAGTGTGCCCTCTAAGAACCCCACTAGCCCGCATCTGGCAGCAAAGCCGTGTGGTCAGATCTAACAGAAAAAGGAGCATTGCTGAGCTTCAGAGAATTGTTAACTGCTCAGAACAGAGCAGCTCCCCGATGGTGGCCGGAGCTCGCTTTCCTCTTCTCCCGGGCCTGGAATGTGGGCCGTGATGGTGATTACAGGCTGCGCCGACAGTTGGTGATGGAAACCAGGCCCTCTCCCCGCTCCGGGCGTCCTGGCCCGGGGACAGCTGCGGCCTAATGAGACCCAGGAGCGGCCGCTCCCAGCAGGCTGCAGGGGCGGGGAGGCAGGCTCTGCTCTGGGGGGCTTCCTGCCTGGCACCCCGCCGCCACACCCCAAGGGTGCAGCTCTGCAGGTGTGCACCTGAGGAGGCCCCTAGCCCCAGCCAAGGACATCTTGCTTGGGTGACGGAAGGGTGGGTATGCCCTGGGGGTCAAGGTGTTTGGACAGGCAGGGCATTTCCCAAGGACCACCTGCCTTGGCTCAAATCATGACCCACTCCCCGTCCCACCCCCCACCCCATGTCCACATCTCCTCCCTCATCCCCACCACTAACTGCATCTTCAAACTGCAAAGTTTGCTCTCAGGGCCCCTTTGGTGGGAGGGAGCCCCGGCAAGACACTGCTGCCCTGGAAATGTCCCCAGTAGGAGCTCAGATCTTAAATGTAGTAATCCTGGGGGACGAGGGGCTGGCGGGAAAGGAGAGGCCTGGGCCACGGTGCTGACCCCGGGTCCTCGTGGAGAAGTGGAGGCAGGACTCATGTTCTCGCCCCCACAGGACGGCCACCCTGCTCACCAGCCGCCCCCTCCCGCTGCTCCTGGGAGGGACACGGCTCTGGCGCTCCATCCTGCCGCCTTCTGAACGGTGGGCGAGCTGCAGGTGCCAGGCCCCACCGATCCCTGACGCACGGCCGTGTCCTCCAGCCCCAATCTTCCCCTGTCGGTTTTGAGCCCATGGATCCCTGGCAGCTCACAGCAAATCCGCCTCAGCGTCACGGCTGATGAGTGAACGCTCCCTGCAGAGCTCGCCGCTTGGAGGCCTTGGCTCCACTTGGGCGTCAGCCAGCGCTGGGGGCTGCAATTCCTGAACGAGAAAGGAGCACGCCTTCTGCACAGCTTTGGAACAAAAGATGGCCTGCGAAAGGCGGAGGACGGGAGGAAGGTCCTGATTTTCCACGTTTAATGTTCTTGAGACTTCATGGGAAGGAAATCTCAGCACGGTGTAGACCTGGCTGCTCTCTCAGGGGAAGTTTGCTTCACTGTCCTGGGGTCCTGGCCCCTCTAGAGGGGCAGGCCTCTCCGGATGTGGTGACCAGGCTGCTGGGGGCCTCCGCAGAGGGGCGCCCCACAAGCAGACCAGTCGGTCCCACCAGTCCCTTCCTCCCAGACAGAATCCTGAGAATGTCTCCCTCTGGCTTCACTCTCAGAACATTCCAGAATACACCAGAATGTTCCAGAACTTTCTGAGAATTCTGGAGTGCCTTCACCTCCCACCAGGCAGCCCCATTCCCTGCTCCAGGGAGCTTGCAGTGTTCTCCCACCTACAGACTTTCGCCCTGCAAGAACAGGACTGGATTTTCTTTAGAGCCCAGGTGTACTTTATTTCTGTTACATCACTGCTCAAAACTCCCTGCTACTCAGTGTATTCTCACTCCCCTGGGCCTCCTTCTCCTCCAAGTTTAAATGACAGTTCCCAAGAGGGTGTGGGAGAGGCAGGAGAGCCCCACGTGGGGGTCTGTAGCAACTGGTACTGGTTGTAAGATTTCCTGGAGATCCCAGAAGTGGTTAGATGCCCCTCGATAGAGCTTTTACCACCTTATCCCACAACTTCCCTGCTGGAAAATAATAGCCATCATTTACTGAGCACTTCCTATGTGTCTCTGTTTACAAACATTATTTCCAATCCCATAAGATAGGTATTCTTTGTCCTCCTACATCAGACGAGGAAACTGGGGCTCAAAAAGTTTAAGTAACTTCTCCAAGATTGCACAGCTAAGGGGAAAGCCAGCTTTGGCTGGGCAGACATGGCTCCAGAGCAGGTCTTCTTTCCAGAGCGTCCCCTGCCCCATCTGACGCTATCGGCCTGAAGCCTGGTGCTGTGTTCCTGTCTGCCCTGGACACAGAATGTCCAGCAGTAAAGCTGGTCCCTCCACAAAGGAGTGAGGCTACCTGGACACAGGGGGTCTCGGGGATGTCATGCGGCAGCCAGGCTGCGAGACAGAAGGGGAGAGGACCCCGCCTGACAGGTTGTCTGCGGGCCAGGGTCCCCTGCTCCCGGGAGAGACAGCACAAAGGGGCTCGAGAGGGAATCTCCCTTGTCCTGAACATTGAGAGTCAAGTTTCTGGAGCTTCCAGCTTTCATCTTCCCGCCAGAACACAGCGGAGGTTGAAGGCGGGATTGTCATGTGTTGGAAAAACATCTACGAGTTTTTCTTCCCTTTTCATGAGCCAAGACATCTAAAACTAAGTAAAACATTTTTGAAAATATCGTTGGGTCCCTTGGGCTCATCTTCCTTGAAAGCCCATCTCTGTGAAGACTTCAGGGTCCCTCACCTCCCTGGCACATAAGCCGAGGTCCTTGGGGGTCTCCTGACCTGAGCCCAGCCATCAGCCCTCCTCCACCCGTGCTCTCCTTGAGGACCACTGAGTCAGCACGGCTGGCAGCTGCCCAAACACTCAGCCATCCCTTCTCTGTCAGTGCCTCAGCACCCACTATGACCGTTGCTTGGGCCAAGCCTTCCCCCTTCTTCCTGAAACTCCTACTCATCCTCCACAAGTCCTGGTCACCTCCTCCCAGAAGCCCTCCTGCCCACCCCTGCCGTCCGGATGAGATGTGCACTTCCTCTCCCTGTGGGAAGTATAAGTTCACCTCCCTCTCTGAGCTGGGGTTGTCTTATTCCCAGGATCCCAGGCGCCAGCACTCTGTCTGGCATGCAGATGCTCCAGCATATTTGTTTAGATGCAGTGGGAACAGCTATGGCTGGGAAAGGAAGTCCTCCAGCCTGAAAGCGCTGTGCTCCCAGCTGCAGCCAGAGGCTGTTCCAGGCTGCCAAATGCTGGACGTCCCCCCAGCTTCCAGCCCTGCAGTTGCCATGGGAAACAGCCACCCACAAAGCCCCCTTCTTTGGGGCCCCTCAACTCCACCCCTACTCCCTGCTGCCAGCGCCCTGCCCAGCTGCTGCCTTGGGAACTTCCCAGCTGCCAGAAACTACATCCAGCCGGCTTAGGTTTCCCTGGACCAGAAGACGGGGCTGGATTTTATGGAGAAATGCGATCACAGCTCCAAAGAGACCTGCCAGTAAATGTGCTGCTGGAGCACACCCTGTGAAATGAAGTGGCCTTCATTCTTGGCAGGAACCGAGAAGCAGGCAGTGTGGGAAAATGGAAGGAGATCAGTTCTTCTTTGGCCTGAGTGGGACAGGGCTTTGGGGGTAGGTGGAGGTCTGGACGTGGGGGAGGGCACCAGGGCATGGGGTTAGGCCAGCCCGTGGAGTCTGCCAGCAGTGTCCACCAACTGATTCAAGAGGCAGTCAGTGGAGTATTTCCCAGATGAGAAAACTGAGGCTCAGAGAAGTAAAACAAACCCACGTTTGATCTTCATCCTGGGCCACACCTAGATGGCATATCCCAGCCTCCCTGGCCGGAGTGGAGATGAGCCCTGGGAGGCCTTGGGAGTGGCCTCTGAAGAAGGCAGCGTCTCCATCACTCTGAGTCCCGCCAAGACTGCACTGAGGAGCGCTGCACCACCCCCACTTCACCTGCCCAGAGCTCTGACATGAACCGGAAATAAGCTTCCATTGTGAGTCTCCATAAGGAGGTCTATTTGTTACAGCAACTAGCCTTCCCTAACTGATACAGCTGGGCAGTCCCGTCTAGCTTTCCACTTCCCTGTAGCACATCTCACAGGTCAGGACTATTTCCAGGGCAACTGGTGGTGTCTGAGGCATGCAGGTTCAAGTTGGGCAGGTCCAGAGATGCCGTATCAGAGCTGCTCTTTCATCACTATAGCTGCTTCCCAGGATCTGGGATCTGGGATCTGGAGGGCTTCCCAGAAGTTGGCTCCAAGACAGAACAGGAATTCTTCACATGGGCATGTTCCTAGGGAGATTACACATTTGTTGCAGGGTTCCTGGGACTTTAAAGGTTTTTCTATAAATACTTGTTGGCTGGCTGGCTGGACAGATGGACAGATGGCTTCTACGATAGCACAGAGGAAGGAGAGAATGTCCTAACTTGAGCCAGGAGAGTCTAACTGACTGTAGGGCTGTAGGGTTGCCAATTTAGCAAATAAAAATACAGGATGCCTGGTGAAGTGTGAATTTCAGGTAAACAACAAATAGTTTTTTAGTATAAGTATGTCCTGTGCAATATTTGGGATATACTCATACTTAAAAAAAAATTATTTGCAATTCAAAGTTAACCAACCGTCCTATATTTTATCTAGCAATCCTAATGCAAGCCATGCAACAATTGATTTTGTATGGACAAATGGGGGAGACATCTGAAACGGCTGTCAAAGACACTGTCTCAGGGATTTCAGTCCTGTTGTCAGGGATGGTGTGGTAGTTTGGAGGCTGTATATACCCCAGAAAGGATCATGGTCTTTTAATCCATTCCTATGGATGTAGACCTATTGTGGATGGGACCTTTTGATTAGGTTATTTCAATCGAGATGTGATCTACATCTTTCAAGGCAGGTTTTAATCCTCTTTTGGAGTCCTTTTTAAGAGGATAAAGGACAGAAAAAAAAAAACACAGAGAATTTAGAGAAAAGCCCTAGAGAAGCTAAGAGAAGAGCCACAGAAAACAGAGAGGAGGCCACTAAAGCCAGAAGTTGAAAGCAATAAAACCAGGAGAGAAGAGCCAGCTGACACCAGCCACGTACCTTCCCATGTGACAGAGGTGTCCCAGATCTGCTGGCAGCCTGTCTTCAGAGTGCAGGTAGCATCCTGCTGATGCCCTGAATTGGACCTTTTCACAGCCTAAGAACTGTAAACTGTGAGTTAATAAATCCCCACTGTACAAGCCAACCCAATATGGGCATATTGCATTGCAGCAGCTTTAGCATGCTGAGACAGATGGTTTAGCTTCTGAATTACCTGCAGGAAGATGACCCCGACCCTGGCAACTTCATCTGAACTCTTGCTTACATTATAGAAAGTATTCTAAGTATGGAAAACGGCATGTCTATAAATAGTGATGTAAATTAAAATGGCAAAAAAACAAAAATTACCTTTGGCCTTTAGTCAACTGGATCCAGAATGGAAGCTCATCCAGGGCAGAGGCTGCTTACTAAATGTGAAGCATGCGATCTTATTCATAATAGAATTTGCAGCAGGGAGCTCAGGGGGCCTTTCTGCTTTTAACCTTTGGTAAAGCAGACATCATTCCCGTGTAGTTACTATCACTGTCAGGAAGCTGACATAAATCCAGGCCATTGTCAGCGTGGAATTCTTGGTCAGCCTTTTGACCCTGCCATTCTCTCCCCTTAGAGTCAGTGCTACTTTCCGGCTCATTTCCTAATGTTCCCAGGAGTTGCGGGAGAAAATCCTGGAATTGAAGGGAATCTTGCCTCATCCCTTCTCCCCACACTAAACCTTCAAGGGGAGAAAACAGTCCAGGGGGCTGAGTCGGCGGAAGGCCAAAGTAGCCAATCCCTGAGGTCTGAGTGCACCTGCCATCATAACTTCAGGAGACCTCCCTCCCCACCCACCACTTCTCATCAGAATTACTTGTCATTATCTCAGCTGGGGCCCCTAATTTTGTGCTCACCTCTCTACAGTCCGTTCTCAACCCAGTAGCCATAGTGATGTTTGTAAAATGCCTTTCCCCTGCTTTAAACCGTCCAAGGATCCCCCGGCCCCTTGAAGGACATCCATCCATTCACTGGGGGCCTCATTTCCCCCACCCTCCCTAGGGATGCTCAGCCCCTCCACCCACACAGCCCCCTCTCTTTCCCCAAACACGCCCAGCCGAGCACTTGGCATCACCTGGTCGTTGAGCACTTGGCATCATATGGTCGTCAAGCCCGGAACATTCTTGCCCCAGATGGTTGCCTGGCTGGGGCCTTCTTGTCATTCAGGTAGCAACTCAAAAGTTGCCTTTCTGGGATGCTTTCTGGATCATGAAACCTAAAGCAATCCCCCTCTTCCCCATCCCTCTCAATCTCATCGTCCTGTTTTATTTTTATCATAGTACTTACCACTACCTGATAATTTATTGTTTCATTTTTTATTGTCTGTATCCTCAAATTAAAACAAAAGTGACAGGAAGACAGAGGCCCTGCTTGTCTTGAGCGACCCATGTCCCCAGTGCCTAGGATGGTGTTTAGCACACTGTAGGCTGTCAAAGAACAGGGACCGAGTGAATGAACCTATTGCAGAAACTTTCAAAGCTTCATCATATCACCAGGCTCCAAATGCTCATGAAAACATCTCATGTGCAGGTGAATAACAATAGCAAAGGTCTAGCCAGGGCTCACTGCTTGCCTACACACTCTACATAGGTAATTCTCTTCGCTCTCACATTTTATTGTCCCATTTTACAGATAAGGAGACGAGGAGGGAGAGTCACTTGCCCAAGAGCACACCGAGATCTGCACCCAGGCAATCTGACTCCAGCCTCTTTACAGCGGTTACTAAACTCGGCTGCTGACCCCATACAGAGCCAAACCCCGGTCCATCAGGGAGCTGGATCCAAGCACATTTCTGGAAAAGTCCCCTGTGAGGCTTTTGGTTGCTTTTCTTGGCTTGTTTCATTCCGTGTGTTGGATTCTGGTCAGCAGCCCAGCGTCGGGAGGAAACAGAACCAACTGTGACTTGGCAAGAATCTGGTGAGAGCCGAAGACAGAAGACAAGAACGGCAGTGACGCTGTCTGAAGGGAACTGCTGCCTTCCGTGCGCCCTCGCCAGCCCATCTCTCATTCCCCTGCCAGGCCCGTTTCCGGGCACAGAAGGCTGTCCGGAGGCCGCAAACGTTAGGAAGGGAAGGCAGGGTCTCTGAGTCCTGGGGCTGCTCTAACAAAGCACCGCACACTGGGCAGCGTGAAATGACAAATGTGTGGTCTCACCGCTGGACGCTGCCCCTCCGAAGGCCTGAGGGGAGGAGCCCCTGCCTCCCCCAGCTCCCAGGCGCTCCTGACATTCCTTGGCTTGTGGCCGCCTTGCTCCTCTCTCGGCCTCTGCCCTCATGGTCCGTGTCCAAATCCCCTCCACTTTCTCATCTTTCTTTCTCGTATAAAGACACCAGTCATTGGATTTAAGGCTCCACCTAATGCAGGATGAATTCACCTCGAGATCCTTAACTAATCAAATCCACAAAGATCCCCTTTCCATATAAGCTCATATTCTGAGGTTCTGGGTGGGCATGAATTGGGGGGCCACTGTTCACCCCACTGCAGGAAGCAGGGCAGGGGAACACGCAGAGTTGAGGATGCTGTGGTATAGACGGGGGAGGCACAGCCTCTCTGAGAAGCTGGCAGGTTGGGATCTGGTAGAAAAGTGAACCAAGCAGAGAGAGCTGGAGGTGCCAAGGCCCCAGGCAAGAATCTGCCTGGTGTGTTCAGAGCCCAAGCAGAGAGTGTGCCTGGAAAGAGGGTGCAGTGGGGAGGGAGGAGGTGAGGAGAAGGAAAGGCCTCACGGCTCTGGGAGGTATTTGGGTTTTACCCTGGGGCCATGGGAAGCTGTGACTTAACATACATTTTGAGAGGATCATTCTGGCTGTTCTCGTGCTCTCTGGGGACGAGCAAGAAAGTAGAAGTCGATAGGATAGGGCAGTGGTTTTGCCCCCAGGGGACATTTGGTCATGTCCAGAGACAGTTTTGGTCATTGCAACTCGGGGGTGGGGAGATGTCCTGGACCTGGAGGCCGGAGGCCAGGGAAGCTGTGGGCCCCTCCAGTGTTCAGGAAGCTGCCATCAGCCAAGAGCCCCTGGCCCCAGATGTCCAGAGAACCAAGATGGACAGACCCCAAGTTAGAGGACTCCTGCAAAATCTAAGACTCAGAGCCACTCATTGAATAGCTGCTCAGCACCTACTGTGCGCCTGGCAGTTTCAGAAACAGTGAACAAAACAGACAAAGGTCTACACCCTCGTGGGACTGATGCCGTAGTTGATGGGGGTACTTTGGAACAGGTGGAGGTGGTGGAGGTGATGAGAACAGTCGGGTAAAAATACTAAAAAATATTTTTTGAAGGTAAAACTATCAAGATTTGCTGAGGATTGGGGGTGCAGTATGAAAGAAAGTGGAGTCCAAGTGGACCCCAAAGTTTTATCTTGAGCAATTAGAACAGAGTGGCCATTTATTGAGATAAAAGCCACTGGAGGAGAAAGTGATTCAGGGGATGGGGAAGTCAGGGGCTTTGCTTTGGACACGTTAAGTGGAGATGTCTTTCAGTCTGGAGTTAAAGAAAGAGGTCTAGGCAGAAGACACAATTTTAGAAATTATCAAGTATAAAGAAGATCACTCTGGGATTCAGTGTGACACACGAGAAGTGATTTGTTCACTCAACATGAACCCCACCACCAACAGGTTGGGGTGCAGGGAACCAGCAACCTCAGCAATCTTAAAGGAATGTGGTAGGAAGAGACAAGGAGAGGGGGTGCCTTGTGGGAACCAAATGGAGAAAGTATTCCAAAGAGGAGAGAGTAGCAAACCACACCAGGTAAGTTCTTCCAGAAGGAAGAAACCCTGATCCTTGCCACTACCACTCCCCTATTTTCCAACATTATACATTGTTGGGCGAGACCATCACAAAACGTAGTCCATTCATCTTTGCCTTTCTACTCAGTCGCTCTGGGATACTTATTGAACATTTAATCTGAGCAATAAATTGTATCAGATGTTGTAGAAGATGCAGAAAAGCTTCACACCCAGTTCCTGTCCTCAGGAAGCTTTCTATCAACTAGAGAAGGTTTAACGTCCACAAAGGCTTTCACGACATCAGAAGGACTTACTTCATCAACATACGTTGAGCCCTACTAAATTTGTAGCACTCTGCTTGTTGCTGAAAATATCCAAAGGGGATGTAAGACAGACTCTTTCCTCTTGCAGAATTTACAGTCTAGATGGGGAGACAGCAGTAAACTCACATGAAATAGAGAAGAACTGAAGGCAAACACTTACAGGGCAGCATATGAAGGACGCAGTGTTTCAGGAAGGACGAGCCTTCATGCTGAAAGTCCTTCTCACTGTCCTCCAGCTGTTTCCCGAAATGCCTCCCTTTTCCTGTGGTTCACACTGCGTGGGGCGGGAGGGTGGTGGGGAATCTCAAGGACATTTGGGATCAGCAAGAGGATGTGGATGAATCAGGAGAGGTCTGTGACAGCCTCCAAGAAAGTGACTCTGAAGCACCTGTCCACTGGCTGAGACAGGAGGAGGTTTTTCCGAAATGCTGAGCCTTGTGTGTGAGCATCCACCAGGACTGGCTCTAAGAGGAAGGACGGCCAACGTGGCGCTAACACGTCTTGGTTTCTCTCCCCGTTCATTAGCTGCCAGGTGTTGCTCCCCACAGAAGTAACCAGATAAAAGAGTTCTTGCGTTTGAAATGTTGACGCTTTGGAAAAATCGACTTCCACCCCAATTTCTCTCTCAGTTCTGATAGAGTACCCTGAAATACTTCCCAATTCTGCAAACCCAGACATTAGAGTGGGAAGTTTGTGGATTTCTGCATAATTCAGCCTAGTCCTCCCATTTTGCTGACTGACACTTCTGTGCTCCTGGGAACTCCTTATGTGTCTTTGAATGTAAGGGGCAGATGCGCCTCAAAGGATAATCAGGCATTTGCTTGTTTTAGCCTAATTTCTACAGTACTCCATGTGTGGATTTCTGGGCATTTGTAGATTGACTGTGTTTCAGTTTATTACCAAATTATATATCTTTTCTATAGGGGTCTGAGCCAGTTTTTAGGACAGATGTCTGTGACTTGAGCAGAGAGGGATATGAGGAATCCTATCTTTTCTTTTTGCACTAACTCCTGAGCTAGCACTCCAGTAAAACTCAAGAGATCTCAGATATTTCAGTTTCCTGGCTGCTTAAACAAATACCATACACTGGGTTGGCTTCAACCACAAGAATTGACTGGATTGCAGTTTTGAGGCTAGGAGAAGTCCAAAATCAAGGTCTCAGCCAGGCGATGCTTTCTCCTGGAAGGCATCGGCTTTCTCTGGCTGTCAGAGATCCTCGCTGCTTGGCTTTTCTGTCACATGGTCATGCACATGGCAGTGTCTGCTCCTTTCTCCTCCAGGTTCAGTTGACTTCCAATTTCTTCCCCTGTGGCTTCTCTCTTATGACCAGCTTCCTTTGTTTCAAGGACTTCAACCCCATAGGATGAAGGCCCACCCTCATTTCGTTTGGCCTCACCTTAACTAATAACATCTTCAAGGCCCCATTTACAAATGAGGTCACCCCACAGGCCCAGGGGTTGGGACCTGAGCATGACTTTCGTGGGGGAATATGGTTCAATCTCCAACACAGGGCCAAAGTATTTCAGGAAAACATCCACTTCCTCGATCTAGCCTCACCTTCTTTTTCAAGTTGGTTTGCTTTTGCAATGGTAAGGTGTTTCAATTTTCTTTTCTGTCAACACCTCACCAAAGCCAAAAGAAAGATGACCATTTTTGCCTTGGTGCAAATAATACAGCCATAGATTATTTTTTCAAACAGCAATGGACATCAAATTAGAAATTACCTACCAGTCTGGAAGGCGCATAGAGCCATTATCAGGAAAATTCCCTCAACAAAATTGCATTGCTTTAAAAAACTAACAACAAGAAAAAGACAGGTCTTTCTATTTATCACAGTGTGGAGCCATCCTCTTTGGGGCTGGTACTAAACTGAAAAATTCTGAAAATTAATGACAAATAGAAAAGATCACTTGATCTCTTAGGAATGTGATTTTTCTTACCTGATTTGTGTTCCATAAACCTGGACAACATTGCTGTGTTTTTAAATGAAAAGACCCAGCTCAGTGTGTCTGTCTGCAGGAGAGGAAATGAAGCCCCCCGTTGGAGCCTCACTGAGGAGACGAGCTGGGGCAGGCGGCCGTCAGGAGACCCACTTGGATTCTGACAGGCCCAGTTCAGACAGCGGTGCCAAAAGCTTTTCAGAATCTGACGAAAGCTGTAGAACCTTGGTGCGTTCTCCCCAGCCCCCCAAGACGAGCTAAGCAATGCCCGCACATACATGGTTCTGAGCATAATTTCCAGGTTCGAGCCCCTCACGCCAACCCCTGCATCCTGACACGTGGCTTCTGCAGCCTTTGTCCTGGATTCCGATCCCACGCCTGTCAGTTCCCCCGGGGTCCCGGGCGAATTGCGTGTTTTCTCTAAGGCACACTTCCATCCTCTGTCAGATGGGCAGGTAAGAGTGGCTTCTTGTGAGGAGTCAATGAGAAGACACACTAGGGCACTTGGCACAGTGCCTGCCCGTAACGAAGGCTCAGTCATCATCAGCTGTGATTTCCATGCCTGGGCTTGGGGGAGTTAGGATCCCCCGTCAATGAGAATCGCATGGTACGTTACAGTTCATCTGTATCAATTAAAAGAAACAATCTGTATTACAGGTCTTGTGGAGTCACGGTTAAGAATGTGGGACAGTTCAAAATAGTCCGACATCAGGGATGGGAGCGTGAGTTTGTATTCTTTAAACCTCAACTCTGGGGGCGTTTATCTGCTCTAACAGAGAATTCACACTCCAGGGGTGGAAGGCCAGTGTTATATCCGAAAGACCCCACAGGCGATCCCCGCAATCTCAGTCATCACCTGAGGCTTTCAAAACAGTCGTATGAGCTGTCACAGGCCTCCTTGCTAAAGGAACGCTTCCTAAATAAAGGTCTGGATCCGTGGCAGAATTTGGCCTGAAAATTGCTTTTTAAATAACCTGATAACGGTAATAAAGAAGTCATGGAGGGCACAACTAACCCTCATCCAACTTAAACTTCTCAGCTCCGTCCTATATCCAAAAGCATCCAAGAGAAGTGTATGAACCTATTGGCTAAAGTTAGTCCACAACAACTTTAAGATAAGGTGGACTTGAATTTGGATCCCAGATAAGCTACTTTCTAGCTCTTTGACCTTGGGCAAATATGCTCACCTATAAAATGAGAAATTTAATTGGATTGTTAAATTAAGTTAAGGCCTAGGAAGGACATGTATACCTGGAACACAGTGAGAGCTTAAGAAATGCATCATCACAGTTATTAGCAAGTGTTTAGGGAGTCTCCGTTTTGTTTTGTTTTTTATTACAAATAGTTTTCCTTTGTCCATTGATTTTCATTTTCCATGATAACTTACACAGAACTATAAATGGCAATTTTCCCTCTTGGGCTTCTGTGACCAACATTATTCTGGTATTTCCCCTACCTACCTTCTGACAACGGAATATTTCTCATTAGAATGAGCTTTTCTCAAGGGCAGGGATCTCCTCTCTCCAATTCACTGTTGGTCACCCAGCTCCCAGTCCTGGGCTTGTTTCACCATAGGACACGATGGGGATTCTCTGCTCCACCCAGGCTCGAAGCCAGACATTCTCTTTTTCTTTTTCTTCTCCTCACCCTCCCCATCCAGCCAATCACTGCGTCCTGCTTTCATTCATTCGTTAATGAGTTACATTATCCAGTCTCTCTCTTCCATCCCCTCAGCCACCATCTTGGTCCCGGTGCCATCTTGCATTTAGGCCATTGAAATCCTTACCCAGCAACTGTCGCCATCTTGTTTCTCCTCTCCTGTCCAGTGGGTTCACTTCTTCAAACTGTCCTTCCTAAAGCTACCAGATCATTTCCATTACACTCTGCTTTGCAAAAGTCACCCTCCTTCTCAAAAAAAAAAAAACAAACAAAAAAAAAAAAAACCTTTAAACAACTCTATACTGAGAATATCAAAATGCCGTTACCTGGCAACTACAGTCTCCACAACCTTACCATGGACCTTCCTTTTGGGAAACCCTTCGCTCCGGCCAAACTGGTGAACTCATCATCTCCTACCATTCCTACATCTCCCCACCTTTGCTCACAGCCCTGGGGTCTCTCAAACCTTCCCATCAAAATTACTCTAAATCTCAGGGTGGGCTGGCTGTCATCCACAGAGCAGGGTTTGGGGGAGGTGGTGTTCTCAAGTCTCATGTTTTATATTAATTAACAATTTATAATTCATGAGAATTTTGCATTTCCATCACATAATATATCCACATTTGCCTTAATATAAAAATAATTTGAACTATATGCATCCCCCAAAAATTGGATGAGTCCAATCTTCCAGGATCTGGGAGGATATGCCAAGTTGAGCCCACAGCTCCATGGAGCCACTGGCTCACCACCCCGCACCATGACCCCAGAAGCCCTTTCTGCTCCCATGGCCGTGGTCAATTCCATGGCACCACCTTTTCTCCTGGGCCCTGCCGAAGCAGACTTCTTTGATTTCCCTGATGTCCCAGAGGCCATACTGCTGGTCTACCTGCTGTCACTTGAACCATTGCCTACCTTTTCACAAACAATTCCATTCCCCCTGGTAAAAGGTGGCCTCCTTGAGCCGAGGACCCTCTGGAATACCAGTGCTTATTCCCCAGGTTTAGCACAAAGTTTTGAACACAAACAGCTGTCAACAATGGAGCAGTCTGAATTCCACATATGCTTTGAAGTGCCTCTTTAACATTTTCATTTCATTGATTTTTCTCTCCTCTTTATTCCCTGTCCCTATTCAATGGTACTTCCTTCTCCCTTCTCAGGTCTGAGTGACCAAACTTGGAGCTCTCTCCATGGTTGGGGCTTTCCTGATGCTGTGCTTTCAAACGCCTCCAAGAAAGAATAATGAAAAAGAAGAATGAGAACAATAAATAATGGCTACTCTCTCCCTTTCTCTCTCTTTCTTTCTCTCTTTTTTAGTGTTTCTTCAAGGCCAGGCCCTGTGTTCTGAGGTTTTTGGGGTTTTTTGTTTATTTATTTCTTTATTTTTTGCCTTGTTTCATGATACACGTTTGGAAGCCCTCACTGAGGTAAAACGGCACACATGTTCTAGAAAAGTACACAGGCAGCTCTCAGTTTCCCGGGGACCTCCTCCGTTTCCCGCCTGTTCCCTCCCCTGAATTTCTCCACCACAACCTCACCACATGGGAAGAATGGAGGCAGAGAAGTCATGGAAGGAAGGGCTTGGAGACAAAGGGTTAAAACGAACGCGGCTCTGCGTTCTGTATTCCCCAGGAACCCAGGTAGCTGAAAGGGAGACGGAAAGGATGTGTCAGCTGAATCACAAGCTGAGCTGTGTTTTGTTCTCTCAGTAGGTACCCAACACACACACACACACACACACACACACACTTACACTCCCACCCTCCCCCCTCAGCCTCTTTCTGAGTGTGGAAATTACTAGAATCGTTCAGCCTCAGGGCACAAGTAGAATCTGCCAGTTCCCTTTTCAAAGGCCACCGGGCTGGTGCACTTGTAAGATTACAACCAGGGTGATGGAGGCTGTGTGACCATGGGGGGCCTCCCCGGGTCCAGGTAAGAAGAGACATTTGCAATTTTACCGAGGTCAGTTCTGGCAGCCACAGCACTGCTGTGGAGGACCCGGACACAAACGCATGAAACAAAGTAGTTGTGCACCACACGTTCATTCCTGTGCTCTCTTGTTGATTGATTGAACGGCTGTTTGTTAGTTTGGAGTCTGAGGCTTATATTTCATTTTGTTTATGCAGGGAGTTCTAGTCTATTAATAGCAATTTATGCAGCAGCTTCTTCAACGATTAAAGCCAATTTCAGTTAAAAATTGTTGCCAAAAAAATTATCGGAAGAACAACTGAGTGATTGCTTTCCTTTTTGGTAGCCCACCTGATTTTCTTGAAGTCTTGTTCTGACATTTCCTGGGCCAAGAGTGTGCCAATTTGCAGGGCTGCAGCAACCCTTAACACACAGGCTCCAGGCGGACGATTTGCACTCCCTATCAGCACAGCCTCTGGGTGCTTAGGCTGGGATTACAAGAAAAAAGGAGGACACACTTCTCTGGGGACTCTGGTCTACCGGTGTGCCCAAGCCAAAACTTTAATTTGGAGAGCAATTCTGCAGAAATGAACAGAAACTCTTATCTAAGCGTTTTAATAGGAATAAACCTAACCCCACCCCTCTGGGCCAATAGGCAATGGAATGTGCTGCTTTCTAGTAATTTCATTTATACACCAGCTCGACAATCTGTTTCTTTCTCCATATTCAGATAACCCCAGCCTCCAGGGTGGCTGTCAAAATGATATTTTAATAATGTGCCACAGCTGTGATCAGAAATACTTAATGAAACGCTTTCACAATCATATGGTTACAAGCTTCAAAGAACTCTTTTCCAGATTTATTTAGGCAGCACCAGCTTGCTGCCGGTAGTGACTTTCATCAGCACATTTTTCAATATGTGTGGAAGAATTCGACCTAAAGATGGGTGCTACAGGCGGAGTCTAGCATTGATTTCTGCAGTGAGGCCAAGATCAACACCGTCCAACCAAAATGTAATGTGAGCCACATAGGCAGTGGAATTTCTCTAGTAGCCATATTAAAAAAAGTAAAAAGAAGCATGAAGTTAATTTTAATCATACTTTTTTTATTTAACCCAATGTATCCACACATTTCAATGTGTAATCCACATAAAACATTATTTACGACATATTTCACATTACATTTTTGCATTCAGTCTTCAATTTCCAGTGTCTACTTGAGCTTACAGCACATCTCAATGCCTGCTGGCCACATTTCTTGTGGCAGGTGGCTCCGTGGTGTGGTGCCACTTTGGTCCAAAGGGTTCCTGCACACCTGCATCTAGAGAAGCCTGAGACTCTCAGTGAGAATGCAAATTCCCGGGCCCTATCCGGACCTCCAAATCTGGGTTTCCATGCTAAGGAATTTGCATTTAACGCAATCCATAGCTGATGCATTGCTTACTGAAATCTGAGGACATCCCAGCCTGCTTATAACCCTTCAGCCATCGCCCCCAGGACCCCCACGACTCCCCTGAGTCCCCCACCACACGGTCACATGAACAGGTAGACAGGATCCTCCAACCCAGGGGTCGCCCCTCCATCCCCCAGCCCTTCCGAGGCTGGCACTTTAGCGGAGGAAACAAACAGTGGGCCAGTAAAGGGGGAATCCTGGAGAGAACTCCGGGGGCTGTGCAGGCTGGAGAGCGGCGGGCTAGAGGGGGGCGCGAGGGGCCCCCTCTGACCCCCGGGATGGGGGGGCGGGAAGGGGCCGGTGGGAGACCCGGAACGGAAGGCCGAGCGCCCCGCGGCCGCAGCCCGAGCCCGGGGAAGGCCCCGCGAGGTGACTGGATTTCATCCCCGGAGCGAGGGGCGTCCCTGATGGAGTCTGAGCAGCGTCTGCGCGAGGGGCCGTGGGAATGTCCGGAGGCCGCGCGAGGCGCCTCGGAGATGCGCGCAGCCTCCGCCAGGGGGCGCCGCCGGGCGGGCGCGGGCTCAGCGGGACCCCGGGGCTCGAGCTGGGCAGCGGGGCCTGGAGGGACAGAGGCGGGGACGGGGCGAGTGCAAGACCCAGTGCCCGGATTCTCCCTTCACAGCCGTGCAGCGCCTCGTCGCGAATATAACCCTACTTTATCAGCGGGAGAGTAGGAGGGGTTGTTCCTCTGTTTCGGCTCCATCTGTTCTTTCTCTGCGCTTTTCCTGCAGCTCATAAAGGAAAGGGCTAAGGAGCGCTCCTGCCCTGGAGGAGCTGGAGGGCAGTGAGGTGGGCAGGGTCCTGCAATGGCCCCCCCAGGCCCACACCCCTGCATGGTCCCTCCCCTCAAGTGGGAGCAGGATCTGTGAGCTTGACTTCAATCCCAAGATGAAGTTACATTCTAAGGCAAAGGTGAGGCGCTTTTGCAGATGTAATTAAGGTCCCAAATCAGTTGATTTTAGGTTAATCACAGGGAGCTTGTCCTGGGTGGGCCTGACCTAATCAGGCGGGCCCTTTAAAAGCGGGTCTAGAGGTCGGGGACAAAAACAGCAGCCAAGGTGCTGGCCTGCTGGCCTTAGAGAGGCAAGGGCCATGTGTGAGGGAACCACTGGTGGCCTCTCGGACCTGAGGGCCTAGAACTGACTTCTGCTGGCAACCAGAGAGCTTGGAGGGAACTCTGAGTCTCCAAGGAGATCCCAGCTCCAGCTGACACCTTCACTTCTGCCTCGTGAGCCCCTGAGCAGAGGGTCCAGCTAAGCCTTGTGCAGACTCATCACCATGGAAACCACGAGATGCTAAATGCTTGTTGTTTCAAACTATTCGGTATGCAGGGGTGTATTAGAGAGTAATAGAAAATTGACATTATATGCTAATAATAACAGCCAGCTTTTATTGAGCACTTAGTACGTGTGAAACCTTTGCAACTGCCTTATCTCTTCATTCCTCTCAGCAACCCCACCAATTTGGCACTGTGACTGTGATTATCCCCATTTAGCCTATGCAGAAACTAAGGCTCGAGGAGAAGTTACATCACAAAACTGAGGATGTGATGGAGCGGGGACCCCTCGCCTGCACCACTATATCATGCTACCCCCAAATAGAGGAGGGGCCCTGCACCGAGCCCTTCTCCTCATCAGTGTGAAGAAAGCTGCTCGTTCACTCATCCCCTTAGTGCGCTCAACCAGGCCCTCCCGGGCCACACCAGCAGAGCTGCTGATGGACCGCCGTCTCCTCTCCCCGTCCACTGGAGGCCCCTATCATCAGTGTAGACGGCCCAGCCACTGGGGACTGAAGGGTCCCCAAGCTCCACTGGGCATGTTCTGGCCTTGCGCACCCCCAGGGTTGACTGGCTTATCTTGGTTTGACCATATGAAAGCCCCACATCCCGGGAACCCCTCTGCCCCAAGCACACCAGGATGGATAGTCCCCCTGCCGCTCTCCAAACCAAGCCCAGGCATGAAGGGGGGCTTGGGGGCCACTTCCAGCTGCAACTCACATGGCCTTGAAGAGGGAAAGGAATGGCTGGGTTGGCTGGGAGAGCTGAGAGCAGGAATGACCGCACAGCACCGCTGGCTCGGGGAGCTCCTGCTAGAGTGGGGTTTAGCAGTGAACGCGGGGAGTAGCTCCATCTGGACCAGCACACGTCCCAGGAGACCATGTCCCCTTGAATTGAGAGAACTGCTGGTCTTGAGTCTCAACACGAGGCATCTTGACCCAGACATTACACCAGGCCAGACTCCCTGTCTCCCTCAGCTCCAGTTCTCGGAGCGGCCAACCATGAGAGAATTGGGGATCTGCTCTCTTGACTTCACCTCAGCCTTCCTATGACCATCATCACCATTCATGGAGACGCACCTATTGCCGCTCACCTGTGCTGATGGAGCACAGCCCTGGGGAGGTTCCACTCCCTCTGTGAGGGCTGGCTGTTCTCCGCTGGATGCCCTGGGCCCCCAGCGATGCCCAGCCGTCTCCCTGACGGTGTTTCAGTGCCAAGAGGACCCAGGCGTGCCACTGGGCGGGTCATGTCCAATTTGCCTACACATATTTTATTAAGTAATGCTGGCCAGGGATTCATTAACTCACTCATTCACTTATTTACTTGTTCAGCCAGTATTTGGGGGCACCCAGGCTCTGACAGTCATTGTAGCACCTTTTATGCAGCAAGGGGCAGGCTCGAAGCTCATGCATGAAGACATCACCTAATCTGAGATGGGGCGGGGTGGGGTGCATGGGCTACAGGGGCTTCTTTAAGGAAGTCTGTTTTCTATCGAAGGATAATGTACTTTTTATTATCCCCACTTAGGTTAAGGAAAACAAACCGGTTGCTCAGCTGTAAAGACACTCCCCGCCACTCACACAATCCACCACCAGCCTGGAACACATCTTCGTATTTTTATTTTAGGAAACGTAAATCTGGCCACAAATCATCTTCAGTGAGCAGAAGAAGTCGAGAAGCCTACAGAACGGATGTGAATGAACACTCAGGGCCCCTGCCACCTTCGAGGGGTGGAGCTGACGCGAAATGGTTTCCTTCCAAGAAAAGCAAGGGTCGATCTGGCTGTGCGGCTGGTGGGTGGATTTGTAGCTTCCTCCAGAGGGGCTGAGTGATGAGACGTCTCAGTGTCGATCCCAGAGAGTCAGGGGATGAGAAGGAGAGGGGACATGGTGGTGGTGACGGTTTTGATGTAGTTTTCAAAGTCGCTTCCGAAAAGGAGGATGAGGTAATGGTTGAGGATTCCAGCCAGGGACATGAGGAACAGGAAGAGGATGATGCGCTTACCAAATATGTAGCCAGGAGTGCTGGAAGAAAGGAGAGGGAAGGTGGAGAGGCAGTGCCTGTGACGCCAGTTTCACAGAACACGTTATGACCCCTAGACGCACGGGGCATAAACTACAGCTCCGTTTACTCAGAAATGCTCCGCTCACTCCCTACGACGGATGGGGGGTCTTAGCTGTTACTAGTCACTGAACGTACTTCAAACCCCAGCCCTCAAACCCCCGATAGTGCCCACTCTACCAGCCAGGCTCCCCGAGCTCCCCCGCTTTCCTCCACAGCCTTTGGGGTGCAGGGCTGCTGGTCACCCCGCATTCTGAGGGGATGTCCAGAATTCAGGGTCTCCTTCAGGTCTGCCCCGGTCATGGAGATCCTGGAGGCCAGTGCTGCCTCTACGTGTCACACGGGGCTCTAAGGACCTTGGTGTCATCCACGGCCGTTCAGTTGAGCCCATAAAGCTGCCATCACCGAGGGGTTCAGTCGTCCCCCTTGAGGCTGCCTGGGAGCGATGAGGTCAGCACTCACGGGGCCTGGGCACCCTGGCATTTGTACGTGAGCAGAGAGAGGGACGTGGTGGTGCCTCCAGAGCCCTCTCGCAATGGCCCTAAATCCTAAGCTGCTTGGGCGGATCAGCGGCTGGGGTCAGGAGGCCTTTCCCGGGCAACACGCGCCACCTTCTGTCACCCTGCCACCTCCCTCTCTGCAGAACCCTCTCATGGCCATGGGGGGCCCCTGTGCAGCGCCAACACGTTTGGAAAGTGCAGACGCAAAGATGCTTCGAGGTTGCCAGCAGAGACCCTGGTTGAGGAGTCCTCTGGGGCCAGGACTCCTCCATGAGAACGTCCGGCTCGGAGGGAACAGAGATTCTGGGCCCCAGAGTCTGGCTTCTCGCGTCCACCAGGGAGAGTGGAACTTGGCATTGGCAGGTTTCACGTTGAGGAATTTCATCTATTTGAGGGACCCCAGAGGATCATAATATAACTCAGAATTTTACAAAGGCAAGAGTTTAAGTCACTCTGCAGTTGAGTGGGAACCTCCTTGTGTCTTAAAGTGGGGGAGGGGGTCCCCTGACCAGCAGCAGCCCCACCCCCTCCCCAGGAATCAGTGAGAAATGCAGGGTCTCAGGCCAGGGACTGGCCGGGCTGAGCCGGCACCTGCCCTCTGACAGCCCCTGTGGGGGGACGCACACCCAGTCCTCAGTTGAGCTCCCCCCACTCCTTCACTTCGTGTTCACAGTGGGGGGTGGGGGGGGATAAGGTCCCCAAAGAGTCACCTGCTAGTGCTGGTAAAGGAGTGCAGAGAAAGTTGGAAAGTCCAAGTAAGGGACTGTTTTTTCCTTTTAGCCAAAGAATAAAGGGTTCGGGTAAATTAAATTGTTGAAAGTCATATGTCGTCGAGGCTCAGATTTATCACATGAATGAGGCCACCATATGCTCGTTACGGAAACAGGAAAAAGTGATTCACGAAGCTGTTTCAGAATGTGCTGAGGATAAAACTGGAGTGAGAAGGGAAGTGGATGCCCGTCAGCGCCTCCTGATGAAATGCTAGCATTCTTGAGTTTGGGCAGGAGCTCCCCGAGGTCCCGGGGCCGAGCGCTCAAGAGGGAGACGGGCCCACGGACTGTGCAAAGCCGTGGGGCAAGGACTCAGCTGCACGTGCCACCACCTGCCAGGCCCCGCGGGGACCTGGGGCTCCACTTTCAGGTCTCTCAAGCTTGGAAATGGGGCTCAGGCTCTACACTGGGGGTTTGTGAGCTAAGAGCTGGCCCCTGGCTCTGAAACGAGGCTGGGGACCTAGACAGAGCACAAGCTGGATAATTAGCCTGTGAAGAATCAAAACCCCTCTTTCACGTTTTCGAGAGTTGGTCTATAGTTCTCTCTAAATGGGATGGGGAGGGTCAGAATTAAATTCTCAAGCCTCTGCCAGGGGCCAGGCATTTTCTATATATTAATATATTTAATTCTTAAAACCACCCTCTGAGGACAGCATCATTAACCGATTTTTCAGCTACAAGAACTGAGACACAGAGAGGTTGAGTAATTTGCCTCAGAGCGAACAGCCAGGAAGGCGTAGAGTGGGAATTCAAATGCTGTTCATGTGAGACCGAGGCCTGAGCTCTTTCCACCCCCTCCCACACTGAATCTCTGGTGACTGTTTCAGACTTTGAAGTCTAGGATTTGGTTATTAGTTTTGAAACAAAGGTGTCCTCCACACAAGACACAAAACTGATGTGAGACTATAGAGACACATTATGTCAAACAATTCCCATCTCGAAGTTTCTCCCCACTAATGGAGTCACTAAAACTTCTGGGCTGAGGTCCTGGGGCGGGGGTGGGGGTGGGGGATGGGGACAGGGTGGGGGTGAGCCAGACACCTGAGACCTGCACTCTGGACCCAGCTCGACCTCCACGCGACCTTGGGCAGCCCACTGCCGTCACCCCCCGCTCCAGGCATCATGTACAGCAAACACGGGGCAGGAACAGAAAACCTGGGAATCACTATGGCTTGAAAATTCTGTTCTTTTCAGTGAGCAAAATGTCACTTGAAACATGGTGACTTCTAAGAGAAATAATTCTAAACTCCAGGAAAGCGGGATATTGTCTCTTTCAATCACACACAAATCTCAAATAAATCAGACCTTCAATAAATATTTGCCAAAACAGTGAATCATTTTCAGAAAAGAGGCACGAGCAGCCTCTAGTGACCCCCAAAAGCCAGTGCGTATAAGAATCTCCTGAAGAACGTGCTAAAATGCAGATTTCTACAGCCCCACCCACACCCTTGTCTGGGATGGAGCCCAGGAATCTGCATTTTTAACAAGCACCCCCAAGCAGTTCTGAGGCAGTGGGGGGCAGGTTCTTCTTTGAGAAGCACTGGCCTTGATACCCATATTCGCAGCCAGAGGTTCCAAAAGAAGCAGATTTATCCTCTAAGTCGTGAAATAACACCACAGACCAAATGTAGAGAGGCCCAGAGACTAAAAGATTCAAGCTGAGGAATGAAAATGATGGTGAGGGCTCAGGCCTCCTGCCCTTGGGAAAATCATGCCCACTATTATTTCTGGAAGTTTAATCTTCCCGGAGTTGCCCGGTCTCCTTGAGGGCAGGAGCTGCCCACGGCCCACAGCAGGGGGTCAACAGATATTCACGGATGGACGTGGAGTCAGCGAGCAGCGGGCGACTGAGGAGGAAGGGGAGTTGGTAATCCAAGCTTATTGGCCTCAAGAGTCATTGCCCATCGCAGGTGAGCTGAGAACTCCGACAGGGGCCTGGGCTTTGGCGGACAGGCGCCCGTGCCAGCCAAAGGAGGCAGCCGATGAAAGGTGAAGAAGACTCTCATGACATGATGCCACCTGCCGCTGAGCTTGGGCCCAGACACCAGCTCAGAATGAAAGGGGAAGAAGCCAAGATTCACCCTTAGCTGCGTGTGGGGACTGCCCTGCAGACGAGCTCAGCAGGACGGGAGAAGGGGTCTAGAGTAGAATGGAGAGCTGAGGACCAGAACTACGATCTTCCAGGAGGAGGAAGGGAAGACCTGTTCAGAACAGCCTGAAGAAAGAGCCCTTGGGGACAGAGACACTGAGGAATGTCTTACCTACCCAGCTAAGAACACCGCTGGGACTTCTGCAGTGGACACGGCCAAGGCAACTTCCAGGAAAGGAAGAAGAATGATCTAGAGCCTGAAGGAGAAATTCCTGGGGACAGGCTCACAGAGCAGTACCTTCCTCGGCTTTTGAGCCCAAGGACAAAGGAGGTCCCAAGGGCTTTAGGGCGTTAGGACATCTGCAGATCCCAAGAGCGACACAGCCCAGGAACAGAGGGGAACCTGGGGAGGAGGGGCATCCACCACTGAAGAGGACATTAGGAAGTAGGTTCTAGAAGGGAGAATTGAAAATCACCCTGGACTTCCCCACAGAGCCCACTCACATCACCTCAGGTGATATTTTGGTCTACATGGGGCTAAGACATTTCATCTTATATATATTGTTTCTACTGATAATGACTGTCTGGAACCCTGTGTTAGGAAGGATTCTGAGGTCCAGTCTGGTCTCAGTAGGAAGGAGCACCACGATTAACCAGCAATGTGAGTCCTGAATAGGAGCCTGCTGGCTGGTGGGATCTTCTTGGTATCATCTAATGAGGGGCCGGGAGGGAGTTCAGAGGTCAGGCCATTTACATTGAAATGAGGCCCAGAGAAGTCTAACATTTTCAAGGTTTCTTTTAAGTCTATATCCTATTGTATGTTTTTGCCACCCCTGTTCAATTCCTAGTAGTGATTATAGTAAAACCTTTCAAATTTAAGGGGCCTGCGGACAAATGGACAAGTTTTCGTCATGCTCCACAGATTGTCTTAGAATTAAAGCAGCTTTAGGATCTCGGGCAGGTGGCCACGGACTAAAAGAAGCACAGTGACGGGGTCACTCAAGTCAGAGGACCCCTCAGTGCACGGATAGCCACGCCACCCCCCTCACCTCTTAATAACAGGTAATATGTGTAACGGAGATTTCCCAGGGGGAAAGAGAATGAAGAATATCATTTGGGAGTGTTGAGAAGGGTAAGAGAGAGAACGGAATTGTGGTTTTCGAGGATAAGTAAGAACGCCACTGTAAAGGAGTGAAGGAAGATGGGAAGGAGGAAAGAATTGCCGGTGGGAACAGGGATCCCTTATCCGACTGCAGCCAGCTCACCCTCCAGCCCTGCCCGCCTTCCGCCTCGCCTGCCCCCGGCTCCCACGTGGCCTGCTGTCCCCGGCCAACTCCCCGGGATGCCACTGCCTTTGTCACTGCCCGAGGACCCTACCTACAGGGAGAAGCCATTAGCCACCGCAGAAGGGGGCTACTGTAAAAGAGATGGCTGCAGAAAGAGACAGGGGAGGAAAATGGTGGGGAGAGCGGGGTGGGCATGGGGGCTGCAGCCTCCCGGCATGGATTCGGATCCCTAAGGAATGGTGGCACACGGAAGCTCACGCGTTCCTTCTGTCAGCATCGTCATCCATGTTCCTGCGATCCCAACTTCCCAGTCTAGGTGGAGTGAGAGCAAAATCAGCACTTTGGGGCTCCCAGTCTGGCAACAGCGATGAACGGTGCAGGGGATTCTCTCCAGGGCCTCCGTCCTTGTATCTTATTGCATCTCATTTCTCAGCCTTTTCTCTGCCAGCCTCCGGAAGATCTGTTACTCAAGAGAACTTATTGCAAGGTGCACACTTTAGTTCTCGTTTCTCTAGATAAACAATGAAGTGTTCCACCCGCAGGAGGCCTTGGGAAGCCAGACATAAAAAGCCATTTGAGCCGCGGACCAAAGGGTGGGAGCAGAGCTTGGGGGGCTGCACAGGGGGCGCAGCAGCTGCCATAAAACACCTTTGTGCCTCCAGCTCCATTTGGAAGAATATTTCTAAGAGAAAAGCTCCTTGAGTCCTCCAGCTGTATTTTCAGAGCATTCAGAATTCAGGGCCAGCCCCTCCCCTGGCCGATCCTGCAGAACCTTAAATGCTTCAAACGATCACTCTTCCCGCTGGGAAAGCATACATCACTCCGAGGCTCTTACTAACCCCGGGGCCTACCTCTGCGTTCTCTCGCCCAGGTAGCCGACGAAGTACTTCTGCCTCACAAACAGGTACATCAGTCCAGCAAAGGCGGCTGGGACTAGGGGGAGAAATGAAAACGTGTGTAAGTTTAGCGGCCAATGCTTCCCAAGGTAACACAATATTAACACAGTGATACAGTCTGCATCTCTCCACGTGACCCATATGATCGTTGCCGTTTTCCGGTGAGGAGATGGGGGCCGGCACAGCTGAAGGGACGCGTGTTGGGCTGCCCGGCTGGGCAGTGGTGGCCGCGGGAGCTGTGCCCCCAGGCCAGGTCTGAGGCTGGTTCTCACCCTGGGGCCTCCAAGCAGAGCCTCGCTGAACCACGCCGAGATGCTCCTGGTCAGGAGAGCTGTGTAGCTCTTTGGGGAACAGCTCCAAGCAGCCCCCCAAATCACCCTACAGAGCAGGAAGGCTTGGAGCCGGGTGTGAGAAGGGTGTGACCTGCGTCTGGACAAGGGGCTGGCGACAGCTTGCCTGCCTATTGGGAATTACCGAGCGGGTGAGCTATGGCCAAGGATATAGAAGCACTTGGGAAACCCCCGAGCCTTATCCAAATACCAAATACCAAGTTAACTGCCTTTGGCAGAGCACTGTTTCAGGTCAGGCACTGTCATGGGGAATTTGGGTACTTGTGTCTCCAATTCTCGTAGTCACTGTTGCTCTCCAATAGGTGAGGGAATCTAGGCTCAAGGAAATTGGCTTGCCCAGGGCCACCTGCCAGTGCAAAAGAGCCCCACAATCCACCTCTGAGCCCGGCAGAGGGCCTGCACATAATTGGCATTAAAAAATTATTTGTCAAATGAATGAATGAAAGTCAGGTAGGCAGTCAAAGGAAGGGCAGAATTTCCAACCAGGGCTGCCCGACTTCAAAACTTCATCTCCACCCTCTTCAATTGTAACACTGATTGAGCTCCTGTTGTTAGGTGGAGCTGCACGAAAGTGTCTTTCCTGTGGGTTTTATGTGGCTCAATCTGCTATTTGCCAAGCGCTGTGTCACAGGCTTTACGTGCCTCGCCTCATTTCATCACCATGGGGACGCCGTTAGCAGAAAGGGGTCCTGTTGTGCAAATGAGGAAACTGAGGCTGAGAGAGGCTGGGTAACAGCCGGGGGTCACAGCAACAGCCAGGAATGTCCTCAAATTTGCCTGTCAGCCTCCTGAACCCAGGCTCTTTCCACGACTCCACACTGCCTCCAAAAATACCCATTGTTGCAGCACAGGTAAGAAAATCAATGCACAGAAGAAACTGCTGGTGAGGTCCGCACTGTTCTCTGAAATAGCTCGTGCTTTACCGGGTTGGCCCAACTGGATGGGTCTCCTCTGCGCTTTCCTGCCCAGCTCTCTTTCAATGGAAATGTAAGTTACCACATCGGGTGTAGAGTGGGCACCCGAACTGACCACCTCCCATGTGGATATGAGCTGCAGGACGACCCCAGAGAGGGATAAACACTGAGCCAGCCTTCTGGGTTCAAGTCCAAGCTCTTGAACTCTGTGGGAACTTGAGCAAACGTCTTCATCTCTTTGGAATTTGGTCTCCTGCTCTGTAAAGGGAGTGGCTTGGGCCAGAAGGATCTCCAAAGATCCTTTCAGCTAAAGAAAATTCTACAGTAGCCTATGTATGCAGAAGAAATGACAATTACTGAGCAAGGCCCACTGGCCCTGTAGCCCCATGTAATGCCAAAGCTTGTGTCAGCAGGAAACACACAGTTCTGGGGCTCTGAGTCATCTTCAAACTCCCTCTGCATCTGTCTAGCTAGAGCAACTCTAGATTCATCTCCGTGAAGTATCATCCAAAAAACAGAAGGAATCATAACTCCTGGAATGAGCATAGTTTGACTTTTCAAGTAATGCCAGGCACATTTGTTATTTAACTCAGGATGGAAAATGGAAACCAAACGGTGAGCTTCCTGGCAGCTTATAGACCAAATGAGGCCAGCTGGTGTCCCTAAAGTACCTTCTGCCACCATCCTCACCAATTCTCCATCACTGCACCCCAGCCCCTTCTGTCCCGGCATGGCTCTCTATTGGCAATAATTTCCAGGCTTCCTGTTGCTGTCTCAGGTTTATTTATCATTTACTGTCCAGGCACAGGGCTTGGCACATGGTAGGTGTTCAGTGTATATTTATTACAGAAATGGATTAAGCAAGAGTTTACTTATGAAAAATCCAGGATTCAGAACCAAAAGCCCTGGGCTGTTATCCCGGCTCTCTTACTCACCAGCAGAGAGGACTTGAACAAGTTACTTATCTCCCGGGACCAAAGTGTCCTCCAAGGAAACGGGGGCGTAGTGACACAGTATCCACCCTGCCTTCTCTGGAGGGTGGGAGAAGGTGCTAAGTCATACATGAGCGTCACGAGACGGTCTGTGTGCTTTCCACGGCCCCTCTCCTGGGTAGTCAGTGCGGATGGGCAGTTAGAGAGCCACAGGGTGGCTGGAAGCTGGTTAGTCCATCCCTGACGGCCACAGCCAGACAGTCGTGGTGGAGCCTTTCAGGTACTAGATCTTGGAAGGGGACCCAAAAGTGGTGGCCAGTTTCCATTTAATTTTCTTTTCATGGCTGTGTTGCATATTCATCGAGGAATAATTTTATACAATGCTTTGATATTAAATTGACTCTGGGGGTGGATCTGCATCTCTAACTCGCTGAGGTCAAGGCTGTCAGCTGGGGGAGCCCGAGGGAGGCCGGCGTCCTGGAATCCACCCGCAGCGCTGTGGACACGCGCCTGGGGTAGAACCGCCAGGTTGCGAGCTGATTAGCGGGAGAACCGAGGGGACGGACACAGGCCCCGGAAAGGATCCCCAGGCGCTCTCATTTGCAATGCCCCTGCAGCGCGCTCACCTTGCTTACGGATTCTGAGTCGCATTTAGCCTTAAACCACCCCTGTCGGCACGGCCCCGCGCCAGGGAGCAGCATCAGCCATGCATTATCGCCCGCTCTGCAGGGCACCGCGCTCCCGCATGGGCCCCAGGCAAACCTTTACGCAGAAAAGCCGCACCTGAACCCCGCAAAGCACAGAGCGGAAGGAGAGCGCGGGCAACGCCTGCCTTACCTTGGCTGCAGAGGAGCCCCGCGCTCCAGAGCACCACGAGGAAGGTGGGGTACGCGTCTACGCAGTTTTGGCTGTAGAATAAGTGAAAAAGGAGAGAAATAACAAAACACATCACTGCAGTGCGGTCTGGAAAGGATTTGAATCCCCGAGGCCACCAGCCGCGCGCACGCAGCCCGACGGCCTTTCCTGACCCCACTTGCATCCGCGCAGGACGGCGCGCGGCCCCCCGCCGGGAACAGGCTGTCGTGCAAAGCGAACACATGTTCAGAATCCGATTACTCGGTTCCCACTGTGAAGTCCGTCAGCGACTCGGGTTCTTGACGGATTCGGTTGGCAGGGATCCCGCTCCCGGCTGCGCCGACGTGCTGCTTGGACCGAGGGGTGAGCGGCGCAGGCGGGAGGTGGGGGGCAGCCGGGGCGGGGGTTGTGCAGAAGAGCCCACCTAGGGAAAAGCCTCGACGCCACACGCATGCAGTGGCCAGAACAGGCCAGGCTGGGGAAGGAAAGGTGATCTGCGAGCTTGAAGGAAACCGGGGTCGATTCAAGGAGCCTGATGCCCGGAAAGTTATCTTGCCGGGGTGGTGATCGCAGCCCGCGGCCCTCCCCTCTTGGAGGCCCCACACTCTAGGCCAGCATTGCGCATCCACCGTCGTTAAACCCTTTCGAACTCACCGCGATCCCTGGAGGACGCGCGGTTGCTGTTAGTTTCCCATCACTGCTGTAACAAATGATCACCAACATGGGGACTTCTCCAGCAACGCAGATTCATTATCTTACAGTTCTGGAGGTGAGAACCCAAACTCGGTGCGAGGGGGCTGCGTGCCCTCCTGGGGGCTCTCGGGGAGGCTCTGGTTCCCTGTCCAGTTTCTCCAATTCGGCCGCACCCCCTGGCTCCCGGCCCCCTTCCGACTTCGGAGCCGGCACTGTGTGGTCTCGCGCCGGCTGCCGCGAAACGGGCTCCTCTGCTTCCTCGTCCACGTGGAGAGGATGCTGTGACCACCCGCGGCCCACCGGGATGACCTTCTCCCGAGCCCCTCACTCCCCCCTGCCACGCAGCACCACACAGACTCGGGTCCCGGGGATCTGGGGGCCGTTGCTCAGCTGACCACAACTGCTGTCGTGTTTCAGACGAGGAGCTGAAGCGTGGAGAAGCCGGACAACTCGCCCCGGGTCCCCCAGCGAGGGAGCGGTGAAGCCAGGTTCACACCACACAGTCCCTCGGGTCTGCTCAGTCGAACAGTGAGGGTCCTGTCCAGGGACCCTCTAGAGCAGGACAATAAACACACACAGCAACGGAGACGCGACATAAGGAGACACGAGGGGCTGATGGGGGAGGGCAGAGTACTGTAGTGCGAAGGGCACCTGCTGGCATTTAGCCCCTCGGGCATCAGCCAGCTCTGCCGCAGTCTCTCCAGACTCAGTGTCCTTGTCTGCAAAACTAAGAGATTGACACTAACACCACAATCCGTTTGAGCTCCACGAGTCTGTGGGCGGAGGTGGTGTTCTCTAAGTGTGCTCCCTGGACCAGCAGATCAACATCACCTGAGAATTTGTTAGAAAGGCACGTTTCCGTTCCCACCTCAGACCTACAGAATCCAAAACTCTGGGCAGGGGGCCCAGCCATCTGTTTTGACCAGCCCTGTGGGCAATTCAAACTTGCTAAAGTTTGAGAACCATTCATCTAATGTAATTCGGACTCTTCAGGTAAAAGCTAAGGTGCAATTTTCAGAATACAGTTGGCCCTTCATCCCAGTTCCTTCCTTGCATTCCCTCTTCTGGGCACTTCTTGATCTTGCTTTCATGATTTCCCTCCTAAATCCTCTGTGTACCCTTGTTCAGACTGCTAGGGTCTCACACCTCAGGGGTCCCCCTGAGAGCTCTGTGATGACCAGCCCTTGCTCTGTACCCCACAGACACCCCAGGGAAGCCAGGCTCCCTTTGCCTGGCCACAGGAACCCTCGTGCCCTCCCCTGGGAGGCAGATCCTTTACCCAGGAACTCAGTGAAGGTAAAAGGTGAGAAACCTGGGGTGGAGGCACAGGACAGAAAGAGCAGACCACCACTGATCTCACCAGGCTGTGGATCATAGAACTTCAGAGGGCAGGAACCCCAAAGAATGTTTCATTTTGGTGCAAAGTACTTAACAAATAAACAGCCCCCAAAGTTACAATCGCAGCAGCAACTGTGCAGCAGCATGTCCATTCTCATTCATTGTTAGAGGCCAAAACTGCAGCCTCAGGACTGAGGAAATGGGATTCATTTCCCAGTTCCAGAAAACTAGAGAGGATCATTTCTTTTTATTTAGTTGAATAACATTCTATGTCTGATGGGATATAATAGCTGATGCTCCAGCAGTTTAAAAATCTATCAGTACCAAAGATGCCCCCTGCTTCCTCCTCATTCTCATGCTTCTGTTTTTGTTTGTTTTTAAGATGGTGATTTGATTTGGGTAATGCAAAAGAAAAAAATCCTTAATGTTCCAAATGTTTTGCTCGGTAAAGAACTGCCTGGTACTCCGACGTCAGAAGAGTCACTCAACAGTCGCTGCCTGTCGTGTCGAGGCACCTGGGTCCCTGATAAGAGTTGAATAAAACTCTCCCAATGCTAAGACCATGGGCTTCTCCTCCGGATTTCCAGAAAACTCTCCAGAGCCCAATCACTCTCTCGGGCTGAAGGCAACCCCCTTCCCCATCCAGAAACTGACACAGCTTCCATCCGAGTCTCCATCCACACTGCCCCTCCCTGGCAGAGGCCGCCACTGGCTGCATCCAAGGCTGTGCGGTCAATGGCACTCATAGATGCATTTGTCTGTAAAGCGGCACGGCCTGGGTCCAAGGCCAGCTCTGCCACCGTCGGCTGCAGGTGTGTGGGTGAGACGCCCAGCCTCCCCCTGAGAGTTGAGTGTGGCGTTGGTAATGAGCTCCCTGGGTAGTTGTGAGAATAAACTGAGTTAGAACCGTGCCTGGCTCATAGCATCCAACCACTGGCAGCTACTACGGTGCCATCTTCCTTCTTACAACCCCCAGCAGAGGTGTCTTTCTCACTGACAAATGACTTCCATGCCATATTTTCTTTAGAGGAATGTTTTGTGCCATTTTTCCCCCCAAGACAGAGCTGACAGACCCATTTTGAGTTTCATTTCTTGAAGTCTAAATATGAGCTGCTCAGATCTTGCCAAAATCCCTGTGCTGGGTTCAATTTGAGATGATACATAATCAACGTTTTTATAGGGAAAAGAGCTTGTTTCTGTTTTCCCACTGATTTTTCTCCATGCCTTGGAAGGAAATATAGAAACATGAAAATTAATGTTTTGTTAATTAGTTGGATTAATTTAAGATAAGTAAATATCATTAGTAACAATCAGTAATAGCCTTGGGTTCAGTGTATTTCTATGGCCCTCAAATAATTGCACAAGTCCGCAGTCTTGGAAGTTAGTCTAGAGGGGACACTGGGAGGCACAGGGGAGAAGCCACATTTGGGTGGCATTTCCTGAAACACATTTTGGGAAACACTGAATCCCTCCTCTGCTCCGCAAAGGGGGCAGGGTAGGGGTTTAGGGTTCTGTAGCTAAATGAGACCTCCCTTCTTGGAGAATCAAGTGTCACAAAGCCTCTTAGTATATCGAAGGTTTTCAGAAGTCTTGCTGTAAAGAACTTGTTTTCCCCTGTAATGCCTGTTAGTAGAACTTATTTTCTAGGGAACACAATTTGAGAAATTATACGTCTCCAGAGATCCATCTCCTCTCTGCCCCCAGTGCTTACCTGCACTCGTGGAGAGAAATCTTATATTGATTAACTAGGATTTTCCTCCAAAAACCAAAATTTGACCAAGGTCACTCTAGCCACACTCGTCAGCTGGCAACAGGGCATTCAACTGCAGTCCATGCACTGAAACTGGGAGGAACTGGGAAGTTCAGGCCATGGTTCCTGCTACCTACCGAGCATGGATCCGGCTCCACCCAGGTGTGAGCTGGCGGTGTCCACATCTGGGCTGATGGGCCACACCTGGCTGGGAAGTCTGTTAATCAACTGCCCAGAAATCTCTGTATCAGTCAACAGTCATCTTTTATGCTGAAAAAATATGCATCAGGCTTTTCCATCCATCAGGACCATCTATCCTTTATGCTATTTGTCCTAGATAGCCATTGTCACACCCATGATCACCCACCCCGTCAGCCAAAGTTGTGGCTCGTGCAGTCCTCTGACAGGTATATTTACATATAAACTATATACATGTACTACTACCATCAATCTGAATACTGAAAATGACTAATGTTTAATTTCTTATTTTTTAAATAGCAAGATTAAATGTACGCTTTGATCTTTTCTCCCCACGCCCCCAATGCTCATCTTGCACCCTTCCTTTGATGAGTTTGGAGACTCCTGGAGAAGCTACTGCGGTGGACACCTTTCACCTAGACACACAGAGCCCCCTTCCCAGGAGAGACAAAAGGCTGGGAGCCTCTGGCTTTTGTCGGCATGCAGCAACCCACACTTTGCTCTTTAGCCACTTTTTGCGACATACACCGTTGTCAGCTGAGGCCAGGGGAAGTGGTCTTTGTACGTGGAGAACCACAGCAGTTTCTGAACAACCTTTATCTTAAGGAGCATGCTCCCTTTTTCCTCCATTCCTTGTCTCCATGACTACCCCCCTCCCCATGCTCTTCTTGCCCCTCTCCTGGAGGTTTGGTGGCAGAGACACGTGGATTTTGAAAGCTGAGCTGTGGCCCTGAGACAGAAAGCAGCAACAATTGCCCGACCAGACCCAGCAGAGACTGTGCAATTGCAGAACTGCCAGGCTGCCCCCCAGACAGCGCAGCACCCCCGCCCATGGCACTTCTGCAGCATGGGGGCTGGAAGGCAGGAAGCCTGAGCTTCTAGAAACAGCTAGCTCCCGCCCTGGGGTGAGGGAAGCAGCTGAAAGCAGACGGCCTGGCCTGCTCCTAATCACTGGCAACACAGAAAGGTAACTCCTGACAAGGCTCGGGGGGATCCCACTGTCGGTTCCCCTTGCCAATCTTCTCCAAAACGGGGGAGCGGAGATGTTCCTGAGGCCACAGTTCTATTTCCCAGTGAGGGACGCATAGCAGTGCTTTCCCTGGACTCAGTTTTCAGAAAGGTGGGGCCCTCACCCCTGATGAGAGACCCCTCCTCTGCACCCCTTGCCCACGCGGCTCTCCCATCTGCCCCCACAAATGGTGCCACGAGGTTGGCGGCAGCCTGTGTGTTTTGCCACCTGCCTTTAGATGGGTCCAAAGTTTTAAAAATCAAGTCTTTAGACTTCTTAAATTGATTCTGAGAACTAAACTACTGAAGACCCAGATGCTAAAATGGAAATATCCCTGTGAGTAGTTCAGCAAGCCATTTCCTTGAGATCAGGCTGCCAGAATTATCCTGAAAGTTCCTTTTATCTATTGAACAAATTTGACCAGAAATCAAATGAGGGACATTCTTCACAATAGCCAGAGGTGGGAGCAACCCAAGTGTCCTTCCACAGACAAATGGATAAACAAAGTGTGGTCTACCCCACGGTGGAATATTACTCAGCTGTAGAAAGGAGAGGAGCTCTCACACATGCGACAACACAGACGAACCTTGAAGACGACGTGCTGGGTGAAATAAGCCAAAAAGAAGAGGACAAATATTGGATGATTCCATGTAAATGAAATATCTACAATAGGCAAATACACAGAGACAGAAAGTAGACTAGGGGTTATCGGGGGCCAGGAGAGGGGCAATGGGGAGTTATTACTTAATAGGTTCAGAGTTTGCATCTCGGGTGATAGAAAAGGTTAGTGAAGGATGGTGGTCAGGGCAGCACCACACGGTGAACTTAATTAATGCCTCTGGTTTGTGCAGTTAAAAATGGTTAAAATGGGAAATTTTGTGTTATATATATGTCACCACAAAAAAAACTTTTTTTAAAGAATCCAATGTGGAAGGGGTGGCAACAGACAAGATAGGATTTAACAGAGGATTAGGAATACTGACTCTTTATGTAAATATATATATATATATATATTAGATGCTAGGATATTAGAATAGCTAGAAGGAAATAACTGAAACGATGGAACTGTAACCCAAAACATTCTTTGGAATTTGCTCTATAGCTACTCATTAAATTGTACTTTGAAAGTCATCCCCTTTCCGTATATATGTTATATTTCACAATAAGGAAATAACTGAAACAGTGAAACTGTAACCCAAAACATTCTTTGAAATTTGCTAACTACTTGTTAAACCATGCTCTGAAGGTTATCACTGTTCTCTCTATATGTCATATTTCACAATTAAAAAAATGTATTAAAAACAACAAAAAAAGAATCAAATGCAATGAATGAGCCGATGGGCTGGGCTGGGGTGAGGAGAGGGGAGGTGGAGCAGGTGGTCTGGAGGGCACACGGCCAGGGGCAGTGGGTGCTTGGGGGGTGCACGACCAGGGGTGGTGGGCGCTCGGGGGCAGCTGGGAGCCTGCACCTGAAAAGGCAAAGAATGCCGAGAGGCGCGGGGACCCGGTGCCAGGTGTGCCCAGGAACGGCTCTGATGGCAGGCACAGCAGTCTAGAAACTGGAGAAGAAAAATGGCAATAGAGGGGCCTCCTTCTTCTCCCCACATCTGTACCTCGCTTAAAAAATAAAAACACTCAGCGCGGTCAAGTCCTGAAGGGGAAGCACCTTGGTGGGTGGGACCCAGCTAGACCCCTTGGGGTCAGCTGCACCCACGGGACATCCACAGCGGTCCCTGAATTCGGGCCCCCCTCTCCACCAGCAGCCCTCACTGAGTCGGAAGGGGCTCTCAGGCTCCCTGTCCCTGCAGGCTGAATTCCCCTCCCTGCAATATCTTGTATTGTTCTTGCAATTCTTGGGTGCCTTGACTTCCCACTTTGGGAAAACTTCTGGGGACATCACAGTCGTCTCTGGGCAGGGAGTGAAGGCCAGTGCCTTCCTTAGCTCCACACCGCAGAAGACTGCGGGGGAGGGCGGGTGCAGAGTCCAGAACCTTCCTTTCTAACAGGCCTCCAGTCATCGCCGCAGAGAAGCAGGCAAACATGCCACTGGCTTGAACCCTTTGTATAAATATGTTCTGCATAAAAGAAAGATGAGGCTTTGAATAACTTCCATTTGAATTTGCATCCCAAATAGCCCCTATCTCCTTCCCTGAACCAGCCAGGTGTTTTCCAACAGCCTTTCCATGTGCAAGTAAAGAATGAGAGGGGGGAAAGCAATTGCACAACCCCTCCCTCCCCCCCATTCTTCCCATTCTCGTTCTGGTTGCTCACGGAGACCCAGCCTTACGAAATGCCCCGACGTCACCTCCAGACACCCGCCAAGAGACGGAGAGGGATTGCTTCCGAAACCGAAGGGTGAGCAACGGCTGGTTTCCATGGTGGTAGCTCTAGACTACTCCACAGGAAATTGGCCAACTCCCCTGACCAAATGACACGCTCAGATGTTTCTGAAGCAAGGGGTTTCTGGGGAGCTCACACCACCCCCAGTGTCCCGCTTCCTTTCTTTTCGGGCCAGCACTTACTAAGAGGAGGCAGGGTGGCCTCAAAGCCCGTGAACCAAAGCCAACCTCCCCTAGGAACCCTGACCGTAGCCTGGCACACAGAAGGCTGAGCCAGACCCGTGTGGCCTTGGAGAGGGAGGCTCTGTGCCCAGGCCCAGGGTCAGTCCTACTGGATCCCAGCTCTGACAGTCCACAGTGTTGGGGTTTGGACTCACTTGGCAGTGTAGACCCGCTCAAAGGCGAGTGTCCCGGTCCTCTGGAAGCTCCGCCCATTTTGCATCTTGCTTTCAAGCTCCACTTTGTGGGCAAAGAATCCTGTCAGAGGAAAAGATTTGGATGTGGCTTAGGACAGGCCTGTTCAGGAGCCTGAGTCACCCACCGTTTACCGAAGTTGAACAGTTCCTTGACTTGTCCTCAGAAGGGCACTGAATGTCCTCCGACAAATGTCCTGCCACAAAAGTGTATCCAGCAGCTGCTTTCTGCCAAGCACCATACTTGGTACTGGGAGATGCAAGAGCGAACAAGACATAGCTCCTATTTTCAAGGATCTTACAGTCTAAGGAAACAGACAAACAAGTAAGGCAGAAATTGTATGAAACAGTGATTCATGCCTAGATGAGATGGAGCCATATAGGGTGGTAAGAAGGTCAAAGGAGGTAACAATTCAGCCCTCACCACCCGCTCACTCTTGAAACCCGTGTATTCCTCCACTGTGCTACTGAAGATTTGCGTGCAAAGACCATTAACAAATTTCTCTCGGCTAGCTGCTAACATCAGGCCAAAAACAGGGAGGGGGGCGGGGAACAAGGCTGCAAAGAGGTTTTCAGAATCTACCACATGCTATGCACTCTGATAACTCCATTTGTCATTTGAGGAAACTGAGGTCAGAGAAGTTAACTTGCTCAAGATTACATAAAACGATCTCAAGATTTTAGTCAACCAAAGTGCCTATGAGCCATAATGTGACACAAGTCCTAAAAAGGTTAACTCACTCACAGATTATTTTAATAAAATTGGTGTCTGAGTCTCAGGAACAGTTTCCTTACACAGAAGAGGCCTATCTGCACTTTAGGAAGAACATGGCAGGAGGGAGGTGACTCGGTGGCAAAGGACCTTAGAAAACAAGTGAGAAACGAGGATGTTTATGTCGAAGAAGGGATATTACAGCTGGCTTTATAAACATAGACAAAGCTGGCATGTTCTGCTTTTTTTCCACAGAGCAGAACCAGGACCAGTGGATAGATGTTACTGGGCAGCAAGTTTCAACTCAACAGAAGAAAGAACTTCCTCAGCCATGGGCACTTGAATGATTTTGATTTAACATTCATGGTGTAAGAGTCCACACTCTAAAGCTTGGGTTTGAATCCCACTTTCACCATTACTGGCTCTGGGTCGTTGAACCCATTGTTTAACCTCTCCATGCCCCCCTTTCCTCACCTGTAAAAAGGAACAGCAATAGTATATATCTCATACAGTTCAAGGATATTATGGAAGAATGAAGCACTGAGCTTAACACATAGCAAACTCTCGATAATCTGGCAAGCGGAAGGGCACGCTCAAGGGGTTATGGGTTCCCCATCACGGAAGTTCTCAGGTGGGAGCTGGTGGGGGCAGTGGAAAGAAGATCTCTGCACTGGGGGGAACATCATGAGTCTGTGATTCTCTTTCCAGAGCCCATCATCAAACCCCGGATTGGATTGCTGGGCCTTTGCATATGGCACCCGGAGGCTCACTGTGAGTGCAGGCCTTGGGGTGGGGGTGGCGCAGAAGGTGTGAAGGCAGAGGACCACCAGCAGCTCTATTTCCCTCCTTATCACAATTCGCAACCCCTAATGGCTGCAGGGTGTCTTCCTTCTCGGCCTCTCAGTAAGAGACACTTGGAGGGAGCCACCCCTCCTGGAGGTTTGGAGACGACTCTGACTCCCACACTGTCCCCTCCAACCACAATGGCTGCAGGAACAGCTCTCCTGCGAGAGGACATCCTGCCGCCGTCCGCACCCACCACACTTTCCCACACACAGCTCGAGGCCCCTCCCTTGGGTCGCCCCCACCTCCCAATCTACTCAGTTGGCTTCCTATGGAAATCACTTTCTCCAACTGTGTCTCCCAGCTTGGCCACCAAGGCGCTGCCACCTCAGCAGGAGATGACGTTTGAGGCTCTCTGGATGCTATTCATAGGAAATGTGTCCACACTCCCTGGGAAACCCAACTTTGGAAGTTCTGGTCCCGGTTTCTTATAATGATGTGTTTTAAACTTGCTCTGTTTTTCTGAATCTGCATTCTGCTGGGTCAAGCTGGGAGATTGCCCCAAGTCCAAGTTCTTGATGACTGAAAAATGTTTAAGAAGGCAAAGAAGGAAATTACACCACACAGGCTGGGCACTGCCCTCTCCTCGGGAAAGCCAGTCTCCAAAAGTGTACCAGGAGCACTGAGTCCCGAACACCATCGTGGGCACATATGGATCTTAACTCAGTGGCTTGGGACCCAGACAAATTATGTAGTGCCTGCTGACAACCTGTAAATATTTTTTTAACTATTGGGAAGAATCAGGACTGGCATTTTTGGGGGGGTTGGGGAGGAAGCATAGCTTTGCATATTTTCCTGAACTCTATAAGGTAGGTCTAGGATTGCAACATTGAGGTTAATTAGAATTGCAAAGAGAGGCTCTGGACATGTGTTGGGAACTTAGTGTTTCCTAAAAACTCATGGCTGAAACAAGTAGAGGTGTTATCTCCCCGACTCATTTGAATTTTTCTTGTTGCCCTGAAAGAACACATTCAACAGTCTCAAACAAAAGGGCTTCACACAGTGAGCTCACCATCACAGGGGGACCCCAGTTCTCCACCCAAGAGGGGAGGAGCGCGCCCCCTCAGCCACAGAGGGGCATGCGAGGGGTCCTTCTGCAGCAGAAACCAAGCCCCCTTCCTGGGGTGCAGGGGGGACACCTCTGTGCCCACAACCTCAGCCTCGCTGGCTTCCAGGGGACCGGGTAGGGACAGGTAGTGACGTGCCCCCGGTATCTGTCTAATACAGAAATATCTCCAGCCCAAAGAAGTAACTACCTGCCGGTCCACACTTGAATCTCCCCAGTCAGGAAGCCTCCATCATGCTGGTCACGCACGGAACGCGGTGACCACAGCTGCGGTGACCTGCTCTTATCTGTCTTGCGTGGGCTGTGAAAAGTCCAGTGAGCAGGCGGGGGGCTAAGACTCAGGTATTTGGCCATTTCTAATTTCCCCCCTTGCACTTCCCAAGAAGAAATAATTCCACCTGCCAAAAATAATTAGAAATTCACCATCCACCTGGAGTCCTGTTTAGGTTTACTACAGAATAGCCCAAGAGCCACTCAACAGCCCAGCTCCCAGGTTCTCACACCTGGAAGCCCTGTAACTTCCCGGACACTCAGCCCCGAGCTGAGGGAGCAGCTCAGAGTGACCTGCTCATCCGGATTTTCACAGTCAGGCAGAGGCCCCCAGGTCCTCTGGGCACTGACACCCACCAGAAAAGGATGGTGCTTGGCAGCCAACTGCCCAGGTGGAGGCCCTATCTGGGTTTGCAGGTTGAACAAATGAATCCCTCGCCCAGTTACCGGGTCCAGGGGGGCCAGGCAGAGAGCCTGCGTGAGACAACCATGGCTTGAGGAAGTGGCAGCCCAAATCGGCCATTGGGGCCCTCTCTGGGCTGCGACTGTCGTGTGAATTAGCACCAAAATGTTTGGGTCAGAAAGCTGCCAAGTCTCATTCTACGTAGGAAACACAGACAAAGGGTGCAGAGTTGGGCCTCTCTGGAGTGGGGCGGTCGAGGGGAAGCCCCGCTCCGTGCCCAGCAGGGAGACCTAGCAGCCTCTGTCCACCCTCCACGAGGAGAAAAAGATCAGAATACCCCAAACTGATGAAACTTCGAAGTCCCCACGAGTGATGGGGTGGAAGTGTGCACTGATTACCACTAAGTTACAGCAGGTGCCCTCAGTAATCACTCTTCTTTTTTCTCTATTTTAATGAACTGTAGAACACAAAACCACTAGTGGGTATTTATAAAAAACAGTTGGAGACAGTGCTGACTCTGAACTTTAAGGAAACGTTTCTAAGCAGTCCTACTTTTTCAGGTTTGAGTGTCCTGCTTAGTTTTTGACTGATAAAAGGTTAATGGAAATGCAAACCCCAAATAAGAAAATTTCCCCTCCCTTCTCTCTGCTCTCTTTCTCCCATTCTTCATGTGAGTATATAATGCACCTGAAAAACACTTCAGAAATTATACATTGCTACAGAAAAAAAGAAGTTATTGCAATAAAAAGCAATAACCAATTAAAATATGTATAAGGTGACTCCCCCTTCTATCCCAGAAATTTACTCTATGTTCTTTTGCCCACTGGTGACCTCAGGTGCACTGAGGGTAAGTCAGTAAAGCCAGTGGCTGTGCCCAGGGCTCTCCTTCCCCCTCTCTGGGCCCCTGGCCCTCTGCCTTTCTCTGGCACCCTGGCTCCTGTTTCCTGAGACTGGCGGCAGGTGCCATCTGGAGGCTCCAGCCTTTGGGCTGCTGCACTGGGTCTGCAAACGCCCTCACCACTAAACGCAACCCCAGGGAAGGAAAAGCCAGATCCAAGCAGAAATACACACAGCTCTACACAAATATGATAAAGCAAAAATGCACATGCACACACACACACCCAGGCTGTCAAAGTCTCAAATGCCTAAGGCTGACTTTCAAACAATGATCAAACAAAACCTGCCCTTGCATGCCCCCTGCGTGAGGGGCCGCCCCTACCGTTCTGGACCACGCTGATGAGAGTGACGATGGCCAGGAGGACGACGTTGCCCACGGCCTCCTGATCCATGTCTGCCCCAGGCTCCCGCAGGGAAGTGGCCAGGCTCCTGGGTACCCCACCCTTCACTGGACAGGAAGGGGAAGTGAGGATCTAGCCTCTGCCTTTCATCATTAGAATTTCCGAAGGTCCCCAGCACAGTTGCACGGTGCCGCCTTCTTCTTCCTTTTTTGTAACCAGCCACCAGTGGCTGTGGCTTGGTGTGGCTCGGTGTGGCCTGCCAGGGAGCAAGCTGGGGGGAGGGGCAGGCGAGCCACCCCACTCCTCTGTGCCACCTCATCAGGGGAGGCTCCCCCAGGAGTCTCCAGAAGGAATCCTGGACCCAAGGCCGGACCAGCCTGAGCTCCATGCAGAAACCAGAGCATCCAGAAGCTTCTCTCATCTCTGATTTAAGCAGAGAGAAAGAAGGAAGAAAAAATGAAGCCTCTTTCAATGTATAGAGCTTCAAAAAGATCTGTGTCCTGAATTCTTTCTCAGTTTCCTTGAATCCCGAGGGAAAAAGGAATACAACACATGGCAGGGCCCGGAAAAGCAGCTGTGTAATAAGGTTTGGGTGGATAAATGGATGGATGGGGAATGAATGGATGAATGGATGAATGAAATGATGAGGGGGACAGCCAATGTCTCCATTTCTACAGAAAAAAACAAAAGAAAAAAAAAGCAACAAAAGAATTAAAACCAAACCAACACATTAGGTAAGGGGCAGAAATGGGCTATAGATTACCCCTAAGGAAATCTTCCAAACAGGAAGGATGGTTAACACTACAAATGGCTTTTCTGGAATTCTTTTAAACATAGTAGTAAGAGTAGAGAAGTTCAGCTGTCTGAGAAGGTGTAAGTGGGGACTCTCCAGGCTGCCAAAACAATTGCATTCAATGGGTTGGCTTAAAAACAAGAATTTATTGGCTCACAGTTTTGAGGCAGGAGAAGTCCAAAATCGAGGCATCATCAAAGAGATGCTTTCTCCCCAAAGACTGTGGCATCCTGGGGCTGGCTGCCGGTGATCCTTGGTAACTGGCTTTTCTGTCGCATGGTGATGTCCTTTCCTTTCTCTTCTGGGTTCTGTTGGCCTCCAGCTTCTAGCTTCTCATGGCTTTCTCTCTGTGGCCTTCTCCATAAGGCCTCTAATAATAATGTTCAGACAAATCTTGATTCAGTTGCCACACCTTAACTAAAAATAACCTCATTATTTACAATGGGTTCAAACCCTCAGGAATGGGTTAAAATTAAGATTATGTTTTTTGGGGGGTACATAACTCAATCTACAGCAGTGGCCTGCCAGGGTGGGCTGGGATTGCCTGACATTCTACATGACAGCCCCTGGGAGATACAAGGAAAATGCAAGAGATTCCTGCAATCTTGGTCTTTTACTCAACAAATATTCAGCAAAACCTTCCTCCCAACCTGGAGATTGCCCTTGCTCCCTGTTTCTATTCAATTATTCATTTCTATCTATTGAGTACCCACTGTGTGCAAGGTATACCAGTTGCCTCGAGGACTTTAGGGTTTAGTAGGGTGCTTGCCAAACTGTGAGCATGCACATCTATCAGCATATGTATATCTACTTGCAAAAAATATGCATAGTCTCTTGTCAATTCATACATTAACACTGATAAAGCTTAATTTCTTGTTTTTTTTTTCCAGACCAAAAAATATATATATTTATAGAAGTTCTAATATATTCCTCCCATACCCAGTGGCTGATCAAACACACCTTTGGGGTGTGTGCAGCCCAATGTGGGGCTCCCTGGTCCATTAGAGAGACAAGACATGCACATCAGTCACTGTCATGAAAACACAATTATTTATTAGGTGCCCCCATGTGTGTCAGATTCCATGGTCACGTCATCAACGAGGTACAGATAAAGGGAGATATTCAGAGAGTTTACACCTGGCCACAGGGTTCAGAAATGGCCACACTCAGGAGAAGCCATGTGTGGGGTGACAAGGGTGAGGGCATTCCAAGCAGAGTGAAACCCAGAGACAGAAGAGCATGGCCAGGTCCCAGGGCAGCGAGAAGTGCATTTGGCCGCAGTGACGGGCACGTGGATGGAGAACGAATCTGAACAGGAGGGCTGGAGCCCAGGGATGGGGCTGGTCCTTGAATGACGGTGGCACCGGGCTCCCAGCTGGGCTAGAACTGAGTGTTGGCAGCTGCTGTGCCTCTCTCCACCCCCCGGCAGTGCCTTTACCTGGTACTGAGGCTCTTGATTCCTCATAAAAAAAAAAAAAATCCAAGTGGCACGTGCAGTTGGTGCATGCCTGTTGTGCTCTCCATGGTATCCTGAAGCTGGGCCCAGGTCCTGGCAGTGTCGGCTCTCCGTGCTCACTGCCCAGACTGGAGTGTCGGAGTGGGGGACAGAGCAAGCTGACAAACTGTTCCTCGGGGCTGGGGGAAGGATTTATTAGAGGAAAGAATTCTGAGCCAGTGAGGCTGATCTTGCAAGGGCATCTAAAGTGAGTAGACAGCAGAGATCCCAGGGTCAGAGGGCAGTTGGAACCTGAGCCCCTTAATGCAGCTCATCAGAATGGGGCTGAGGTGGGTGGGTGCAGCCCAGGAAAAGGGGGGCTCCATGTGTCTGAACTGAAAGAGTGGGCTCACTGGAGTCCAAATCTGACCAGGGGACCCCACCCCACCTCAACCGAACGTGGAATGCAGAGGGGAAGAGAAGGTTGGCCACTACAATCAGTGGCAGCAGGAAACAGCATCTTTGGGGGGCTGGGGTGGGGAGGAGACCATGCAGAGGCCAGCTTGTTGTCCTCAGTTCGACTTAGAGAGAAGGGGGTGCTGGAGGTGACGTGGTGGAGACGGGAAGAGCAGGGGCCAGCAGTGAAGGGGGTGATGGCCGGGTCAAGGCCATACCCAAGGACCCTCTCTGTGAAGTATGGAGTTACGGCAAGATCAGTTCAGGGTACGGCCCAGGCAAGATTTGCATATGAACCTCAATGTGATCTCGCTTATGCATGTGGGTTGGTAAGTCCCAGGGAAATTAGATCCCAGGGGACCAAACAGTTGGAACCCCCATAAAGAGTTAGCCCTTCTAATGCTCCTCAATTCTTCATGACGAGGCATCAAGAGACCTGAAGGCCAGTCCCCTTAGAAAGTTGTGCCATTACAAACCACAGAAGCTTAGCTCACACTAACTCAGGCAAAGGGGAAACACGGGCTCAATGAACCCGAGGAACTGAACAACCAATTGCTGGAAGGAGTGGAGGAGTGGGTTGGCCTTGGAGCCAGGTGTCCAGAAGTGGCTCTCTCTCCCCCCTTCCCTCTCTCCTACAGCCCACCTGCAGCCCTGGCCTGTCACCTCTCACAGCTTCTGCCACCTGTCGGGGACTGGCTTCTCCCAGCTGCCGCCTGCAGACGGTGCCATTGGCCCGGGCTGGCTGGGGGCCCACTCCTGACCATCGAAGAGGGCAGGGATGGGGAAGGGGCAGGCCCCCCATGGCCGTGGGGTTGAGGAGGACAAGTCCCTGCAGAGGCTGGGGGGTTCACTGGGGAGTCAGGGCCATGGCCATCCACTGCTTCTAAATCCCAGATTTCTCTGTCCCACAGCCGGCTGTCTCCGAGGCTCGGCTTCATCTCCTTCCGGCTTGGCAGGAGCAGTGCTTGTGTCTGTGGCGAGTGGGAGCCCCGTCCGTGGGCACCCAGGAAGCAGCGCTGACAGAACCCTGTGTGGTTGCCCTCAGTGCCACCATGAATCTTTCCAGCTCCATGGAATGCAAGAGAGCAGGAAGTGACCGCCTTGCTTGCAGGTTTCCCAAGCAGCAAATGTCCAGCCGTTTCCACCTGATTAGGCTCGACAGCTGCGACCCCGGGAGGGGACACCCACATCCGAGCCCCTGGAGCTGCCCGCCAGGGTGGAAGGCAATTCCAGAGGTCAGTGCTGGCACAGCGAGGCCACTTCAGCAGCGGTGAGCGTGTAATGGCCCGCTGAGATGGCCACTAAATGGCAGCGGCACACATTAAGATTCTGGCTGTGGTGGTGGAGGAGCACTTACTGGAGGTGGAGATGCCATCCATCTCCATAGAGAGCTGCAGGGACAGAACAAAAAGGCAAGGGCACCGGGAAGGGGAGGCAGAGAGCCAGCCTGCTGCACACTCAGAGGCTGTCACGAAACAGCCTCCAGTCCCTGCAGCCAGAGGACCAGAGCCAAGCCCAGGAGCCAGAGGGCACCGGGCAGCCGGGCCAGGAAGATGGCACTGGGGTCTGAGGACACAGCCTGCCCCCGACCCTCTGCTGACAGCGTTGCATTTGCCTCTCAACACAGCCCTGTGGTGGGGGGGGGGGGGTGAATTATTCCCTGCATTTCCCAAAAGACGAAGCTGACGTTCCGAGTGGTCAAGCAACGTGTCCTAAGCCACACATGTGGTAAGGAGCAGACCCCGGGATCCAACACTGGCCCCTCTAGCTGCCAAGTCTGGGTTTGCAGCCACCCTGAATGCTGCTTCTGGAAGTTTTCAGAACCGGGGTCCCTGGGCTTCTGCCTCCATGCTTGGCAGACCCCTCTTTGGCTACAGGGTGATTTTTTTTTCAAAGAAAGAAAAACATATTCAAGAAATGACACTTCCCCAAGACCTGACAGCTACCAACAGTAATTTAAGAGGAAATACCCCCCAGCTCCAAGGCTCTGCCCTGTGCCAGGGCCCTCGGTTCTCGTGCAAACGCTGTGCTTACCTGCGGGTGACAGGTTAGCAGACGGATGTGCTGAGAGTAGGGGCGCTTAATTAGCACATTTATTAATTAGAGTGCCATCGTTGTTGTGGTTCCACTGTGAAGGACAACCATTTGTCAACAGAGATCAGGACAGCTGGGGCCGCGCAGCGACTCAGGGGAGCAATTCAGACAAGGCGGTGGCCCTGACTTTATAAAACCGTGGGAGGTTTATAAAAACGTGGGAGCTGCGCCTCCATCACCATGGCAACACGGGGTGCCCACCTCGGGCCAGCAGGGAACAGCATTCACGTGTCCTTCAGTCTCACCTGGGAGCGTGTTGCCCTCTCGTGACATCTCTCCTCTTTGCTCCTGCGTCAGCGTTGCCCTCGGTGTTCACTGGGACGAGGACTTACTGTCCACAGTGCTGGGGCCGAGGGAAAGGGCCCAGGGGAGGGTCCCAGGCCCAGAACCCTCCTGGGCTCGGGGAAGGGGCAGGTCAAGGCCAGGCAGGACCGAGAGATAAAGCCCAGGTCCACAGGAACTAACTATAGCTGGCTTTGAAATAGTTCCTTCTCTTTTTCAGCCTGTCTAAAGACTCTTCAGACCAGTATTGATCTGAAAGATAAGTGACATTAACGAAGATACAGGGCCATGGTCTGCTCCAGATGCCCCAGGTCGATAGTGTCAGAGAGAACCAAATCAGCCTGGTTAGGGAGCCCTGCATTTCCTTTCCTTCCACAAATAGCCTGTGGTTCTGAATCAAACCCAACAAAATTGAGATAAACTCTCAAGCCATTGTCTAGAGAAGAAAACTTAGAGACGGCGAATTTGTTCTAACTTGAAATACTGCCGATGAAATCCCATGTCCAGGGCACTGAGCTAGGTGCTTTAGAAATTAAAATGGTCTTTGTAGATACAACCTCCATTCTCTAGCAGCTCCAATCTCAAGGTGATAATATCGGTGCAAATAGAAGCAGAAGCCAACAAACAGTCACGTAGACGGCAACAAACCAAGAGAGGGTCCGCAAAGCCTCTTCCCCCTCCCATCACAAACACGCAGCACACTGAGTATTGTTTATGAGTCTGTAGGAAAATTAAGCCATGCAGTGTGTTGTGTACAGAAACAAAGATTAGACCAAGGTTGGTTTGCTTGAGTCTCTGCTGTATGTGTCCTGGAAGCTCTGGGAGTAACAGTGGGCCATGGGCATGGCCTGACTTGGGAACAGTCACTGCTAACAGGATTAAAGACTGTGGTACTCTCCTGTGCTCAGCTGATTTGGGACAATGCTGAGGAAAGGAAGGTCTTTTCAACAAATAGTGCTGGAACAACTGGATGTTTATATGGAAAAAAAAAATGAATCTTGACCCTTTCCTCAAAGCACACACAAAATATAACTAGAAACGGGTCTTAGACCTGAACACAAAAGCTAAAACTATAAGCTTCTAGAAGAAAATATAAGAGAAACTCTTTGTGACCATGGGGAGAGCAAAGATTTTGCAGAAAAATCACAAATTGAGCCATATAAGAAAAACAATCAATAAATTTTGGCTTCATCAAAACTTAAAACTTCTGCTCTTCAAAAGACACCGTTAAGAAAATAAAGAGGCAAGCCACAGACAGGGAGAAAATATGTGTAATACATAAATCTGACAAAGACTTGGATCCAGAATATCCAGAATGTAGAAAGACTGGTGATAAGCAGCCCCATTTAATACATGGGTAAGTGATTGCAACAGATGCACCACAAACAAAGAGGCGCACACAGCCACTCGTAGGAAAATGCAAATTAAGACCACAATGAGACACCACTACACACCCAGTAGACTGGTCGGCAAGGACGCCACAACCAGAACTCTCACACGTGGCTAGTGAGAATGCAAAATGGTGAAGATGGCAAAATGCAAATAAAAACACATGGTAAGCAGTCGGGCAGTTTCTTAAAAAATTGAACATGCCCTTACCATGTGACCTAGCAAATTCACTCTTGGATATTTCTCTGAAGGAAATGGAAATGCCTTTCCTGTCCTATGTCAGTCAGAGTTTGGCCAGAGAATGATATATGCATCATGTTTAATAAGGGATTTATTGTAGGGATTTGACCTTATGCAACTATGGGAGATGGTTACACAGCCTCAAGAGACTCTTGTTTCTGGGGCTGGTGCTGAAGCCCAAATCCAAAGGGCAGGCAGTTAGGAAGGGAAGCAGGACATACAGTGGGGAAGCAAGAGCAAACTGAAACCTGCGAGGAAACTCCAAGGCACACTGGAAACCAGGCCACTGTCTGACAACTGTAAGGTTCCAACTTTAATGATGGGGGCTTTTCTGCAGGAGAATCTGGTGCCCTTTATCACTGAGCTAAACACCTACCCAGTCCAACAATCAGAGAAGCTGAGAAATATCAGGCAGAAGCTATAAGAAGTTGCAATGTCGCTGCCCTAAGCCACTTGAGCCAGCAGACAAGCAACAACATGCCTGAGCTGCAACAGAGCAAGCTGCAGCTGTCCACTCTGGGATAGCACCAGGCCATCACACAGAGACCCCTATAAACCAGACCCCACCTTTTTCTTTCATCATCAAATGGTCATATGAAATTTTCCATGTGGTCAAGGAGGCAGATTGAGAGGGGAAGGCAACATGGCGAGAGAATGGGCCAAAGGCATGCTCTACGTGCTCAAGTAACTAACTTGTGCCTTCAGGCCCAGCTTGAACCTGATCTCCTGTACATCACCTCCATTTGATGATGGAGGGCTGCTGTGCACGCACAAAAACTTTGTCTCGGGGCACAAGACACTCAGTTTGTGATGGTCTACCTGGGTCAGAAGATAATTTGGAGGCCCAAGGGGAAGTATTCAGCTTTTATATTCAATAACAAGCCAGAAGTTGTTTCTTAAAAGGGAAATACTTATTTTCAGAGGTCAGCATAGCTTTGCTCTAAAATCCTAAAAGACTGTGCGGTGATTCACCTGTCAGGGCCTTCAAGGCTCCAAACAGCAGCCCTGTCTTATCACTGACAATTCAAGCACCGTAATGTCAGTTGGCTCACACCTCCCGGCTGGCAAAGCAGCTTGCGTGGCACCTGGGCCTGTTGCCGAGTCTTCCTTTGTTCTGGGGCCTCACTCCAAACTGGCAACATTTGGGGTTACTCAGTAAATGGGTTGGACTAGCATGCCAAATGGGACTATGCTACCTCCCAAATCTGAACTAGGCATTGTGCCTCTTCTTAGGGGCAGGAGGGGCCAGCAGAAGAGCTCGTTCTTCACCTTGGGAGGGAGAGTTTGCCACGTCCCAGACTACTGGATTCCTGAGAACTTTCACTAAGTCCCCGAGTTTTTATGGAATACAGATCCACCACGTGTTCACACAAAGATCTTTATGTGAATGTTTGTGGCAGCGTTATTCAAAGTAACCCCAAACGGGAAACAACCCAAATGTCCATCAACAGATGAATGGATTTAAAAAATGGTAGTGTACCCTTACAATGGCATTAGTAATAAAAAAGAACAAACTTGAAGCACACAACATGGATGAATCTCAAAGAAGAAAGATGTTAAAGAACATTTTCTGTTGCTTGTCCTTCTTCAGCAATGAAACATTGAATCTCATACAAATCATGATCTTATAGAATCTTCAACTTGGCAACTAGTTTTAGATACGTGTGACGGGAAGATCCCAAGTAACTTAGGAGAGTGCTCCAGAATCTTCCACTCACCTACTAAAGGGATGATGGAATTACATATAGTTTCTCAGACCAAGATTCTAAAGAGTATCAGATGAAGGCTGTGCAGCAGAGCTAAATGTTGGATATTCTCTCTCTTCTTTCATTTCTTTCTTTTATTGGCAGAAATTATGCAACAAGCAAGGAAATAGAATACTCGGATTAGATGACTCAAATGTTCAAAAGTTGTTTCTTCCACTGGCAAAATTAGCTTGACACATTAAAAGAATATGTATAGCATTAAAGTGTTTTGTTCCTCTTTTGCTTTTGAGCAAATTAGCTGAAAACAGTGTTTGTGGCTTTAAACGGATTTCATACCTAATACAGGATGTGGTTAAATTCATAATACCGTGATGATTTTAATTGAGTTTTCCAATGCTTAATTGTCAACTTTTAACATTGCATTAAACACAAGGTTCCAATATTATTACTATGAAATGCTCACCTTCTGTTCCAGTTTGCTTATGCTGCTGGAATGCAAAACACCAGAGATGGATTGGTTTTTATAAAGGGGGTTTATTTGGTTACAAAATTACAGTCTTAAGGCCGTAAAGTGTCAAGGTAAGGAATCAACACAGGGTACCTTCACTGGAGGATGGCTGATGGCATCCGGAAAACCTCTGTTAGCTGGGAAGGCACGTGGCTGGCGTCTGCTTGCTCCCAGGTTGCATTTCAAAATGGTGTTCTCCAAAATGTCACTGTCAGCTTCCAACGGCCGTCTTTGAAATGTGTCTCTCAGCTGCAGCTAGCAGTGAGCTCCTTATGTCTGAGCTCTTATAGGGCTCCAGTGAACTAATCAAGGCCCATGCTGAATGGGCGGGGCCACACCTCCATGGAAATTATCTAATCAGAGTTATCACCCACAGTTGGGTGGGTCACATCTCCATGGAAACAACCTAATCCAAGATTCCAACCTAATCCACACTAATACGTCTGCCCCTACAAGATTGCATTAAAGAACATGGCTTTTTCTGGGAGACATACTATATGCAAACCAGCACACCTTCCCTTATGACTGTGATTATATTTTGCTTATCATTCTTGGATGCTGCATTAAAACTATTTAAAAGTTATCTCAAAAGACCCTTACATGTTTACTGCTTTAGAAGTAAAACACAAGTTCTCACATCCTGAGAGATATTAAAATTTATATTGCACGTGAGGTTGCTGAGAACCTCTTAGAGGTCTTTTTAGGTGGCCAGCAGTTTTCAGTAATCCATAGCACCAGATAATGTATAATATTATAAACTAGAAAAAAAAATGAAAATCACATTTTCCAAATGCAAATACATGTTTAAGAAAGGAGGGGGGTGGTGACCCTTGAAAAGAAGGAAAGCAAAGCAGTGAAAGCTCAGCCCTGTTGTTCTCGCGCTGTCTTTGAATCACACTCAAGTTAGAACCAACCCAGGCTTCTCAGGCTGGAAGGGTCAGGCCTGAAGTCCAGTGACGGGTGACCCTGAAGGAGGAGGAGAGACCCAGCGGCAGACCCAGTGGGGAGAGCCCACAGCAGGGGGAGGCCGCAGGGAGGGGGCCCTGGGAGCCGCAGAAGATGAGGGCACTGTGGCCGCACACCCCGGAGCTGGACGAGGCCAGGAGGGGCCTCCCTGAGAGGCTCCGGGGAGCGGGCACCTGCCAAGGCCTCGTTCCGTGCTTCCGGCCTCCGGAGCGGGGACAGAAGAGACGTCAGGGAAAGCGTGTGGAGCCCAGCAGTTGCGCCCCCGTCCCCATGCCCGAATCATGCCCCCCACGGGGTCCTATTGCTGACAGGGTGACACAGGAATGAGACACGGACACAAAGCTAAGAAGGGAGCAGGGGGCTCACTTGCATCTCGTGCTAAGTGGACACCAATGCATTTTTGCTCCAGCTATTTATTAGAGCGGATCACGTGCATATGCTAAAGATCCTCGGGCTCGGGAGAGCCCACCAGATACCTACGTTTACATCAGATGCATTTACATCAGGTGCGTACATCTTGTTTACATCAGGAACGTCACAGTCACAAGTTACAGCAGGTGTATATCATAGTCACAAGACACATGCATCAGGTGTATATCGTTATCATAGTCACAAGGCTCACATCTTTACAGGGCGGGCCTGCGGCTCAGCATTCTCAGCCACCACCCTAGATATGCCTCAGGCAGCATGGAAAACTCAGTTTCCCACAGGGTCCCACCCCTCCACATCCCTCTACACCCCTCCACACCCTTCCACTGCCCCCCAGGGAGGAGGGAGAGCCAGTGTCTCTCTCCGGAGCGGGGACAAAAGGATGCCACCTGCCTTCTCCCTCCAGAGGAGCCAGGGATGTTCTGAGCTTTCCCTGAGACCCTGAACACTCCGCTGGGGCCCTTCTCTGAACCTTCTGCCTCCACCACCAGCTTACTCAGCATCCTTTCCTTCAAGAGCCGGGATTTGGAGTTATCCCAAAGGTCACTGTGCAGGGAGGGCACAGGCATTTAATGCCAGGCCGCTAAGACAACCTCGGCTGTACGCTACAAGTGTGCCCCGTAGTTCAGATTTATGGAATAAAACTGTAGAAGGAACTGGGTTCAGCAGTCTCTGGCATTGGACGTCGACCCTGGGGCCACTGAGGCAGCCCAAACTGTTTCTGGGAGCCTCGCCTCTTAAAACCACTGCAGGAGAAACACTGGGGGTGGACACTGCCCCCCACACTCACATGCACACACACACACATGCACACCAGCACCCCAGACACAGCCAAGGGTGCACATGCTCCCAAGGGTCCCCAAGGTGCCTAGGATTTCCGAGCTTCTGAGGTGTTTGGGTGCTCCTTTGAACGCTAAGGGGTGTGGTAATGAAATGTCAGCCTTTTGGTTTCGGCTGACTTCCTGGAGTTGGAAATTATCCCTGTGTGCGGTGAAGCCAGCTCTACCTTGCTCCTGCAGGGTCGCCCAGACATGCCAGGACTCATCCGCTTCACGCTGGTTCGGATGGGGGGAGGGGAGGACAGAGGGTAGAAGAACTGAGGCATGCAGAGCCCCCCGGCGGCTGGTGCCCATGCCCCTTCACCTCCACACTCCCAGAAAATGGGACGCACTCTGCCCTTTTCTGAGCACCTCTTGCCTCAGCAGCCTTCCCCAGACAAGGATGGAGAAAGGGGTCTAACTGTGGGGTCAGGAGCAGTGCAATGCAGGAAGGTCAGAGTCGCAACCTAATCTCTCTCACTTCCTTGTACCCTGCAGGGAGGAAGGCTCATTGAGTCAGATCTACCCAAGGACAAGGGCCTCTGTGGACACTTCCTCTTTCCCAACCTCTGAGTCACTGGTTTACTCTTATCTCCTGCCACACCCTCTCCTTCCTTTCCTGGGCCCTGGTGTGCTAGCCCCCTCCTCTCTTGAGGAAATCCGTCTTCCCCACCACCACCAGCACCCACCCACCACACCCCCAAAGTCCTTTCTTGTGTCTTGGAAAATCCAGCACATCAGGCTTTGCTCAAATGCACCGGGAGCCTATTCTCTGCCCAAACTTTGCTAACTTGGGATTAGAGAAAATGGAAAGCCTTGTGGGCCCCCTTCCCATGCATGGCTGGAGGGACACTGGCCTTGGGCACGTCCAGAACCAGGAACCCAGTACCCCCAGGATGCTCCCTGCTGTGGCTCCGTGTCTTTGTGGGTCAGCTGGGCACCAGTGCAGGAGGGATGGAGGTGGAAGGGGTCCCTATTCCAGGTCAGATCCTCAGCCAGGAGAGCTGCAGCAGCTCCCTCCATTATTCCTCTAAGGAAATGGCCCATCTTGCTCAACATGAGGAGAGCATTTTCCTCCTGTTAAAATGGCTTAGTTCCTGGACCTTACAAAATAATAATCCTGCCCTTTGGGAGTCTGGCTCACCTTACAAACTCCGTGACATGCCTTAGCAACCAATATGGGTGGTGCCAGCTCAAATTGATTCTTTCCAATCCCCAAGTCTTCCCCTGATAGAAGAGGCTTATGTCTCAATTCATCCACCAAAATAGAAAGTTGTTTGGTTGAGGCCTGCCCTGCTCTTCTTGATTACTGTCACTCAGCTCAGTAGCTTCTAGAACAAGGATGGGATATCACCGAAGACCAAACAAATGGATTTACAAGTATGATAGGCAAAGAACAACACAATATACATACTGGAAACTCGAGCAAATGCTTGCCTTGGGACTGGTAAGTCTCTTCGATCAGTCACCCTGGAGTGGTCTTTCGTTCTGTCATTAAGCAAACGACAGAGCAGGCTCTGAGCAGAAGCACATGTGCCTTTGGACGTCTCCAGGACCCACCATCTGCCACATGCTTTCTCGGACTTCAATGGCCTATGAAGATTATGACAAGGCACGTGTTGTTCAGAGATTCAGAATTCACAGATGTAATCAATGAGCTGAATAAGAGACTGCTGTTTATATTGAGGGTAAGATTGACAGATAAAATATCGGACACCCAGTTCAATTTGAGTTTCAGATAAACAATGAATGCGTTTTTAGTACATGTATGTCCCAAATATTGCATGTATTTTTAGTTGCTCAGTCTGGCATCCCTAACTGCAGGGCTGCACGTGGTCCTAACAGCACACATCCAGAGATGTCTTGTTGTATGTAGGGTCATAATGAAGCCTTCGTTCCCAGCACCTGCCTGAAAGACTGCTACATTTCAAATGGTCCAAGGAAAAGCCTTAAGTAGTGAGGCTGTGTTGCCACATGTCATGTAGTTATAGAATGAACCAGGCATTTTGAATTACTCATATTGGGACATAAGTGGGGGGAGAGAGGAGGTTCTAGAAGATATTCAGTTGAGTGACAGTGACTCAACTTCACAAAAAATTTTCATAACTGTCAGAAATAGGACTACGGAAAGTGTGGGAAATCCATTACATAACTGATGAAACATAGGTCAGTCCTATTCTCTTTAGGACAACACACAAAAAAATCACATTTTTCATCAAGATGGAACACAAAAAATACACATCCTCTGTTCTGGTTTGTTAATGCTACCACTATGCAAAATACCAGAAATGGATTGGCTTTTATAAAGAGGGTTTATTTGGTTACAAATTCATAGTATGAAGGCCACGAAAATGTCCAAATTAAGGTATCAGTACAAGTATGCCTTCACCAAAGGAAGGCCAATGGTGTCCAGAAAACCTCTCTTAGCTGGGATGACACATGGCTGGCATCTGCTGATCCCAGGTTGTATTCAGGCTCCTCTCTCAGCTCCTGTGCTTTCTTCAAACTGTTGCTCTTGGGGCATTTTGTCCTCTCTTAGTTTTTCCATAGTAAACACTGGACTAGCATCCCCAAAGTGTCAGCAAAAGTCTGCTTTCAGCAGCCGTCTCCAAAACATCTCTCTGAGCTGCTCTGAGGTCCTTCTGTTTGTGAGCTCCTTTATAGGGCTCCAGTGATTAAATCAAGAACCACCCTGAATGGGCAGGGTCCGTAACTCCATGGAAATAATCTAATCAAAAGGTCCTACCCACAACTGGTGGATCACATCTCCATGGAAACAACCTAATCAAAAGATCCCACCACAATAGGACTGCCCCCACAAGTGGGTTAAAAAAACATAGCCTTTTATGGGGTATGTAATAGATTCAAACCAACACACTTACACAGCCACATCACATTTGTCAAAACTCTCGTTGAACTGTGCACTTAAAATTTGTGCAATTGATGCCATGTGAACGATACCGTACTTGGTTAAGCCTCTGCCGTCAATGCGGCCAAGTGCAATTCCTAATTGATTTGGAAGAGTGGAAATAAAGTAAAAGACAAAGGTGATAAAGATGAAAAGAATTGTCAGATGGTGGTAGGGGGGAGAATGGGAAACCTCCCCGGCTCCCCAAATAGGTCCTTAAATCTTCAGAAGCAGAGTAAAATTAATTATGTTAACGGCATGGTTTCATCGGATTTTCTCGTGTAGGTGGATGGGAAAACCACAGAAAACACGGAGCTTCGTGTCCAAGTCACGCTGGGAGGAAGTGGGCCTGCACGTCTGATTCCCGAAGGGAGACTCAAGGGCCGGGGGCAGGTGGGTACTCAGGTGTTCCCGGAAATCATGGGAAGGGATTTAGACCCTCACAGCCAGGAAACTGGGTGAGTGGAAAAAACGCACCCAAATCTCTGAAGCACTGAGAGGCCCCAGCTGACATATTCGTCAGATCCGCTGAGGGACGGGAGTTATGCCTGGTGCCTGACTCCTTTCGAGGTGCTGTGGTGTTTCTGTCCCTGTCACAGTTTCCAGTAATGACTTACCACAGCGATGTAGCATAGTTTTAGCTCTGGGCAGTCTTCACAACCCTACAGGACCCTCTTGTGGAAATCTCTTCTCTTGCCCAGTTGTTACTGCCCATCATGTAGTCCTGTCCTCTGTCTTCAGAGCACATGTCCCAAATCCTCTTCTAGACCCCCAGCCCCACTCCGACAGGGGCTCCAGGAATGAAACGGATCCTACAGTTGTCCATCTGAACTAGCACTTAAATGTGTAGACATCTGTGGGGCCATCGTATCATTGAACACGGTCCTGTGTTCAGATCCCAGTGCATTCCCCAGGATCCATGCAGCTTCCAGGAAGAAAACGTCTTATTATATAGACCTACTGCAGCTCCCGGGGTGGACTTTGGATGGTGATGATGGTGGTGGTGATGGCAACAATTATGATGATCATATTCTCCCAACTAGTGGTTCTTAACTTTCCCTTCTCCTTCCTCTTCCTCCTCTTCTTCCTCTTCTCCTTCTCTTCCTTCTCCTCCTTCTTGGAGTCATAGATCTCCTAGAAAAGCTTTGCTTTACAACAGAAAAAACAATGTGCTCCTTAGACTCCAGCTCTGTAGCAACAGTGTTGATGCTACTTGGCAAGGAGGGGAGTAAACGCCTCTGGTGGGGGGTACTTCTTGTCGTGGGTCCTTTAGGTTTCCTTAGTCCACGGAGTGAGGTGGGGCAGGGTGGGAGACTTGCATTCTCCAGTGGAAGGGTACCAGAAGGAAGTCTCTCCCTGTTCTCACCCACACTCTTTGGAAGAGGACTTGACTTATCTGACAGGTAAGTGTGGCAGATGGAATAAGGTACCGCAGAAAAAACATGTTCTTAAACTTAATCCATTCCTGTGCATGAACCCATTGGAGGACATTTTGGAGATGTTACTTTTAGTTAAGGTGTGGCCAACTGAGGCAGGAAGGTCTTAATCCTTTTACTGGAGGCCTTGTAGGGGAAAAAAAAGCCACAGGGAGGAGCCAGAAGAGAAAGGAGAGGACGTTGCCATGTGATGGGAAAGCCAAGGAACCCAAGGATCGCCGGCTGGCCACGACGCTACTGGCCCCGGGAGGAAGGCAGCCTCCTGGCCTCTGAACCGTGAGCCAGTGCAGTCGTGTTGCTCAAGCCACCCCCTTGCGTGGTGTTTGTCACAGCCGCCTTGGCGAACTGGGACCAGAAGACTGGGCGTGCGCAGCTGGGCCCCTCTGGGCTCTCTGCTCAGAGGGGTCTGTTCCCAGGATGCACATTTCTGTGTGTTCTGCCAAATTAAATGCAAACTTCAAAACCCAGAACTTGCAGGCAGCATCCTTAGTTCAGAGTGACGGACGAGGTTCTGCTCAACCCCAGCTGCCCCGCGCCACCCGCGAGGCCCCGGCTCTCTCGGGCCAGCATCGTTGTCTTTCTCGTTTTGAGCTGCTGCTTTGCCTTTGCTCACACAGGGCACCAGGCTGTCATTTGCCTTCACTTGACACACGTGCTTCAGTTATGTACTTAATCCATCTCTTGTCTTTTTTCATTAGTCCAGAACCATTTTATTAAATATCCCACTTGGCATCAAAATGATTATAAATGCATTAATGGATGTGGATCCGGAGGACACCAGGCAGTGCTCCTATATAAGGTGTTCTTCTGATAGCTTGCAACATGCTTACACTGATCTGTTCAGGTTATCATAAAAGTGAAAACACAATTTGAAAATTCCTGCAAGGAGCTCCCATCTCTGGGTGTGAAGTCATATATATGGCCCCAGCCCCATTGCAGAAACTCTTTACCCTTTCTCGAGTTTCCTGCTTTGCCCCCAACCAAACTTCATTTGGTGCAAAATGCATGTTATGACTCTGAACAGTTGATTGTACACCATGGATGATTGTATGGTATGTGAATATATTTCAATAAAACTGAATTTAATTTTTTAAAAAAGGCATGTTATGAATCTTGAAGGGTTTTTGCTTAGGCCTATTGTAGGATCTACAAAAGCAATATTTGTGACCTGGTGCTTTTCCTTCTCCCTTGAATTTCTTTTTTTTTTTTTTTAATTAGAGAAGTTGTAGGTTTACAAAAAATCCTGCTGAAAATACAGGGTTCCCACATACCCCGCTCCCCCATTATTAAAACCTTCATTAGTGTGGTGCATTTGTTATAATTGATGAAAGAATGTAATTGCAACTGTACTATTAACTATAAGCCATAGTTCACGTCGGGGTTCCCTGTTTGTGTTGTACAGTTCCATGGTTTTTGTTCTTTTTATTTTTGTTTTTAGTCTAGTAACATTCACAACCTAAAATTTCCCCTTAAACCACATTCAAATTTATAGTTCAGTGCTGTTAATTATGTTCACAGTGCTGTGCTGCCATCAGCGCCACCCATTACCAAAACTTCCCCGTCACCCCAAAGAGACACTCTGTACAATCTAAGCATTATCTCCCCATTCCCTACCCCCTGAATGGGAATTCTGACCCTAAGAATTTGCTTATTGTAATTATTTCTTATCAGGGAGATCATACAACATCTGTCCTTTTGTGTCTGGCTTATTTCACTCAACATGATGTCCTCAAGGTTCATCCATATTGTCATGTGCTTCAGGTCTTCATTCCTTCTTACAGCTGAATAATATTCCATCATATATGCGTGTGTGTGTGTATATATACACACACACACACACACACACCACATTTTATTTATCCATTCATCAGTTGACAGACACTTGTGTTACTTCCACGTTTTGGCAATTGTGAATAATGCTGCCATGAACATCTATGTGCAAATGTTTGAGTCCCTGCTTTTTATTCTTTTGGATGTATGCGTAGAAGTGGGATTGCCAGGTCATATGATAATTGTTTACTTAACTTTCTGAGGAACCTCCAAACTGTCTTGCACAGCCGCTACATCCTGCTGCTTTTCTCACAGTACCTGACCAGGTGTTGCCTTCAGGCTTTGTGTAACTGTTAGACAAGGCAAGTACTTAAGAAGCTTCCCTCCACCTGGGATTTCTGAACAGGGTTTTTCCAGCTTCTGATCTGTGCTGAGGTTGGTAGGCCCCCGAGCAGGATCCCCAGGAGTGAGACAGAGGCTTCTGATCGGACCCCGGGCCTGACATCATCTCCCTAACAGGTTGGCACTCATGGCCGACTCTCCTGGTCATGCCCAGCTGAGGTCCCCTCCTCTGCGGGTCACCAGCTGTGGGCTGGAGAATGAGATCTAGAGGCTCCAGGGGGTGCCATGGGAAAAATAGTGATGGTGAGAAAGATGTGCTATGGAATGGGACCGCCCTGTCCTTCAAGGAAAGACCCCTAAACCAGCCCAGTAGGAGAATGGGTCTGGTGCCTGGACCCCTCCGCTGACTCTGATATTGGGGGGCCCATCCAGTGGGAGAAGGCGCCTCTGCTTCCTTACTCCATCCCACCCCTGCCCCAAACCCGCACTCACTCCTGCTTCCTCTGTTGGCAAACGAGATCTTGGCTCTCCAGTATTCTTCAGCTCAAACCCCGGCGGCCTCCTCACTGCTTCTTTGCACTCTCTCCTCCTGTGGCTGCCTCCCTGTTGCCGTCACCTGAGACACCTCCCTTACCCACCAACAGTGTCTTGTTCAGACTCTCATCACCTCTTGCGGTGGTCTCTCAAATTATCTTCTGCCTCCAATCACTCCTTTGACATGCCATAATTTACCCGGCATCGGAAGTATCCCTAACTTTATGCTTTTTAAAAAGCATTGCCCCCAATCCACACAACATAAAGGGCAGCTCCTTGAAAATCAAGACCTTTCCCAAACTGCTCCCTTAGCCTTCATTTCTGCATTAGTTATCTATCGCTGCATAACAAATTAGCCCAAAACTTAGTGACTTAAAATGGCAACCAACACTTGCCATCTCTCACACATTCAGGAACATCCTAGCTGGGTGATTCTGGCTCAGGATCTCTCATGAGGTTGCAGCCAAGATGCCATGGGGGCTGCGTCATCTGATGGCTTGACTGGGGCTGGAAGATCTGCTTCCAGCACGGCTCACTCACCTGGACAGCAAGTCGGGCTGGCTGGTGCCAGAAGGCCTCACGTCCCCTCCCTGTGGTCCCCTTAGGCCACTTGAGTGTCATCATGACACTCTGGCTTCTGCCCAAGCAGGCTATGCATGAGGGAGCAAGATGAAAGTGACAACATCTTGTATGACCTAGCCTTGGAAGTCACACACCGCACTTCCACCATATTCAATTAGTCACAGAGACCGACCCTAGTGCAGGGCAGGAGGGATGGCCCAGGAGCACCAGTACCGGAGGCGAGGCTCGCTGGGTGCCATCTTGGGGGCCGGCTGCCAGTTTCGCACCTTGACCCTCCCTCTCCCTTCTTCTGCACCCTCTGTTGTAACCGTGTCTAGTGCCAAGATCCTTCCCAGCCTGTCAGGGCTTACTCCGCCATGACCTTTAGGAGCTCCCCTCTCCTGGTTCACGTAGCACTTTTATTTCTACGACGGTCCTTATCCCACTCTGCCTTGTACTAGAGTTGCCTGCAAATACAGCCACCTGTGAAAGATTACAAACTCCCAAAGGAGAGAACCCATGATGTATTCATGTTTTCATCCAGTCCTTGGCAAAGGAACATTCTTCTCTTCCTGGAGAAGACGACGCTGTATAAAAATCTGTTCTAATGAATTGAATGTGCTTTTCTTCCGGTCAGAGTTCCTGCTTGGGCCATCTCTGAGGAGCTGGGTGTAGACACAGTCCTTGCTCTCACGGAGTTTTTAGCCTTAATGAAACACGCATAGACCCTCACACATTAATGGGTAAATGCCACCATATTCCAAAATCTCTATTCTATTAATCTAGTACTTCAGAATATCCTCCCTGCATTTTAAAAGTTATTTTACCAATCGGATTTTATGGCCCTACCTTATCACTTTTTCTCGGCTCTTTTGTCCTGGTTCCCATTCATTTATTTGCTCATTCATTCACCTACTCAGCCATTCACCCACTCAACAAACATTCCCTGAGCAAGTCACTGTGGGGATTCGATGATAAACAAGATGAATTTTCCTCCTTTAAGCCTTTGAAATCTAATGAGAGAGATAAAATAAGATCACTAATGACTTCATGCAGCAGCTAAGACGAGGAAGGGGGTTAGCGCCCCAGCGGCAGGTTCCGCCACCGATTCAGGAAATACTCCTCCCGGCCCAGCAGAAGCCACCAAGAGGCAACAGCAAACACCCAACACACAAATGACATCGGAGGTAAGAAGCTATGTCAGCATGTGAGATCCCCAGAACAGAACATCCTCGCCAACATCTACCTCTTTTCATGCAGGGAATTGGAGCCAAGAAAGGAAGGGGGAACTCTGGGGCTTTGAAAGTTGCTAGGCCAGGGATCTCGGCTGGATGAGTTCACTCAGTGAGGGAGCCATCCTCATCGCAGGCTGTCCCGGTGCCGTCTGTGTCCCCTCTGGATTCAGGCCTAGTGATTCTGCTCAATCCAGAGCCTGTGATCTTCTAACAGGAAGGGGGAAATGGAGGCCCCCTTGGCTATGAACTCCCAGGAGGTCAGCACTACTCCTACAGCCTTAGGGGTTCTAGAACCAAGAACCAAGAACCGGGGCTTCTTGAATCCAACAATGGGGCAGAAGATTTTATATCACTGTTTTCCGGGGATCCCGAGATAGATGACTGCTAAAGCAAACCTCATAAACCCCAATTTATTTTTAAAGCACGCATTGCCTTTTAAAAATGTGGAGTGTGAAATATATGTAGATTAAAAGGATTTACAACATATATGCACATCTTAATGCTTGGTAATTAAACGAACACCCATATACCTACCACCGAGCTCAAGTAATACATGTTGCTTATTTTTAATGCTAACACTACATATTTTCTAAGTCCTTATGCACCAGGCACTGTTCTAAGCATTTCACATCTACTCTCTGTTAATTTTTCTCGACAGCCTTAGGAGTTAGGTATTATTAGTACCATCATTTTAGAAATGGAAAACAAGCCTCAGTTGACCGAGGAGCTTGCCCAAGGCCAAGCAGATAATAAATTGCTGAGCCAGGTGGAAACCCAGGCACTACCAGTCCAGAGCCCCCACTTTTAATTGCTACATTATACAAAGACCCCTCATGGTACAGAACACTGGGACAAATTGGCCATAAAATGAAACTTTGTCATTCTAACCAAATTTCTGTACTGACTTCCGCTCTTATCTGGAGGGTGAGTTTGCGAGCTGAGCTGGAAGAGAAGTGCGGGGTGGAGAGCAAAGGGCTGCTGAGGGAGAGCCGCCGGGGAGGGGCCTAAGAGAAAACGGAAGCACATTTATTTCTGGCTCAGCAGCCAGCAGAGGAGAGGGATTTAGAAAACAGTGCACCCATTGGTTGTGCCTTTTTCCTTTCCCATCTTGGCTGCTCCATTGTCACCTCCTCCTGGACTCAAAGCCTGAGGCGACTGTTCGGTGGCTGTGTCCTCTCATCTGTAAAGTGTGAAGATCTGTGTTTGACCTTCTGAAAAGCCTGTAAAGGTCCACCTAACTCCTAAGGCTGTCGAGAGAAATTAACAGAGAATAGCTGTGAAATGCTTAGAACAGTGCCTGGTGCATAAGGACTTAGACAATATGTAGTGCTAGCATTAAAAATAAACAACATATATTTCTTGAGCTGGGTGATAGGTATATGGGTGTTCGTTTAATTATCAAGCATTAAGATGTGCATATATGTTGTAAATCCTTTTAATCTACATGTATTTCACGCCCACAGCACCTTCCCCTTCACCAGAGATGCAAGAGGACTTGCGGGGCCTACCATGGAGAATTAAAAACATGGTCCACATTTGGAAACACGATCAGTTTAATGCTCATTCCCAGTGGTCATGGAATAAGGCACCACAATACAACAGTGTCTCCATGGGCCCCAGGTCCAGCTGAAGGGCAAGCTGCGGTTTCCCCACATTTCTTCTCCATGTGCTCTTCTAATAATTGATCATAAAAGTTTATCTCAAGGGACTCAATCCTCTCGATGACTCTCCTTGAGGGAATCACCTTAATGAGCAAAGTTGAAAAAACCCCAAAATAGTCAACAGCACGCCAAGAGTAAGTGTCAAGGCCAGAAGTTTCCGAACTCAGCCCCACCCCACCCCCCGGCCACGTGGGAGACCCGAGGCCAAGGAGCCGGCGTGGAGCCCCTATTATCTGACCCCATCAGGCCTTCAGGATGAGCATTTGGGGGGAGAACCGAGACATCCTGATCACTCCTGGACTAGCAGGAAGCCAGGGGGTCGGACCCGGAGGGGCCTCGGTGAGGAGGAGCTCCCTGCTGTGCAGGGCGGTGGTGGGTGGGGAGCGCAGCAGAAGGGGGCCGCTGTCATGGGAAACAGAGCTGCACAACAAAAGCACCAGCCGGGACAGGCGGGACCTTTCAGGCTTTCCCCGCTGGCCTCCGAGGGCCGGGGAGAACCGTGGGCCTGGGGTCCGGCCACCTGAGTGCCACTTAGGAGGCCTCGCTGGGCCCCGGAGCTCCGGCACATCCGCCAGGCCTGGAGGGCAGCAAACCGGGCCCACTGAGGGTGCCCACGCACTCTTAGAGGGTCCCTGGGGAAGATGAGGTTATGGGCTGTCTTCACTGTCAGGGACACCTCCTTGGGATACGTTTTGACAAGTGGAGATTTGGTGTCACCTTTAAGTTGTCAAAGACAAGGTTTGCTTCGGGTTCCAGGTGGGGCTCAAGCCGAGTGAGTAACGGACGTGGCCCCACAAAGGACCTTGGCAGCCGGGGCCACAGTGACCTCCGGCCCAGGGTTACAGCCCAGGGTCTTATCACACGTCCCACGGCCAAGAGGGGGTTTGTTCCTACAGAAGAAACGCCAGGGGAACTAGAATCATGGTTGAGGCTGCCAAACACCAGCAAATTAAAGGGACTGTAAAGTCAGAAACATGGAGCAGGAGAAGGGGGGAGGATAAAACCTCACTGTTAAGACATACAGACAGGTGCCTGAGAGCTATTTTGCATCAACTGCAAAAATTTCATCCTGAAAGAGACAAAGCAGTTCTGTTAAAAGCAGAACAAAAATGGGAATTTTTAATTCCACAAATAACATTTAAGAAGAAAATTGTTTCAATCGAATATTTATTTTAATCTCAGTAGGGAGGGACACAGGGGCCATTGATCTCTTTTTTGTCAAAAGGCTGAACTCACAGGACTGGTAGAAATAAAACAAAAGCACTTTTTAAGTAACTCAACTTCAGAAACAGAGACAGAAACTAGGAATGGAGAGAAGTCTAAGGCTGAGGGTTTGTGAGTCCACACAGCCAAGCACCCCCTGGGAAGGGGTGACTGGGAGGCTGAACTTCAACTGCTCCCCAAGTCCTCTCCAACCCCTGCTGTGTCCTCCCCCGTGTCCTCCCACCCCCACGTCCCCCCACCCCCATGTCCCCCCACCCCCATGTCCTCCCAATCCCCATGTTCCCCCACCCCCACGTCCCCCCACCCCCATGTCCCCCCACCCCCCATGTCCTCCCAGCTCCCCCATGTCCTCCCACCCCCATGTCCCCCCACCCCCATGTCCCCCCACCCCCATGTTCCCCCACCCCCACGTCCCCCCACCCCCATGTCCCCCCACCCCCCATGTCCTCCCAGCTCCCCCATGTCCTCCCACCCCCATGTCCCCCCACCCCCATGTCCCCCCACCCCCATGTCCTCCCACCCCCATGTCCCCCCACCCCCATGTCCTCCCAATCCCCATGTCCTCCCACCCCCATGTTCCCCCACCCCCATGTCCCCCCACCCCCCATGTCCTCCCAGCTCCCCCATGTCCTCCCACCCGTGTCCTCCCAGCCTCTCTCTCCCCTTCTCTGTCACGTACTCACACTCTCACTCCCCCGCTTCCCCTATTCCTGCTTCCCAGTTCCTTTCCTCCCACTCACTCTCCACCCGATGAGCTATAGTTGTTTTTCCTGCCCCACCCGTTCTTAGAATAACCGCCCATCTTGTGCATCCAAATCCCTCTTCTTTCCACCCTTCAAAACTCTTAGAAAGCTTGTCTCAAACGCGTCGCATTTCTACACTGGCTGCTCGTTCCCAACTCCAAATCATCAAGCATTTTTGTGCGCTGACTTAGGTTCTTAAGGTCCAGACACGAACAAGTCTGGGTCACCCCGGCCTCAGCTCGCTTCCAGTCTGGGAGCAGAAACAGACAGACAGAGGTTCAGTAACTGCGGTCCCGGCAGACGGGCCAAGGCACACGGTAAAGGCGCGGAGTTAAAAGTATGGAGAACAGGTATGGTGGGGAGCCCGACTAATGTGGCAGCCAGGGAGGGCTTCCCGGAGGAGGTGAAGCTGAGCTGGAAGGCAGGAGCCTGACTGCTTGTCCCTGCAGTCTCATTTGAGGAGGCTAGGTAGAAAGTTTGGGGAACAGAGATGCATGCCTGCAAAGAGCGGGATTGTCTTCATGGCGCTCAGGGCTCAGGGTGCAGAGGAAGGGTTGACAGTGTCAGCACCTGCCTGGCCACTGCAGGAGCCTCAGCTCTGCACCCAGCCTTTGTGACCGCTCTGGCCTCGACTCACATAACGAGCACCTTCCCCAGAGGTTAGCAGCCACCCCAAATACCCCATCTATGGCTCGGAGGGAGACCACCAAAATGAGAGCAGAGAGGACCCGTCTCTCTCCAGGAGGATTAAAATGAAACCCACACCCAGCTCCCTCATGGGTTGGTGCTGGCCCCAGGCCCACCGTGCAGGGCCTCCAGCCATCCTGTCCTTGGTACCCTCAGGATGCCAAGGGAGGCGAAGAGCTGGAGAGAGATAAAGCCCACGGTTCTTTGAAGAACTGCCCTTGAGCAAGCCACTTCCTCTCTGACCCGCAGTTTCCTCCTCCATAAAATGAGAGAACTGGTCATTTCCAGCTCCTGCAAGCTGTTGTTTTCTGTTTCCTGCCTGATCTTTTTCAGTATCTTCTTTTCTTCCAATAAGAAAGGACTCTTTCCCAGTTCCCGGAAGCTGCTTTTTCACCCTTTGCTTATCGTTCTCCTTCTGTTACATTTTCTATTTGTCTCCCCTTCCTTCTCCCCACCTCCTGCTCGTACACCTTTACTCTTTCTTTGTCAAAATGCTGGCTTTTTTCCCCTCCAGCCTGGGCGTTACAGTGTAAAGGCCAGACAGGCCTGTCCCCGTGTTGTCGGTCTGGGGCCAGCTCTTCTGAGGTCCCCTAACTTCCTCTCTGTGGCTTTCTGTGGCCACACGGACGGACAGGAAGTGCTTTCAAAGCCTTCTGCTCAGCAGCGGGGGGAGACCCTTGGAATTCTCAGTGGCTGAAAGAAAGAACCATCAACCCCAGCCTGACTTATGCCAGAGGACTCGAATCTCTGAAAGCCCAGCAAATCTGTGTTTATGAAATTACCTACCCCTCCCCCAGGCCCTCCACCCAGGGTTGAAGCCATCAGGGAAGAAATAATCGTGCTTGTGGCAAGACAGAAGGGCTCCCTGGGGAAGACGTTGCTCTCCAGGCAGCAACTACAACCAGGCATGGAACATAGTCCACAATCAATAGCTGAGGAATGAGCGGACGGACAGACGGACGGACAGATGGATGGATGGATGTTTCTGTTACAAAGGAGGTTTTCTCCTTTTAGAACCATTGCTACAGAAACGGCCTTTCTTTTCTTTTCTTTTTTTTTTAAGATAGCAATCAAAGGAAAAATAGTAAAACAATGCTATGCATGTAAAATGTATTTCCCTTTAGACCTTTTTGCTTGAAGCTTCTCTCCTGCCTTTCGTCTCCTGAGGTAGCTCCTAAGAAGAGCGCTGAGCGCTGAGCGAGCACACCACTCAAAGAGGAGTGGGCTCGGCCTGGGGTAACCCAGACCCGTCCGGCAGGTTTGAGCCCGCTCCATGTTGCTTTTCTCTGCATTGGTTCCCACTGCTCTGCCTCACCGTGATCTAACCTTTTCTATTCTCCCCACGCACCTAAGAAGCAACTGCCAGTCAGGATTTCCATCCCCAAGAGATGCCCCACTGGGCAAACGGTGACATTTTAATTGCATGGGATCCATTTATCTATTCTTATCACCCAGGCTAGTCTTGGTTTCCTCCTGCACGAAACTCCCTCAGCACTTGGGTTCTGTGGCACTCATTCAGCACTTAATGAATGCTGCCTTTTTATTACTTTAATACTTTTAACCTACTGTCCAATCTCTCAGCCAAATCACAAGTTGCTGATGAACATGAACCTGGTTTTCTGCCTCTTTGTGTTCCTGGAACAGATCTTCGTATCTCATGCACGGTGGGCTTTTTTTTTTTTTTTTTTTTTTTGGTTTATTACACAAGTAAAACATGCTCACTGTAGGATTACATGTTTATTAGCATAGTAAATCACCACGGAGAAAAATGTAAAGCCTCCAAAGCAATTAAAGAAATGCAAAATTTTTAAAAGTGTTTTGGTTTGTTAAAGCTGCTGGAATGTAAAATACCAGAAATGGATTGGCTTTTATAAAGAGGATTTATTAGGTTACAAATTTACAGTTCTAAGGCCATGTAAGTGTCCAGACTAAGACATCAACAAGAGGATACCTTCACTGAAGAAAGGCTGATGGCATCCAGAACACCTCTGTCAGCTGGGAAAGCACCTGGCTAGCGTCTGCTGGTCCTTTGCTCCTGGGTTGCATTGCTTTCAGCTTCTGATTCCAGTGGCTTTTTCCTTAAGTCTCTGTGGGTTCCTTCTCACTTAGCTTCTCCGGGGCAAACCCTGGGCTTCATCTCTTAGCTTAGCATCTCCAAGCGTCTGGTTTCAATGGCTGTCTCCAAAATGTCTCTGAGAATTTTCTCCCTAAGCATCTCTCTGAGCTCTCTTGAGAATGTCTCTGCTTTTTATCCTCTCATGGAGGATGCCAGTAAACTAATTAAGACCCACCTTGGATGGGTGGGGTCACACCTCCATGGAAACAACCCAGTCAAAAGGTCCCACCCACAATAAGTCTGCACCCACCAGAGTGGATTAAAAGAACATGGTCTTTCCTGGGGTACACAACAGTCTCCAACTGGCACAGGAAGGTATTCTTATATGTGTATTAAATTAAGAAAAATCAATAAAAATGATAACACTCCAACAAAAGAGAGAGAGCTACAAATTTTGGAAGATGTAGGAGAGACTGAAGCAGGTTGACTGATGAAGCCCAAAGGGAAAACACAGCCTAGAATTTTCCATCGTGGTTGCAGAGATAGTGGAAGCCGATCTACCTAACAGAACCCTGGAAATTTTCTAGGCTCAGAGTGAGCAACTGGGCTAAAGGGCAGGAGCCGAAGTGGGCTGGAACAAGAGGGAGCACTTGAAAGTCTGCATGTGGACAACTACCTGCCATCACCTCCTCCCCGTCACTGCCCAGAGAGCCGATGGTCAGCATTAAGCCAAAGATGCTGAACAAAATATTCAAGGAGAGCTAAGACTCTGGTTTGCATTTTGGAGCTCCCAAATTTAACCTTCTTTAGACCCTTACTCGGCAACCACCTGACAGCCCTCCTCTTGCTCACCTTACTCACAGTTCTGAAACCAAAGTCCTATTCAATGGAGACACCTTGACTTTAAACTGACTATGGCAGTGGAAACCCACATCAGCTGCCCGCTCTTCCTGTCTCATAGATAAGCAGGCAACTGGGGCTTGCCAAGCAAATGAGGGATTCTTCTGCAGGACAAGGCACAACTGAAGTTGTTGATATCACCGTGACAGTCAGAGCATTAAGCCAAAGTCCTGCAGTTTGAACACTAAGACCCCCAGCCCTCTTACATCAATGCAATAGAAACAGGTTGCTATCAAAATGATAAATTCTAAAATGTGATAGCATGGAAGAAATTTCAACAAAATGGTTGGAAGATAATATTGAAGAAATATCCCAGAAAGCAGGACAAATGACAAAAGATGGAAAACAAATAGGAAAGAAAGGATAAAACAATTAGATAATCAGACTAGAAGTTCCAGTAAAGGTTACAGAAATAGAGATCACAGAAAATAGAGCAAAGGAAGTTATCGGAGCAATAACTCAGGAAAGATTCCCAAAGCTGAAAGATATGAGTTTAAAAATTTAAAAGATCTGCCCAATGTCCAGCCTAAGGATACGGAAAAAAAAATTCCTCACCAGGATAGATCATTTTGAAATCTCAGAAACAATGGAGAGAAAGATAAAATCATAGATGCTTCTCAAGAGGAAAAAAAAGGTCACATACAAAATAATCCAAAAATGGAATCTGATTTCTCAAAAACAATGCTAGAAGCTAAAATACAGTGGGTCAATGATTCAAAATTCTGAGGAAAAATGATTTCTTGCCTAGACTTCTATATCCAGTCAAGCCAGCAATCAAGTTTGAGGATAGAATAAACACATTTTTCAGACATTCAAGGCCACAATAAACTGACTTTATTCACCCTTTCTCAACATTAGAGGATGAACTTCACCAAAACAAGGGAACAAGCAAAAAAAAAAAGAGAGAGGAAGACATGAGAGCAAAGTACAGAGAAAGGCACCTTTGGAATGACAGTGAAGGAAAAGCCCTGGGTGACACATTTCAGGCATAAAGAATAACCAATTCAGATTTGGAAGGAAGACAGATGGTTCCAGGAGCTTGTCTATAAGAAGGAAAAATAGGTGAATCAACTCCATTTGATCAATTTGAGAAGAGATGTGCACTTATGACATAAACCAATAGGTATTGTAGAAAACAAAGCAAATAAAAATACAAGGCAATAATTAACTCCAAGGAAAAGAAAAGCTAAACAATAAAAAATATTATTAAAGTACTATATGGCATACCTGTGAGTAATGCTTATTTAATCTTAATAATTCAAGTTCTGAATATTAATTTAACCAAAAACTATGATGAATTTAGTGGTTTTAGTATAATATTTAAAATTACCAAATTAAGCAGTAAATAGTCAGGATAATAACACTGCTTAGTTTTCTATTTCCTGCCATGACAAATTACCACAACTTCATGGCTTAAAACAGCACCCAGTTATTCTCTGCCAGTTGTGTAGGTCAGAAGCCCCAGAGGGCTTGCCTGGGGTCTCTGCCTGGGGTCTCACCAGGCTGGAACCACAGTGCTAGCCCCTGGAGGTTCTGGGGGTGAATCTGCGTTCAAGCTCATCCACACTCTTGGCAAAATCCCTTTCCTCGCTGCTGTAGGCCTAGGCTCCCTGTGTCTTTGTGGGCTCTCAGCTGGGGGCCTCTTTCTAATCCTAGTGGCTGCCCCCAATTCCTTCTCCATCTTCAAACCAGCAACCAGCAGCTCCTTGAGTCTTTCTCATACTTAAAATCTCTTTCCCTTCTGCTCCCCACCAGAGGAAACTTCCGGCCAAGATTGGGCCCACCTGGATCAGAAGCAACTGATCAGTAACCTTAATTACACCTGCAAAATCCCTTTTGCCATGTAATGTAATGGACATAATATCTCATCATATTGACACTCCCCAGGGATTAGGGTGGGCTATCCTGGGGGATGATTTTTATAATTCTGCCCACTGGCAATATAAATATCAAGAACTGGGAAGATGGTGGACTGGGCCAAGCAAACCAAATCTTCATACTGAGGAGTTACAAGATAATGTCAGAGGCTCCTAAATGAATAAATAAAGGTGGGAGCATACAGTCTAGAGTTATGGAGGTAACAAGAGGAGCTAATTTAAGAAATTGGGGGGAAAAAGTTGTGGATTAAAGGAGGGGAGGGAGAGATGGGTGTTTTGGTTTGCCAAAGTTGCTGCAATGCAAAATACCAGAAATGGGTTGGCTTTTACAATGGAGATTTATCAACTTGCAAATTACATGAAAATGTCCAGCTCGAGGCATCAGCAGGATGATACCTGGACTCTGAAGAGCGGCCGCCGGCATCCGGGACACCTCTGTCACATGGGAGGGCACATCGCTGGCATCTGCTGGTCCTTCTTTCCCAAGTTTCATAGTTTCAGCTTCTGGCTTCCGTGGCTCCCTCCGTCAGCTCTTCCAGGGGCTTTCACTCCAAGCTCTCTGGGTGTTTATGTCTCTCTGAACTCTCTTGGCTTTTTTCTCTGTCTTTTACCTCATAAAGGACTCCAGTAATGGATTAAGACCCACCTTGAATGGGCTGGGTCACATCTGAATTGAACCAAAAGGTCCGGCCCACAATAGGTCTGCACCCACAGGGATGGATTAAAAGAACATGGCCTTTTCTGGGGTACACAGCAGCTTCAGATCAGCACAGGGGGGGACCATTACATTCCATCATAAACTGCTCTGTACTATTTGACCTGCTGCCATGCACATGTACTATTTTAATAAAAATAAATGGGAAAAAAAGTCACTTATCATTCTAAGTAATGAGGATTGGAAATTCAATCACACCATAGACATCAAAGCCGGCTTATTAAAACTCAGTAGAGTGCATCAGTTAGTAGGAGGCAGGAACCACCATAAGCTCCTGGTTAGAAACTGTACACGAGAAACTTCCACACAAGACCTTAGAGTGGACACGTACTGGTGCTCGCTGGATGCTGGGCAGTCTTCCAAGAGTTTAATTTGCCCCATCTCTTATTTTCATAACAACTCTAAGGCTTAAGCATTTTGATTATCTGTCCCATTTTACAGATGAGGAAACCGAGGCAGAGAAGTAGGGAAACATGCCCACAGGGGCTCAGTAGGTGGTGGCCTAGAATTTCAATGGTGTTAGTCTGTCTCCAAACCTACAACCATAAACCACCTTTTTAGTAAGGGCCACACCAGTGGACAAGGCCACCTGCACAGTCCATTTATTCAAAAAATTTTATTGAGCATTCACTATGTGGCAGATCTGTAAGGAGAGCTGGAGAACTTCTTTCTTGAAAAGGAAATGCAATCATTAGATGGCATGGCACAAATAAAATTCCTAACGCCAGAGTTACTGTCATCTATTGAACCAAGTTCAGCAAACAGTAAATAGCACTAGTGCTTATCAATGTCATACTGTGGTTTTTCCCTTTGTCAAGACTTTGACTCTCACCTCGTTACATTCCCAGGGCCCCTCCACCCTAATAAGGTGTCCTCACTCCACGTCTGGTTTATTTAAAGAGTCATCTCTTAAGAGCCTTCCTACTTCCAGCTATGTTCCATCCTTCACAAACCAGATTAACGTTCCCAAATCTTACTGTTATCAAATCTCCCCCTGTTCAAAATTTTCAGTACATACTCACTGCACATTGTACAGATTTTTTGTAACTATTGTCCCTTTGCTGATCAGTTAGGTCATTTAAAGTGTTGAACTATTAGGAACAATATTGTTCATATTCCAAATTTTCTAGCCTCGTGCGTAAAGCCCTCTGTATTTTGTCCCCAGTTAGCTTCCTTTATCTCTCACTATGTTTAGTAAATCCTCTGTGTCGGCTGGGCCCATCTCTTCCTCCTTGGGTCTTTCTTGACTGCCTCGTCTCAGATCCCTGACACATTTACCACCTGTGCCACTGACGGCCTTGAACTTTTGATGTTCCGCCTCTTTCCCAAAGTAGATTAAAGTAACCCCAGGGCAGGAGCAGGGTCTCACAGAGCCTCAGGCTGAAGGGAGAGCCCTGAGCACCCAGGCCAGTTCCTGGCTCGTCTACAAGTACCTGCTGACCACCACTTAACTTCAAAAGGAATTAAATATTCCATAAATTATTTGCAAATGTTTTCTAAAAAGGTCTTAATTTTCCTGTAAAAACAAAACAAAACAAAAAAAACAGAAGATATAAAGCAGTGTCTTGTTTGTTTGTTTGTTTTTTAATTATAAAGAATGTAAAAGTCACCTAAACTCTCAGGTACTCCAATTTTTTTTTAAATGAAAGCATATTCATGACTGAAGATTCACACATTGTAAAATTCTCCACCGCAGCGATTTTCACTTTCCTCTGGCCCCCTTTTCTCAAGCAGGTGAAAGAGTCAGAGAAGAGACCTGCAGTGGTTACACGGAGCTTGCAAAGCCCCATCCGGGCACAGACTGGCCCGTCCCCGTCACCCCTCACAAGGTGGCTCGAGCACAACCCCCTACCACCCCCTATCTGCAATTTAGGGAAATGCTGCCGCTTCCAATCCCAGCCCCACAAGACTATCACCTGCTGCAACACCTGAGAAAATAATGAAAAAGGATGAAGAGGAAAACAGAAGTAACCACCCAGAGATAACCACTAATCATACACTGAAGAATTTTCCAAACACCACACACACATGTGCACATATACACCAAATCCATGTTCACACGTGGATGCCATGCCAGAGGCTGGGGGTATAATGGTTCTTGGGGCCCAACTCCCAAGTCTGTACCCTGGCCCTGCCACTTGAGCTGGGGAGCCTGGAACAAACTGCTCTCTTTGCAAAATTGGAGAAACTGACAGCTGCCACCAACCAGAGCTGCAAGGAAGATTAAACGAGGTGACACATATGAAGTGTCTCACATGGCACCAGCACATCAAAAGAACTATGTAACTTTGAGTTATCATGATCATCCAGTTCTCCATCGTACCTTTTAACTTAACATTTTATCATGACCATGTTATTAAATATTCTTTGAAAGCATTCTTTTTATGATTATACAGTGCTGTGTCCTGTCTGTCCTGTCTTTTTTTTTTTTTTAACTTAACATTTATCATGGCCATATGTTTTCAAATATTCCGTGAATACGTTCTTTTTGATGTCTGTATAATTAATACTCTAGTCTCCAAATGGACCACAATTTATTTATCATTTTCTCCTGCTGCTTGACATTTAGGCTGTTTCCTATTTATCATTGTTATAAATAATGCTGTGATGATATACTTAAAACTTTGATCATGTCTCTGATCATTGCCTTAGGATCATTTCCCAACGTAGAATTTCCAGGACGAGAGAGCCTAGCGTTGTTTCATGTTCATATCACCAAGCTGCTATCCAGAAATAATTTACCCATTTTACTCTCAACAGTCCTGGGCAAAGTGGCCCTCTCCTATACCCTGGATGGCATTTTCCTATTATCTCTCTTTCCTCTTTGCCATTTGGGAAAAGGACAAGTTTATTTCATGTAATTTTGATTTTGATTACTAGGGAGGCTAAACTTTGATTTTACTGGTCATGCATGAGTTGTCTTTGGAGAATTTTCCATTCATGGCCCTGTTTGGTTTGACTTTAGATGGGTTATAAATAAGTTTCTTCCATATTACTTGATAAGAGCTACTTATACATTAGGGATTTAATTTTCCTGCCATGTTCTAATAATTTTTTTTTCCAGTTTACCTTATGGTTTATGGTGCTCAGTTCCTCACCGATTCAGCAGGTAGAATTATAGAGCTCCTGCCATGTGCCAGGCACTGTTCTTGGTGTTGGGTATAGAGCAGGGAGCAGAGTAGACTAAAATCCCTGTCCTCATAAAGTGTATACTCCAGCGGCAGCTCCGATCTGAGAGTGTCTTCCAGTGGCCAGAACCGTTCGTCTCCTGGAATGCCTAGAGCTCACAATTTTTTCAGCATGGTTGGCCTAACAATGTTTTGTTCCTTTGGGAAAACCATTGCACCCACAAGAATATGGAGAAAGAGAGACTCCGGAGCTCGGCTGGCAGAGGAAATGAGAGCGTATTTTCACGGAAGTATGATTGGAAGGACATCCTCAGACTTTCAGGTGGGCCTTGGGGTCCCAAAGCAGGCCGAGCTGCTCTCCCCTTTGTTTTCCTTCCAGTCATCCTCGCAGGGGCCTCTGAAGCCCACAGCCACCTGCAGAGCCCATGATCCGGGGAGGGAGGGTGCAGGATGAAGTGGGGTGACAAGAACAGGGGCACCAGCTTCTCCAGTGACCCCAGGCCTGAGGGAAAGAATGCTCTGTGGAGTGTCCGACGAGAGGAAGCCAACTTCAAGCAAGGGAGGCCCTGGGGAGCCACGGGGGCCTGCGGTGGGGCCACCTGCGTGCACGTGAGCCCCTGAGCCACCTCCCCCAACACCTGAGCACTGGAAACAATCCAGGAAGGGGACGGAGGGCAGACCCAGCTTGTGCTTCTGGCAGCAGAGGAATAAGGTATCAAAAGAGAAATTTAATGGAATTATTTAAAAATAAGTTTAGTTCTGTTCCTTATACGTCTGAAAGATCTCACTGTGCCTTTGAAAAAAAGATAACAGAAAAAGAAAGAGATCATTGTGTAAACATTTAAAGACATTCTCACAGTTGTTAAGAAGAAACTAAAAATGTGTCCAAAGTTCCATTAAGTTAGCATAATTTTAAGTTAACTTTCAAAAAGGCAGTCTGGGAAGCATTATCCACTCCAATATTCCAAGTCCTTCTTTCGCCCGCTGGCCACTCACAAGCACCCCATAGGAGCACCCTGTATCCTAAAGAACCAGGATAAATATGACTGACTCCAAAGGTTGCCCAGCAAACATGAGAAAGACAAGGGAAAACAGGAGCTCTCGATGGTCCCACTCGGGAGACGCCCCTCCGCCTCCTCTCTGGGCATGCACAGGCCCCACTTGGGAAAGCCCCCCAACCCGCACCCCTTTTACCAGAGGCGGGTGCCTTGACCCAGGTGTCCTCCTGCTGACGCGGAGCCTGGCTCTTGCTGGGAAGAGGCAAGAAAAGGAGGGAGGCAGAATCCAGATTCAAAAGCAGGGCCCTCCGAGGTGTAGTGGAGCCAGGAGAGGACAGGGAATGCACGGAACCGGGTTTACCAAGTGGAGAACCAGGCTGAATTCCACTCTCTGTTTTAGCTTCTGGGCTGCTCAAGAAAATACCATGAAAGTGGTGGTGTAAACAATGGGAATTTATTGGCTCACGATTTTGAGGCTAAAAGAAAGTCCAAGCCACGGCACCGTCAAGGGGTGCTCTCTCTCCCAGGACTGCGGTGTCTGGGGCTGGCTCCGGGACCTCGGCCCCCAGCTCGGCACAGGGCATGGCGCACGGCGGCCTCTCCCGGCTCCGCCCGGCTCCTCCCGGTGCAGCTTCTTGCCTCCTCTGCCTGTGTCTGTGTCTGAATTTTATTCCGCCTATAAAGGACTCCAGCAAGAGGGTTAGACCCATCCTGATTGAGGTGGCCCTAACTGAAGTAGCCTCATCAAGGGGTCCTACTGACAACGGGTCTGCACCCACAGGAATGGATCGGGTTTGAGAGCAAGTTTTTATGGGGTGCACACAGCTCGAAACCACCACAGAGGAGACCGGGAAGAGGGTCCCAAAGGAGCCCTTGTGATAGGGTTAGTCCAGAAGGAAAATGGAAGCAGGGGTTTTTTCCCTCACCTCTCTAAGGTGCAGCACAGCGAATGCCCCTGGGTGCCCCATCCCCCTTCACGGATATGGGGGTGAGGCACCCTACATTTCAACGGGCTACACTGAGAAGTCAGGGGAAGGGGAAGCCCGCACTGGCGTTTCCACACTTACGGGCCTCACCCCGCCCATAAGGCCCTTTCCGACGCCCCCGAAGCCAGGCCCGAGCGCCCCAAAGGGGTACAATTGGTCCTTGGGTGAAGAAAACCTTGCCCTTGCTGTGTACGAAGTGCAGACACGGTCCCTGACCAGGTGCGCCCCGCCCCGCGCTGCTGCAGCTGCCCCGGGGACGGTGAGGAGGGAAAACCTCTCCAAGGCGGGCGGGAGCGCAGGAACGCACACCCCAAACAAGGCGGCAGACACGGCCCGGCCTCAGCCCTGCGCCGCTCCCGGCCCGGCTCTTCCCCGAGCGCGGGGGTCGCCGCGACCCCGGACCCGCGGCCTCCTCTCGGCAGGCGCGGCGGGGGCCCCACTGCCCCGCCCCGCGCACCGATCCCGCGCGCCCGGGCCTCCCGCGCCGCCGCCTCCGAGACACACTGCAGGCAGCACGGAAGGCTCTTCACAGCCGGGTCTCTGTGGCGCAATCGGTTAGCGCGTTCGGCTGTTAACCGAAAGGTTGGTGGTTCGAGCCCACCCAGGGACGGCGGTGTCTTTTCCCGAGCTAACCTCTATTTTAAGGGTGGAACCGTGAGACACTCCATCAAACGGGAAACGATGTGACCGTGTTACACTCCCGCATAGTGCGGGTGGACCTCGGGGTGACGCTCCGTCTAAACTGCGGGCCAGATGAATTGGCAATCCAATAGGAATACTAAGGGAATACCAAAGTATACTCGAGGGAGGTTTGCACGTGTGCTTCAGGACGTCTGCCCTGGAAGGTTCACCGCGGAAGTCTCTGAAATGGCAAAAAAACAACACAACTGCTTGTTGATAAGGCAAATGAATGAATAAATAAATAGCATTGGTTTCATTCAGAAAACTCGGGCATCCCACCAAAAGCTGTTGTAGTTATTCAATACTGCCTTATCTACTTCCGAAAGGATTTGAGGAAGCTTTCAGATGAAAACGTTCAAGAGCAGTCATCTAGAAGTATCTTCAGGAGCTATTTAGCTAAGCCCTGTTACAGCTTTTGGATCAAGGACTTGCATCGAAGCATCAAAGCTTTAGATTGCTGACAGATTTTCCCTGAAATTAAACTCACTCAGAAATTGTTTGTATGGGTACCTGTTAAAAGGTCTAGGATGAAATATTTTCAACTCTAGTTTTACAGAGGACACAATATTTTTCAAGCAGACAGTTCGCATAAGACTTCTGTAAAGATAGAAAATCACCTAATAATATGATACTATCATTTCTGACAAAACTGAGGGCATGCGGTAGGTGCTTTGTCTCTGGGAGCTACTTATCATGATAAGTAGAGTTTAGAGACCTGAAAGAAGGAATAGCTGAGTCACTAGGCTGGGTGATCTTTAATGCCGAGGCAAATGCTCGATGACAATCATTTACCAAATAATTGCTAATTGCAAAATATCCTCTGTTGTCTAGTTAGGAGCCCTAAACAAGAAATTTCGTTGTACTTACAGGTGAGTAACAGGTAGACCCAGAGAAGGGTTCTTAGGTAGGGGCCTTTCCAATGCCCATTTAAATTCCAAACTTTCCATCTGCACTTTGGGCTGCCTTCCATTGAAAACAAGTGAATGTGGGTTGGGGGAGGATTAGGTCAAAAGATAATTTATACCTATTCAAATCTAGTCTAACATTTCCAAGATAAAGAAGGTGCAATATTTCCACCTTGAAGCTGAATATATTTACACTAGGTTATACACTCCTTGAAGACAGAGACCATTTTCCATTATCAACGATAATTCTAGACTCCCATAGGCTTTCCTTCTGAATAAAGTTCAAATTCTTGAGCTTGGCACCCAAGGGCCTCGTTTCCTACCATGTTCCCATGCAAAACCTTCACGTAGTTTTAAGCACTTACCAGGGAGTCCTCGAATGGCCCAAGCTGTCTTACAGCCCCGGATCCTTTCCTCTTGCCCTGATGTGCCCTTCTCCACCTCCATCCCACTTACACCGGTAACGTTTGCTGAGCAGTTGCCTTCTCAAGGAAGCCCTCCCGGATGCTACCTTAGTCTGCCCCTCCTCGGAAACCAGGGAGCTCCTCCTCACCCTCATTGGCATGTGACCTCCCAAGAGGAGGCCCATGCCGTCATCCACACCGCTGCCCACCTCGCCCCTAGTGTGCCACACCTGCCTTAGCAGGGGATGTTCAACGGAGGTGGACGGTTAGGTGAAAAGGCACATGATGAAGTGTATCTGTGAGGCCAGGCAGTGTTCCAGGCAGTGAAGAAGGAGATCAACACGGGATGGACTCGTGTCTTCATGGAGCATTTGAAACAACCCTGAGAGGTCTAGACAGGCCAGAAAACAGCCTTTAGGGGAAAGAAGTAAAGAAAAGAGAGAACACTTTGGAGGCAATTATATTCTCAAGGAGAGAGGCAATGAGGGTCCAGGCCAGGGTGGGCACAGATGCAAGTCAGGGGAAGAGTGGACAAGACTTAGTGACAGAAACGTCAAGGGTGATGGCTGTGTGGAGAGCTTGGGTGACAGTCCTGGTTTGCCAGGGTTGCCATGACAAATATCACACGATGGGTTGGCCTGGACAAGCATTTATCATCTCATGGTTTTGAAGGCTAAGTTCAACATCAAGGTCCTGACAGACCCCTCTTTCTCCCCGAAGTCTGTTGGGTTGTGGTGATGGTAGTCCTTTGTCACATGGCAATGGGCTTGGTCTCCTGTGGCTTTCTTTGAACCTTGGGCTTCCACATCTTCTGGAATCTTCTGGTTTCTGGTTTCTGTTGACTTCTGGCTTCTCTTTATAAGGCCTCCAGTAACACAGATTAAGGCCTGCCTTGATTCAGTTTGGCCACACTTTAATAAGGTCTTCAGAAGAGCCTATCCACAAATGAGACCACACCTTAAAGGACAATACGTCTTCAGAGAGTCCTATTTACAAATGGGCTCCCACCCACAGGAACGCAGACTAAGATTGCGAACATGTCTTTTGTTGGAGTGCCTAATTCATTCTACCAGAGTGACCCAGAAAATGGTGGTACTATTAAGAGATATTGCAAATGTGGGAAAGATTTCAAAGAAATTAAAAAAAAATAAAAATTATAAATTGTCCATTCTCTTAGCTTATCCTTACTTCTGACTGGTTCTCTACCATGGTGTTCATCCTGAATATAGAACCTAGTCCCAGAAATAAAAGTTAAACTTCATTTTAAGTTTGTGTTAAACTTCATTTATTTAAGTTAAACTTCCCAAGAGACTACCTTAGGGGTCCATGGAGCCCTGTGAACATCTGAAGGGGAATCTAAAGACCCTCTCCCCAAAACGAACATATTCGCAGATAAAATTCTGTTTGCTATATCCAACGCAGTCACAGGCCCTCGGGAGCAGAGTGCTTTGCCCCAGATTTTGAAGCCCTGTCTTCACATTTTATTTGTTGTATTTGTATTTTAATTACTGACAAAGACATAAAGCATGTCAGATGCAAAGTGTTTAGGAAAAATTACTAAACTGAAGACGTTAAGTTAACACAAAGAATCAGAATAGTCTCATACTATTGATAAGTCACCAAAAGGGAAACCAGTTTTGATCTTTTTTTATGTTGAAGCAATTAAGTAGATATATAAAATCATATTATCTCAAGCAATAAAGAACTTGAGACAAAAAGGGCTGCCTTGACATTTTAATAGTTAATATTTTATGGTTACAATCAGGAATGGCTGGATGTCCGGGGCTTTCATACATCGATCCTTTCAGAATCACTTCCCCGGGGATTTGTCCCATCAGCAGCTACCAATTTATAATTCTTAACTTGTGAATGACCTTAATGACATCCAGAAAATTGCCATATTTTAGATACTCATTCACAGGAACGGAGCCATTTTACACTGTTTTGATTTTTTTTTTAGTAAAAACAAAACAACAAAAAATTTTTATCTGTCAAAGATGCCACAGTCGTTATTCACAAACAAGTAAATCAAATAGACACACTTCAAAATAAGGAAATCCTCCACTACCTTAGTAATAAACTGAGTAAACTTCCTTTTGTGTGTGTGAGCATAATGATGGTTTATTTATTTAATTGCACAATATATTCAGTGATACATGAGCGTCATCTAATCTGGTCATTGGAAATACTATGTAGGTGAAAATCTGCAATGAATAAGACCTAATATAGAGCTGACAAGCTTTAAATATAGAATTTCACTGTGAATAACCAAGAATGCGGTTTCTTTACAGCAACCACAAGTTCCACAGCCACTGGGCACCAGTTACAACTGCAAACGTTTTGCCGCCCACCTGAAAAGGCTGGTTGACTTTGCCTTGGAGCTGAGGAAAGCATTAGATACCAGGGGAGTTGTAGAGACCCTTGAACCTCCTCAATTTACAGAGAAAATCTCTGCCTCCAAGCCCAGTGGGAAGGCTAAAAGAAAGAGAAAGCTGGCAAGAGGGGGGCTTTACCAAGCAAATTAAGTGCCTGCAATAACTAAACAGAAAATGCATTTGGATTTTGAGATTTTTAGTATTTCATAGGAGTTCCTTCTTCCCTTGTGACCTCTTGCTTCTGTGGTTAGGTCTAACCTGATTATTTTAAACTTCTCCAGCACCAGATTTATTGTCACTTAGCAGTTTTGCTATCTCGCAGAAGTTAATAGGTGTCTTTTCATGCATTTTGCTGAGAAGCCCCTGGCGTGCCTTTCAGCACCTCCCCTCCCGGGTGCCCCAAGGGAAGACTCATGGGGAAAGAGCTGCTGTATTAGTTAGGGTTCTCCTTGGAAACAGAATCAATGAGAGATGTCTCTTATTATCAAATTGTAAAAGTGACTCACGCAACTGCGGGAGCGCACGAGTCCAAATTCTGCAGAGCCGTCAACAAGCTGTCAACTCCAAGGAAGACGTCCGACAAACTCCTCGGGAAACGAACCGACAACTTTGACGAACTCCTCAGGAAACGAACCGGCAACTTTGAAGAACTCAGGAAACGAACCGACAACTTTGACAAACTCCTCAGGAAACGAACTGGCAACTTCGACGAGCTCCCCAGGAAAAGCTTCACTGAGCAGCTGAAGAAGAAGTGAAGGTTCTCTAACTGTCCGGCTTATAAGCCTCCAACTGATCACCCGGACCAAATCCAGCCAATTGCATTCTCTCACTGTGGAAGCACGCCCCTTGATGAATCATCAGTCAGCTGCAGTCAATTGACTGATGATCCGACAAACCAACCAGCCTCAAATAGCCTCACAGGAATCGTCAGGCCAGTGCCCGCTTGACCAGACAGCTAGGCCACCTAGCCAAGTTGACACATGAACCCAACCATCACAGTCCACCCCTTGTCAACTTGGCAGTTGTACACATCACCTAAAACCATATCTTCAAAATGAACGTTACAGCTTATGCCATATGATAAGGGGATAAGACAGAGAAGAAAGCAAAAATATTTTCTTCACAGGCAAATACAAACATAATCATCACAAAACGAGGAGGAAATATTCATATCATCATAGTCCTCGTTTCTGTAACTGGTCACGTGGCCGTAGTTCGTATTTATCACGACCTTCTTCCACTACCCATTCCATGTTCCCTTTACCCTCAGCAAGCACTTCAGCTGGCCGTGGTTCTTTGTCTGGTGGGGTGACCCAAACCTTCATTCCTGAAGTTTCTTGGCCATTGGTAGCCCTGCCTGGATTGGGTTGTTGCAGTTTTCCATTGACTTGAATCACGGGGCATGGTAGTACTAAGAGACGCCCCAGGGGATCTCCTGTATGCCAGGAAAACTCTTCTTTACTTCCATTGTGTAGTTGCAGTGCTATTTCCCCTTGATAGTCAGGATCAATCACCCCAGCCAGTACAGTAATCCCCTTACTTGCCTGTTGATTCAGAGGCATAAGAAGCCCAAAGTGGCCAGGTGGCAGCCTTAACTTCCAGTTCAATGGGATTATTGTTGTGTTTCCTGGTGGAAGCACTCCTCCTTTTGGAACCAAGACCTGTAGACCAGCAGAGCTTAAACTTGCAGGGACAGGAAGCAAAAATTTCCCTAGTGGATCACTAGGAGTGATAGTGAGTGGTGCTACTCCTGTTTCCACCCCTTGATTCCTGGACCCATGAATCCTGGCTATGGGAGAAACAGCACCATAGAGTGGACGCTGATTCAGAGCATACGCAGCCTCCTGGAGAACACTGCCCCAGCCCTGCAAGGTATTGCCACCTAGTTGGCGCCGTAATTGAGTCTTCAATAGGCCATTCCACCGTTCTATCAACCCAGCTGCTTCTGGATGATGGGGAACATGGTAAGACCACAGAATTCCATGAGCATGTGCCCATCCCCTCACTTCATTTGCTGTGAAGTGGGTTCCTTGGTCCGAAGCAATGCTGTGTGGAATACCATGACGGTGGATGAGGCATTCTGTAAGTCCACGTATTGTAGTTTTGGCAGAAGCATGTCGTGCAGGGAAGGCAAACCCATATCCGGAGTATGTGTCTATTCCAGTAAGAACAAATCGCTGCCCTTTCCATGATGGAAGTGGTCCGATGTAATCAACCTGCCACCAGGTAGCAGGCTGATCACCCCGAGGAATGGTGCCATATCGGGGACTGAGTGTGGGTCTCTGCTGCTGGCAAATTGGACACTCAGCAGTGGCTGTGGCCAGGTCAGCCTTGGTGAGTGGAAGTCCATGTTGCTGAGCCCATGCATAACCTCCATCCCTACCACCATGACCACTTTGTTCATGAGCCCATTGGGCAATGACAGGAGTTGCTGGGGAAAGAGGCTGATTGGTATCCACCAAACGGGTCATTTTATCCACTTGGTTATTAAAACCTTCTTCTGCTGAAGTCACCCTCTGGTGAGCATTCACATGGGACACAAATATCTTCATGTTGTTTGCCCACTCAGAAAGGTCTATCCACATACCCCTTCCCCAGACTTCTTTGTCACCAATCTTCCAATCATGTTCCTTCCAAGTCCCTGACCATCCAGCCAAACCATTAGCAACAGCCCAGGAATCAGTATACAGACGCACCTCTGGCCAGTTCTCTTTCCAAGCAAAGTGAACAACCAGGTGCACTGCTCGAAGTTCTGCCCACTGGGAGGACCTCCCCTCACCACTGTCCTTCAGGGATATCCCAGAAAGGGGCTGCAGTGCTGCAGCTGTCCACTTTCGGGTGGTACCTGCATATCGTGCAGAACCATCTGTAAACCAGGCCCGAGTCTTCTCTTCCTCAGTCAACTGACTGTAAGGAACTCCCCAAGATGCCATAGCTGTGGGCTGGGCAAGAAAAGGTAAGGTGGAAGGAGTGGGGGCCATGGGCATTTGGGCCACTTCCTCATGTAACTTACTTGTACCTTCAGGACCTGCTCGAGCTCTATCTCGTATATACCATTTCCATTTTATGATGGAGTGCTGCTGTGCACGCCCAACTTTATGGCTTGGTGGGTCAGATAACACCCAGCTCATGATAGGTAACTCAGGTCTCATGGTAACTTGGTGGCCCATGGTTAAGCGTTCTGTCTCTACTAAGGCCCAGTAGCAGGCCAACAGTTGTTTCTCAAATGGAGAGTAGTTGTCTGCAGAGGATGGTAAAGCTTTACTCCAAAATCCTAAGGGCCTGCGTTGTGATTCTCCTATAGGAGCCTGCCAAAGGCTCCAAACAGCATCTCTATTTGCCACTGACACTTCCAGCACCATTGGATCAGCTGGATCATATGGTCCAAGTGGCAGAGCAGCTTGCACAGCAGCCTGGACCTGTTGCAGAGCCTCATCTTGCTCCGGTCCCCACTCAAAACTAGAAGCTTTTCTAGTCACTCGGTAAATGGGCCGGAGTAGCACACCTAAATGAGGAATATGTTGTCTCCAAAACCCAAAGAGGCCAACTAAACGTTGTGCCTCTTTTTTGGTTGTAGGAGGGGCCAGATGCAGCAGCTTATCCTTCACCTTAGAAGGAATATCTCGACAGGCCCCACACCACTGAACACCTAGAAATTTTACTGAGGTGGAAGGGCCTTGTATTTTTGTTGGATTTATCTCCCATCCTCTGCCACGCAAATACCTTACCAACAAATCTAGAGTAGTTGCTACTTCTTGCTCACTAGGTCCAATCAACTTGATATCATCAATATAATGGACCAGTGTGATGTCTTGTGGGAGGGAGAAATGATCAAGATCCCTGCGGACAATATTATGACATAGGGCTGGAGAGTTGATATAACCCTGAGGTAGCACGGTGAATGTAAACTGCTGGCCTTGCCAGCTAAATGCAAACTGTTTCTGGTGGTCCTTGCTGACAGCAATTGAGAAAAAAGCATTTGCCAGATCAATAGCTGCATACCAGGTACCAGGGGATGTGTTGATTTGCTCAAGCAATGATACCACATCTGGGACAGCAGCTGCAATTGGAGTCACCACCTGGTTAAGCTTACGATAATCCACAGTCATCCTCCAAGACCCATCTGTTTTCTGCACAGGCCAAATAGGAGAGTTGAATGGGGATGTGGTGGGAATCACCACCCCTGCATCCTTCAAGTCCTTAAGAGTGGCATTAATCTCTGCAATCCCTCCAGGAATCCGGTATTGCTTCTGGTTCACTACTTTGCTAGGCAGAGGCAGCTCTAGTGGCTTCCACTTGGCCTTTCCCACCATAATAGCCCTCACTCCAGGAGTCAGGGAACCAATGTGAGGATTCTGCCAGTTGCTGAGTATGTCTATTCCAATTATGCATTCCGGCACTGGGGAAATAACCACAGAATGGGTCCGGGGACCCACTGGACCCACTGTGAGACGGACCTGGGCTAAAACTCCATCAATCATCTGACCTCCATAAGCCCCAACTCTGACTGGTGGACCAGAGTGACGTTTTGGGTCTCCGGGAATTAATGTCACTTCTGACCCAGTGTCTAATAATCCACGAAATATCTGATCATTTCCTTTTCCCCAATGCACAGTCACCCTGGTAAAAGGCCGTAGGTCCCCCTGGGGAAGGCTGGGAGGAAGATTAACAGTGTAAATTTTTGGCAGTGTGACAGGGTCCTTCTCCAAGGGTACCCGGCCTTCCCTTCATTCAAGAGGCTCTGGATCTGTAAACTGTCTCAAGTCTGGGAATTGATTAAGGGGCCGTGACTCTCTGTTTTTGTAATTCAAGGGAGATTTTTGTTCACGTGGCCTAGAATTCTTCTGCTTATATAGTTCAAACAAGAATTTAGTCGATTGCCCATCTATTTTACTACTTGGTACTCCATGATCCACTAGCCAACGCCATAAGTCTCTGCGAGTCATATTATTTTGATTGCTACTTTGAGCCTGTTTTACATTATGGTAGCCCTGTCCACCTTGTCTGTGGCGATTAACTGCAGCCACTTGGCTTCTGCTGACTCGGGACCCGATTATCCCCATTGTGTTTAAGGATTCCAGCTCAGTGACAGCAGTTCCTACAGTAATATCTGACCTACAGAGAAGGGCGACTACAGAGCTCTTCAGGGATGATGGAGCTAGTTTCACAAATTTATTCCTTACAGTCCTGGTAAAAGGTGTGTCCTCTGGACATTCCAGGACTGTGTGAGCAGGTTTTCCATGATAAATCCACTCTAACATTCCAATCTCTCTAAGCCTTTGAATCCCCTCCTCCACATTATACCAGGGCAGTTCTGGCATTTCAACTTCTGGTAATGCCGGCCACCTTTTGATCCATGTTTCAGCCAGCCACCCAAACAAACTGTTAACACCCTTTCTAACCCCTCGAGCTACAACATTGAATGCAGAATCTCTGCTTAGTGGGCCCATATCAGTAAATTCAGCCTGATCCAACCTTATATTCCTTCCACCATTATCCCACACTCTCAATATCCATTCCCACACATATTCCCCTGGTTTCTGTCTGTATAAGTTGGAAAACTCATACAGTTCCTTTGGAGTATAGCGTACTTCCTCATGGGTCACACTTTGTACCTCACCCTTTGGGGCTTGTTGGGACTTGAGCCTAGTTATAGGTCTTGAAGCAAAAACTGGTGGTGGGGGTGGGTCATGAAAAGAGTTAGAATTATCTCTCAAGCCATTCACCTCAGGGCACTCTGTTGCATTTTCATCTCTTAAAACAGGATTAGTCTCTCCAGACGAAAGAGTGAGGGCTGCTTCCTCAGGGGAGGTGATTACAAGATTAGCAGGCATTGAAGGGTCAATCTCCTTAGGTGGGAGTTGCGTGGCAGGCTCCTTAGGGCAGACTGGAGGCAGAGAAGCTGTTTCCCCAGGACAGCCCTCTACAGGTAAATCTAACAATGACCCAGCAGAATCCAGGGTTCCAATGTCCTCACTGTCATTATTATCAATCCATATGTCTCCATCCCAAGTTTCTGGGTCCCATTCTTTTCCAATCAATGCCTTTACTTTAACAGCAGACACCCTGAGAGGTTGAGATTTTAGTTTACGCTGTAAATGTGCTACTCGCACAATAAGAGACTGCGTCTGATTTTCAGAAACCTCCAGTCTGCGGGCACAGGAAATAAGATTTTCTTTCAGGGCACAGATGGAACTCTTTACATCTGTCATACGGCATTCAAGTTTTGAATTTGAAGCCTTTAGCTCATCCCTTTCTCTTACAACTGTATCCAAAGTATCTAAGAGCAGCCAGCCAACATCATTATACTTCTTAATACTGCAAAACTCTGTGAAAGTGTCGAAAACGCTGTCACCCAGAGCCTCGCTTCGTACTAGAGCACAATTAGGAGAATCAAATGGTGCTATTTTGCGTATTTCCTTTGCCAACTCCTGCCATGGACTCTTAGTACCCTCTTGATTATTGGAAATAGAGTCATTAGTGCCTCTGAATCTAATCAGAGTAGAAAACAAGTTGTAAAAGCCCATTTTAAGATTCCGTTTCTCAAGAACCACTCTCGGTACCAAGTTGTATTAGTTAGGGTTCTCCTTGGAAACAGAATCAATGAGAGATGTCTCTTATTATCAAATTGTAAAAGTGACTCACGCAACTGCGGGAGCGCACGAGTCCAAATTCTGCAGAGCCGTCAACAAGCTGTCAACTCCAAGGAAGACGTCCGACAAACTCCTCGGGAAACGAACCGACAACTTTGACGAACTCCTCAGGAAACGAACCGGCAACTTTGAAGAACTCAGGAAACGAACCGACAACTTTGACAAACTCCTCAGGAAACGAACTGGCAACTTCGACGAGCTCCCCAGGAAAAGCTTCACTGAGCAGCTGAAGAAGAAGTGAAGGTTCTCTAACTGTCCGGCTTATAAGCCTCCAACTGATCACCCGGACCAAATCCAGCCAATTACATTCTCTCACTGTGGAAGCACGCCCCTTGATGAATCATCAGTCAGCTGCAGTCAATTGACTGATGATCCGACAAACCAACCAGCCTCAAATAGCCTCACAGGAATCGTCAGGCCAGTGCCCACTTGACCAGACAGCTAGGCCACCTAGCCAAGTTGACACATGAACCCAACCATCACAGCTGCTGTGGAGCTCAAGGTGGTGAAAAGCAGAAGGTGGCCAGAGAGACACAGCCAAGTTCGTTGAGAACACCTGATTCTGAGCCCACAAACGAGGGGTGACTCCTTACCTGCAGCAGGGCACCCACAGGAGGAGTTGCCTCAGGAAACTGCTGTGAACGAAGTCATTAGTTTAATGTCAGTTCTCTGGGACGCTTTCCGTAATCCATCCGATTGGTTCCACCGTGCCTGCCGTGGGCTCCAAGGCATCCCGCTCTTGGTCGGCCTGCCACTGCACGTTCTTCCTCAGAGTCTCCTGGACACAGAATCGAAGCTTGGAGAGGCCAGTCCACACTTGTGTTGTGCTGTGCTCTGCCAGCAAAACTCTCTCAGTAAATAAATTGTAATGTTCAGTTTTCACACTCTTTCTGACTTGCAGAGTACATTATGCTGATAATGTTAATTAGAAGAAAAATTGCTAAAATATAATAGACTTTCCTCTTAGCCTTTCTTTCTTCTAGAAAATTGGTATTCAATCATTGTATTTGCATTTTGAAATTAGCATTAACATTTTCCCCCATAAGCTTGACTTAGTAGGGGCACATTTATGAACACTGTTAATAAATTTGATATGGAAGAAATGCAAATGGTATGTTCTAAGTGGTTAAAGAACAGTGGGGCTTATTCGGTAAGTATTTGAGCAAAACCTCATTATTTGGGAAAAAAAACAGAAAAAGATAGAAACCTCAATGCTACACATCAAAATACATTCCAAAAGAATTTGAGGATGGACGAACAGTGGTTGAAACTTCCATATGTCAAAACTTCAAAAAGAATGGTCAGTGGAGGTGGGGCAAGATGGTGGCATAGGGAGGTATGGAATTTAGTTAGTACCCTGGAGCAACTAGTAAATAATCAGGAACAACTAGTAAATAGACTGGACCAGCTGTTGGGGTCATCTGACCAGACACACATTGTACACCAGTCTGGAATGGGTGGAAAGGCTGAGATCACAGCATAGAACTGTAAGTAAATCTCTCAATTTGTGGAGCTGGTACCATCCTCCACTAGCATGGGAAGCTGAGCTAAAAGACTTTCCTGTGGAAAAATGAAGCAGTCTACTAGTAGCAAGAGAAAGTAACTCAACCAAGCTCCAACTGCAGTTATGATTAACAAATCTGGACTACTGAATACAAGCTACGAGCAAACAGGAAAGGAACCCTGAGGACTCTCCTGGCAGACAGGAGGTGGGGCTGATGAAAAATAATAATAATGATAAATAAATAAAAACAGAGGCTTTTGGAGACAGCTGAGCTCAGCATACCATAAAACAGCTGTGTCCCAAGAAAAGGGGCACATAGAACTGGGTACCAACTCCGGTAGACTGGCGAAACTGGGGGGCTGGAAACTGGATCCAAAAAGGGGATTTCTTTCTTTTTTTAATCCCATTCTAAGTAGCTCATTAGAGAAAGCCTCAGGCAATGTCAACCGTCAGCTCTGTCCCAGGGAAGGGTGTAGTTAAGAGAGTTAGAGAGACAAAAGAAGAAGTCAAGTGTAGGAGATAATTCCTTAAAGGGCATATCTTCCCCAAGAAAAGAAGGGGCAGAGCCCAGCTCAAGTGGCAGCCCTCCCTCAGAGAATTCAGACCCCAGGGACTGGAGAAAGAAAGAAAAAAAATAAAACACACAGAAACAGCTTAAGCTTGGCTTCTGACACCATCAGCTCCTGTCCAGGACAGGGCCTACTGAGAATTAAAGGTAATGCACCTCTTTACACCAATGGGAAGCTGTGGGCTGACAAGTGCCACCTGCTAGGCAGGACACAAAAAGCACAGAGCCTAGAGGCCTCACAGGAAAGTCTGACAACCTGATGGTTCTCATCCTCAGGGAAACTTGATACTGAATACACTCTCTTCCTGAGACCCAGGCCCATCTGGTCTGGAAAAACCTGATTGGGGTAATCAAGGAAAACAGATGCCAAAACAACAAAAAATTATGAGCCACTAGGAAAAACAAAGATATGGTCCAGTCAAAGGAACAAACTTATACTTCAAATGAGATACAGGAATTGAAACAATTAATTATAGAGGTTCAAACAAACATTCTAAATCAAATCAATGAGCTGAAGGAAAATGTGGCAAAAGAGATGAAGGATATAAAGAACACACTGAATGACCATAAAGAAGAATTCGTCAGCTTGAAAAAACAAATGGCAGAACTTATGGGAATGAAAGGCAAAATGGAAGAGATGAAAAACACAATGGAGACATACAAGAGAAGATTTGAAGAGGCAGAGAAAGGATTCATGAACTGGAGGACAGCACATCTGAAATCCTACACACAAAAGAACAGATAGAGAAAAAATGGAAAAATATGAGCAGGATCTCAAGAAATTGAATGACAACATGAAGCGCATAAATATACATATCATGGGTGTCCCAGATGGAAAAGAGAAGGGAAAAGTGGCAGAAACAATAATCATGGAAATAATCACTGAAAATTTCCCATCTCTTATGAAAGGTCCAAGAAGCACAGCATACCCCAAACAGAACAGATCTGAATAGACCTACTCCAAGACACTTAATAATCAGATTATCAAATGTCAAAGACAAAGAGAGAACTCTGCAAGTAGCAAGAGAAAAGCAATCCATCATATACAAGGGAAGCTTTAATAACACTATGTGCAGATTTCTCAGTAGAAACCATGGAGGTGAGAAGGCAGTGATATGATATATTTACAACACTGAAAGAGAAGAACTGCCAACCAAGAATTTTATATCCAGCAAAACTGTCCTTCAAAAATGAGGGGGAGGAGAGAACCTAAGATGGAGGCTAGGAGAGACAGGTCAAAAAACACCTCCATGAAAAATACAAGATAAAAGCCAGAAAGTGACCCAGAACACCAATTCCAGCAATGTCCCAGCTGGACAACGTCTGCTAAATCCACAGGAACCATGCACTTGGTGAAACTGGGAGTCTGCATTCTGAAACGAGTGAGTGAACCTGCTGAATATCTGGCAACCATGCTGCAGTGTGGGGAAACTGTGGGTTGGCATTTGGAGATGGACTAGTTCTTTTTTAAAAAACCCAAAAGCGGCTACAGATACAGCAGTGAGAACTGCACAGTGAAGCACGGCAGGAACAGGCTGTGTGAATGCCTCAATATCTGGCATGGAAGATAGCCTTTCACACACCAGCTGCTAATTGTCTCAGAGCTAGGAAGGCAGACGTTAGCCAAAAGGGGAAAAAAACACGCCCCTTGCAGCCATCTTCCCGGCGGGGTGGGAACGCTCCTGCCCAGCGCAGGCGCCACAGCTCAGAGCTGTGCCAAAAAACCCAGTGTGACAGGAAGTGTTTCCAGCAACACATGCACACACCACATTATTGGGCATGGACAATAGCCTTTCACGTACCCACAGCTAATTGTCCCAGAGCTGGGAAGGCGGAGCTGTGCAAAAAGTGGGAAATTAACACGCCCCATTCAGCCATCCTTACAGCAGGCTGGGAACGCACCTACATGCCTGGCAGCCCAGGGCTTCCCTTGAGGGACAGTGCGCACTTGTGATGTAGCACAACCTTCCCTCAGCAGAGGCCCTAGAAGGGCATGGCTTGGAAGAGGGACCCACTTGGAAATCCCAGGGTCCATAGGCCAATACCAAGGATGTGTGGGTCAGCAGCAGAGATAGTCTGTGGTGAGACTGAAATGAAGGTTTAGACTCTTGCAACAGCCTTAAATCTCCAGGAACACCTGGGAGGTTTGATTATTAAAGCTGCCCTCTCTCCCTAACAGCTGAGACACATGCCCCACATTCAGGGCGGACAGCACCAACAACACTCCCAAACTAGGTGCACCAATTGGACCCCACAAGAATCAGACCCCACACACCACAAAGACAAAGTTGGGGAGAACTGACTTGAGGAGAATAGGTGACTCTCGGACGCCATCTGCTGGTTAGAGAAAGTGTATGCCACCAAGCTGTAGAGCTGACAAATTAGAGATTAGCCTTTGAATAATTCTACATATCCTAAAAGAACCCTATCAAGTAAAGCAAATGCCAAGAGGCCAAAAACAACAGAAAATTTTAAAGCATATGAAAAAAACAGACAATATGGATAACCCAAACCCAAACACCCAAATCAAAAGATCAGAGCAGACACATACTTAGAGCAATCAATCAAAGAACTAAAGACAAACAATGAGAGCATGACACAGGATAGAAAGGACATGAAGAAGAGCATGGCACAGGATATAAAGGTTATGAAGAAGACCCTAGAAGATCATAGAGAAGAAATTGCAAGACTAAATAAAAAAATAGATGATCTTATGGAAGTAAAAGAAACTGTTGACCAAATTATAAGATTCTGGATACTCATAGTACAAGACTAGAGGAAGCTGAACAATGAATCAGTGACCTTGAGGACCACAGAGTGGAAAATGAAAGAACAAAAGAAAGAATGGAGAAAAAAATCAAAAAAATTGAAATGGACCTCAGGGATACGATAGATAAAATAAAACATCCAAATATAAGACTCATAGGTGTCCCAGAATGGGAAGAGAAGGGTAAAGGTCTAGAAAGAGTATTCAAAGAAATTGTTGGGGAAAACTTCCCAAACCTTCTACACAATATAAATACACAAAGCATAAATGCCCAGCAAACTCCAAATAGAATAAATCCAAATAAACCCACTCTGAGACATATTCTGATCAGACTCTCAAATACTGAAGAGAAGGAGCAAGTTCTGAAAGCAGCAAGAGAAAAGCAACTCACCACATACAAAGGAAACACCATAAGACTAAGTAGTGACTACTTAGCAGCCACCATGGAGGCGAGAAGGCAGTGGCATGATATATTTAAAATTCTGAGAGAGAAAAATTTCCAACCAAGAATACTTTATCCAGCAAAGCTCTCCTTAAAATTTGAGGGAGAAATTAAAATTTTCAGAGACAAACAAATGCTGAGAGATTTTGCAAATAAAAGACCTGCCCTACTTCAGATACTAAAGGGAGCCCTACTGACAGAGAAACAAAGAAAGAGAGAGAGATATAGAGAAAGGTTCAGCACTGAAGAGATTCAATATTGGTTCATTAAAGGACAATAACAGAGAGGGGAAAAAATATAGCTGACAAACATAAACCAAAGGATAGGATGGCTGGTTCAAGAAATGCCTTCACAGTAATAACGTTGAATGTAAATGGATTAAACTCCCCAATTAAAAGATATAGATTGGCAGAATAGATCAAAAAAAGATGAACCATCAATAAGTTGCATGCAAGAGACTCACTGTAGACACAGGGATGCAAAGAAATTGAAAGTGGAAGGATGGAAAAAATATTTCAGGCAAGCTACAGCCAAAAGAAAGCAGGAGTAGCAATATTAATATCAGTTAAAATAGACTTTAAATGCAAGGATGTTATGAGAGTCAAAGAAGGCCACTACATACTAATAAAAGGGGCAATTCAACAAGAAGAAATAACAACCATAAATGTTTATGCACCCAATCATGGTGCCACAAAATACATGAGACAAACACTGGCAAAACTAAAGAAGGCACCCAGAACCCATGAATCTTGAAGACAATTGTATAAAAATGTAGCTTATGAGGAGTGACAATGTGATCGGGAAAGCCATATGGACCACACTCCCCTTTGTCTAGTTTATGGATGGATGAGTAGAAAAATGGGGGAAGGAAACAAACAAACAAACAAACAAAAGCACTCAGTGCTCTTTTTTACTTTAATTGCTCTTTTTCACTTTAATTATTATTCTTGTTATTTTTGTGTGTGTGGTAATGAAGGTGTCAGGGATTGATTTTGGTGATGAATGCACAACTACGTAATGGTACTGTGAACAATCAAATATACAATTTGTCTTGTATGACTGCATGGTATGTGAATATATCTCAATAAAATGAATTAAAAAATGACACATGAACACAGCCTTCATCATATATAGGAGTGTAAAAATAAATTTATATTTTTATTCTATCAAACTGAAATAACCTCAAAGAATTATCCTAATACAGTAGAAAGAAAAAAATGCCAAACAAATTCATTATGTCTCAAGTCACTGAAAAAAAGTATTTTCCCAAAAAAATAAAATATGCTTTTCATTTGTAGACATCTGTTCTTCTATAGCTAATTCAAACCAAAACAAACAAAAAACACATACAACCCTGGAGTGTCACAATTTTTCTATTCATTCCCAAGAACAATAAAGCAAACATAATTAAAAAAAAAAAAAAAAAACTAAAGGGAGCAATGATAGTTCCACAATAATTGTGGGAGACTCCAACACATCACCCTCTCCTATAGATAGATCAACCAGACAGAAGATCAATAAGGAAATTGAAAACCTAAACAATCTGATAAATGAATTGGATTTAACAGACATATATAGATCATTACATTACATTCTTCTCTAGTGATCACGGAACTTTCTCCAGAATAGACCATATGCTGGGACATAAAACAAGCCTCAATAAATTTTAAAAATTTTGAAATTATTCAAAGCACATTCTCTGACCACAATGGAATACAATTAGAAGTCAATAACCATCAGAGACAGAAAATTCACAAACACCTGGAGGTTAAAAATGAGGGGAGATGAAAACATTCCTGGATAATCAAAAGCTGAGGGACTTCATCACCAGTAGATCAGTCCTATAAGAAATGCTAAAGGGAATTGTGCAGGCTGAAAGGAAGGAACACTAAACAATTGACTGAAACTACATGAAGAAATAAAGATTTCCAGTAAAGATCTCCTGGTAAATATAAATACCAATACTAGTGTATTTTTGATTTGTAACTCCACTATTTACTTCCTACAGAATCTAAAATACATAAAGTGTAATGATAAATCAGAGGTTTTGGACTCAATGTAAAATATGTAATTTTTGATGAGAACTACATAAAGGTGGAGGAATGGAGGAGTATAGGGACATTGTTCATGGGTCCTATTGAAGTTAAGATGGTATCAAAGAAAACAAGATTGTTATAGATTTAGGATGTCAAATTTAAGCCCCACGTTAAACACAAAGAAAGTATCAGAGAATATGATCATAGAGATGAAAAGTAGAGTATGGGTCAAGAGAAGTGGGGGAAGGGTCAGTGGGAAGCTAATAAGAAATGAGTGTAGGGTTTCAGTTTGGGATGAAGGGAAATTTCTAGTAATGGATGGTGGGAAGTTGATGGCATTGCAACATTGTGAATGTGATTAATCCCACTAAATGGAATGCTTGGGAGGGGTTGGAATAGGAAAATTTATGCTGTATATATGTTTCCACAATTGAAAAAAAAAAGACAGTCTAAATAGATAATGACAATTAAATGCCATAGATGATCCTGGATGAGATCTAAGAATAGAGGAGAAAAGGTTCAAAAGGACACAATTGGGACATAAGAAAAAAATGAAATATAGAATGTAAGCTTTATATCAATGTTTAATTTCTTGAATCTCTTAACTACAATTAATGTGATTACATAAATGAATATTCTTGTTCATAGGAAATGTATATGTGAATTATATTATTTGTTCAAGGATGTGTGAACTTGCTCATATGTTCAGAAGACAGAGCAATAGATAGATGGATAGATAAGGAGGGAGGGAGAGAGGGAAAGAAAGAAATGGTAAAGTGACAAAATATTAGAGTTGGTAGATCTGGGTATTGGTGGAGGGGGGGTTGGGGTACGCTGGAGTTCTGTGTATGGGGTTTGTATTATTTTTGCAACTGTCTTATAAGTTTGAATTTATTTCAAAATAAAAAGTTAAAAAAAATAAGAGGGAGTTTAAAATATTTTCAGACAGACACTGGGAGAGTTTGTGAACAAGAGACCTGCTCTACAAGAAATACTAAAGGGAGTACTACATGCAGATAGGAAAAGACAGGAGAGAGAGGTTTGGTGAAGAGTGTAGAAATGAAGACTATTAGTAAGGGTACAAAGAGAAGGGGAAATAAAAAATAAAATATGACATATAAAATCCAAAAGACGAAATGGTTAGACAGTAGACATTATGTTGAATGAAATTAGCCAGAAACAAAAGGACAAATGCTGTACAGTCTCACCAATATGAACTAACATTAATGAGCGAAACTTGAAAGTTTAAGTTGTGAACACAGGTTATCAGGAGACAGGAAGAGGGTAGAGATCAGACATCTGATGCTGAAGGAGTACAGAATGTTCAATAGGACTGATTGTATAAATCCAGAAATAGCACAGTACTCTGTGATGGTAGCACAATATTGTAAATACTCTGAACAAAGATGAGTGTGAGTACAGGTGAAAGAGGAAGGTTAGGGTCATGTATGATAATGGAAAGACACAAGATAAAGACTGTAGCTGTTTAACTTAGTGAAACCTAGAGTGCTCAACGATGGTGATTAAGCGTACTAATATAAGAATGTTTTTACATGAGGGAGAACAAATGAATGTTAACATTGCAAGGTGCCGAAAACTGGATGGTATAGGGGAAAAATATAATCAATGCAAACTAGAGTCTATAGTTAAGAGTAACATTGTAATATGCTTCCATTAATTGTAACAAAGACAATATACCAAAGCTAAATATCTATAAGAGGAGATATATGGGAGTGGCATGGGATTTTTGGTGGTGGTGGTGGTGTATGACCTTTTAATTGTGTTCTATTTTTTTCTTCTATCTTTTTTTATTCTTCATTTGTTTTCTCCTCTTCCTCTTTCGTTGTAGAAAAGATGGAAATGTCCTCATAAGATGGTGATGGTAAACAATGTGATTATACTGGGAATCATTGTTTACTTAGTATGGATAGTAAGGTGTGTGACTAAAACTGTTTAAAAAATAAACAGAGTTTATTTCATGGAGAAAATGTGGGGAGAAGAATGTACCTATTCACTGTTGGTGGAGAAGTAGAATGGTGCAGCCCATCTGGAGGGCAGGGTGGTGGTTCTGCAGGAAGCTAAGTATGGGGTTGCCATATGGTCCTGCAAACCTGTTATTTGTTGTACACCTGGAGGAACCGAGAGCAGGGACACAAGTAGATATTTGCACACTGGTGTTTGTGGCAGCAGTATTCATGATTTGCAATGGATGGAGGTGGCCTAAGGGTACATTGACTGATAAAGCAAATGTGGAGCTGTGGTGTATACATACAATGAAATATTGAGTTGTGGCAAGAAGGAATGAAGTTGAGGTATGCAACTAGATGAATGGACCTTGAGGACAGTAGGTTAAGTGAAATAAGCCAGAAATGAAATGAGAAACATTATAATGCCTCACTAATATGGACTAACAATAATGTGCAAACTCTGAGAATTCAATTTGGGAGCACAGGTTATCAGGGAAAAGCTTATGTTAAGGTACCTAGATTGTCAGTTCTTACAGCGTCACAGCTATTCATGAGTTGTAACAGTTATTTCTAAATTCTGAGATGCTGAGTTGTGTGTGTGTGTGACCTGGTTGGTCTCTGGAGCTTTGAGTGTCTGTGTGGCACCTGGGACCCTCAGAGCCAGAGTTTGACAGCTGTGAGTGTCAGCATTGTCCCGCGCAGCAACTGTAAAAGAGGTTGAAAAGGAGTTCGGACTTCGATGGGAGATATGAACAAAATGGACTTGGTTGAGATTGGGGTGGATCAGACTAAAGGGTAGTGTATGATATTAACTGTGTTTTAAAACTTTGACTTCTGTATGGGACCAAAGGAAGAGATGTTTATTTGGTGCAAAATCTATATTTTCTTCAGCACGCTATAATTTAACTTGTATAGTCAGTTTACTCAAAAACCATGATTACATGGAACCTCAAATAGGGATTGAGATCTGGTTGGTTTATACATGTTAATGTGAAGCCCCGATACATCCCAAAGTAATTTGGGCAGAGAACAGAAAGTATTTGCAAAACCCCCTTGAGGGACTGGGGAAAAATGTGGAAATATTAAACTTCCCCAGCTAGGAAATTCCTGATATTCTTGCAAGCATCGGGACTACCAGTTTAGCAGGCTGAGCCCTTGATCTTGGGACTTGCCCTTATGAAGCTTGTTACTGCAAAGGAGAGGCTAAGTTTATTAGTAATTCTGCCTGAGAGTCACCCCCAGAGAACCTCTTTTGTTGCTCAGATGTGGTCTCTCTCTCTAAGCCAACTTGGTAGGTAAACTCACTACCCTCTCTTCTATCTGAGACATGACTCCCAGGGGTGTAAATCTCCCTGACAACGTGGGATGTAACTCCTGAGGATGAGCCTGGACCTTGGCACTGTAGGATTGAGAAAGACTTCTGAACCAGAAGGGAGAAGAGAAATGAAACAAAGTAAGTTTCAGTGGCTGAGAAATTTCAAATGGAGTTGAGAGATCATTCCGGAGGTAACTCTTATGCAATATACAGATATTCCTTTTTAGTTTTTAGTTCATTAGAATAGCTAGAAGGAAATATCTGAAACGAACTGCAATCCAGTATCCTTGATTCTTGGAGACAACTGTATAACTAGATAGCTTATACAGTGTGGCTGTGTGATTGTGAAAACCTTATGGCTCACACTCCCTTAACCTAGTGTAAGGACAAATGAGTAGAAAAAAGTAAATTAAAAATAGGGGGGGAGGAGGTGTATGGGATGTTTTGGGTGTTTTTACTTTTATTTTTCTTATTTTTATTTTTATTTTTCAGAGTAATGAAAATGTTCAAAAATTGTGCTGATGAATGCACCATTTGATGACACTGTGAACAACTGTTGTACACTTTGGATGACTGTATAGTATGTGAATATATTTCAACAAAATTGTGTTTAAGAAAAAAAGAATGGTCAACTGGAAACCAAAATTGCCACCTGACAGAGAAGAGCTTAACATCTTTATACACAAAGTGCCAATATAAGTGAGCAAGACCACAACTCAATCACCATAGGACTGAAGGGAGGCCCCGAGCTCTTCACAGGCCCCAGGCTCCCCACTCCCCCAAACTCACATCTCACCTCACCATTTCAACTGCCCAAGAGGTCAATCCCAAGAGAACTCATTATCCCCCACTCCTACCCCCCTAGAAATTCCATCACACCTTCCAATCTTCTTTGCCTCAGACACCCTAGGAACACTAAGCCTCTAGAGACATTCTACTCTGGGTATAATCTCACCCATTCTTCATTCCTCTCCCACCCTCCAACCCGCCCAGTGCCCTCCGGAATCTAGGGTCTCTCACTGACAAGGCCTCCAGGTCCGGGACCTCTTCTGTAAACATCCTCTCCACTACCCTTGCTCTAACCGAAATCTAAATACCCCCTGAAGAAACAGCTTCTCCCACAGCCCTTTCAAGTGGTGGCTTTTCTATCTCCTACATTCCACATACTCTCGGGCCTGGGGATGGGGTAGGTTCTTCCCTCTTTCCTGTTACTATAGCACCTCGCAGCACAGCCATTAGCACCAACCACCCACTACTGCTCCTTCTGCTGCCTACCATTTCCATAGTATTCTGCCTTTCCTTGAGCATTTTAGCTCCTGAGTTACTGTATTTTTCTTGCCACCAGGATTCCTGCTGCCATTTAGATGACTTTGCCTTCCATAAAAACTGTTCAAACACCATCCTAGCCTCTTAGCTCCTATATCTCCTCTTTTTCCACGGCCATCCATTTTCAATTTCATTTCTCAGAGCTTGTCGTCACCAAGACCAGCACTACACCTGAAAGCTCAATTTCAGGCACCCCACTTTCGGACCAGCTTAGTTCCTCCCACTCTGGCATTCTTTGAACCTCCCTCCAATCCACTGAGATCTGTCACTAGTCCCTTCTTCCCTTCTTATCCATCACTATATTCCTTTCCCTTGCATAAAGCCTTAATTCCCTTTCTCCGTCCCACTTTGCCTGACACTGTGGCTAAAGCCAACTTCACAGCTTTGTCCTGCACCTGAGCAGCTAACATGGAGAAAAATAAACCACCGTCTCTACCAGCTGCAGTTAAATTTATGACCAAAAGCCTCTGGCAGGCCCTCAGCAATGCCTAGCTAGTCTACCACATGGGCCTATTCGGTTAGCGTTCCCCTCTCCAGACTAAGAGTTCAAACCTCTGTCTCAACCCACAACCTCTTCTCCTTTCACACCCTCAGCTACTGATCTTACTAATCAGAAGAGAACTTTCTTTTTCTCTAGTTACCAAATCTCCCAATGTCTTTTCTTCCTTAGTATTAAGAAGGATAAACTCGTCTTGATCCTCAGGTCAAACACTCCTCCTCCTACCATGGATCCCATCCCTGGAGAAATTGGCTCCTGCTTCTCTCCTTCACTCCTCTCACATACAACACGTTTGTCTCTCTCCTCGGAACACTGAATTCCACACATAAACATATGACATCTCCCATCTTAAAAACATTACCAACAAAAACTTTGTCCTCACATCCCCCCACCAGGCCCCTGCAAAATGTTTCAAAAGAGTGGGTATGTAATCGAATGTACGATTTGTTTTTGTATGACTGCGTGGTATGTGAATATATCTCAAAAAAAAAAAAAAAAAAAAAAAAAGTGGGTATGTACACTCCACTTCCTTGCCATCCTTTTTCTCTGTTCTCACAGCCCCACTAATCTGTCCTTGTTATCAAGGACCTCCCTATTGTCCATTCTCAGTCCTTACCTCGCGCTACTTCTCGGCAGCATCTGACAGATCATCACCGTCTTTAAAAAAACTTTCTTCCCTAGTTTTCCAGGACACTACCCTCTTCTTTTCTTCCTCCCACTGCCCTTCCATTCCCTGGGGCTGACTTACCTCCCCAGGTGCACTCATCCTGTACCGTGGCATTAAAGATGATCCTTGCATTCATAATTCCCAAATGAACACCTCCCAAGTCTCCACCTTTCTCCTGAGTGCCAGCCTCACATAAGTAAGCATCTCCACTTGGGAGCTTAATAGGACTCTCACACTTATACCCAGAACTGAATTCTTGATTCACCCCCTTTAAATTCTTTCCTTCCTGAACCTGTCCTATCTCAATAAACAGCACTATCCATTTGCTCAGGCAACAGAAGCCTGGGATTCGTCTCTGACTCCTTCCTCACCCCACATTCACTCCATCAACACGTTCTGTTGACTCTTTGAAACGCAACGTAACACCTCTGCAGCTACCTCCATAGTCTCAACAACCACCAGAAGTCTGTTAGACTCTCACTCTCCTCCTGGCCACCCGTAGTCACTCTCCACTTAGTGATCCTTTTAAGCCTCAGATCAGATCATGCTACTGTACTCTTGCCCGATCGCTTCCAGTGGCAGAGTATTCACAATGATCCACAGAGCCCCACAAGATCTGGCTGCTGCCACCCTCTTTGATCTCATGATCGACCCTCTCCTTCTCGCTCACTCTGCCTCTCCCGTCCTCAATCATGCCCAGCACACTGGCTCCTGGGGACTTCTGCTCTTCCTCGTCACTCAGCCTCCTACTTCCACTGAAGTCTGCTCCAATGTCACCCACCTCCAAGAAGCTTTCCTGGGCCAGCCAGTCTTTAATAGTTCTCCCGTTCACTCTTCACCCACTTTTCTTCACAACATTTGCCATCTTGTAACATTATATATGCATCTCCTCTGCTACTGCCTGACATTATATATTTCTCTCCCTGAGTAGAAAGCAAACTCCTAAAAGAGGTATCTTTTGTTTTACTGCTCTACCTCTGGGGATTAGAACTGTGCTAGGAACATAAAAGAAATCTAGAAATACTTGAATGAACCTGTGGGACTTGTTGAATGAATAAACAACAAGCAAAGGATGGGCAAGCAAGAAATTCAACTGGCCAATAAAGTTACAGAAAATGGTCATCCTCATTAGTAATCATGGAAATGTGGGAAAAAATAGCCAAGGTTGTTTTTTTTTTTTTTTTTGCTAGTACTTAGCGTTGGTGAGGTTTCAGGGAAAACAATTATGTAATCATTAAAAGATGTATCTGTAGACCCAGCAATTCCACTCTCAGAAAACAAAACTTTGATCTGTGCAAAAAATTATCAACAAGGGTAATCTTGCTGCAGCACAATTAACAATGGCAAAACACTACAGGTCACCTCAGAATCTAAAAAAGATTTGATAAAGAATGGTACAATGTAATATTCAGAAAAGGATTCAAAAAGTTGCCCAAGACTATTATGTGAAAAAAAAGTTCTTTAAATATTAAGTAAAAATAGATCATAAAAATAGGAACAATAGGACCTCACTTTTATTTAAGTCTATATGAATAAAAATATTAAAATGTTTCCAGTAGTTATTATCACTAAGTGTTAAGATAGATTATCCAAATTCTTTTGGCTTTTTTCTTTACAATAAACATGCATTATTTCACAATCAGAATGTGGGGGGGTAGGTTTGGGAGTAAATTTGACAATTAAGTACTGAGTACTTGCAAAATATGTTACTCCAAGACCACTGCTGTCACCCTTATTTCTCAGTAACTACTGTTACTAACTCAAGTCATCCCAGCAGTGGTGCTGTCTGGGTCCCAAACATTAAATGAAGCTTGAGGTGGAACACATACAATGATGATCTCAACATCTAACTGATACAGCAACCACTTGACTCAATCCCAGTTCTACCACTTACTAGCTCTGGCCTGGTCCATTTCCTTCTCTGTAAAATGGGATAATAATATTTCTGCCATAGGAATGCTGAGGTTTAACTAATTTAATGTTTCCTAGATAACAGAACCCAACATATAGCAAGCCTTATAAACCTTGGTTATTATTCTCTCCTAAAACAGAACTGCTGGATTGTGCCCCATTATGGCTATAGAAATAAACATCTTGGAGAAAAAGTTGGTATGTTATGACAGTATGTAAATTTCTTGCAGATCAACGCAGAAACAGATTCCTTTTCTCAGTTACAGATCATTTATTGAACAATCACTTAACATCACTCAAAGTTTTAATAAGGTTTCCTGCCATCCTTTGTGAGAAGAGAAAAAGGAGACAAATTGTATGGGAGAAGTCTACACTCCATGACACTCGACTGGTCTAAGAAACAGGCTTAGTGTCTTATCTAAGGCCTCAGAACCATTACCAAAACAAATACACATTCACATTCTGTCTGCAAAGCCTTAATTCTGTAAGTGTTTTTCTGAATCAATATAATCAAAATTAAACTTTGTAACCAAACCAGTATAACCCACCCACCCCAAAACTTAATACCCCGAAGGTACGACTTGCCAGAAACTAGGTAATACTTTTCATTTTTAATGTTTTGAAACTCTCATTCTTCTATAAGTACAAAACAAAGCCAAAAAAGGAAGACAAATGTCTGATAATTTTAATGTGTAAAACCAATTATATTATTATATATATAATATATATAATTATATATAATAATATATAATAATATATATATTATTATATAGAATTGGTAGAACCAAAAGTTAAAAAAAAACCCTCAGTAGCTTATATTTTGTTCATAGTTTTCAGACAAGGCCAGTGTATACACACTATCTAAAAACATAACAAGTTTTTCAAGAGCAATAATAAATAAATGAAAAAGAATTAACAAGCATTCAACAAGTCTCAAACAGATATTCATCAAAATGAGGTAAGTCTAATGTGTCATTTGCTAAAGAATTTAACTCTGAGGTGGAAAAAAACTCGTCAAAAATATCAGTCTTCGTGGAACTCTCCAAGTTTAACGCTCTAGTGCAGGAATTATTTGTTAGTGGGTCTGCCTGAACGTCACACTGATTTTTCTTGGTGGGGCTACAGTAATTGTGATCCTGACTCAATTGTAGGTTTGGGGGACTACTGTTTGATTCATTAGGTATTGGTGCTGGGACATGGTTATCTCCCATTTCCAAATACCTAAAGTCAGCATCTCCGTTTTCTGGGAGCTCTGTCGAAACAAGAGTTGTAGGAGACAATAATTCTGCTAAAATTTCTTCATGAGTCTGATTACTGTATGAGGAAACATTAGAAATTGTGGTGCTTCCAGATTTATTATCTGCAATATCAATTTGATATTGTAGTTCACTTAACAAGTCTTCTATCGACTCACAATCATTTGGAGACCCACAATGGGATGCGTCTTCTAAATTTTCACTTGGAAGTGGTCCATTCTGGGGAGAAGACATAAGAGCAGCTAGTTTCTTCTTTTTTGCCTTAAGTTTTTTAAGAAGTTTTAGACGAAGTTTATGAATCTGGCCATCAACTGAGTCTCCATGGTTTGCTGAAGAAACACCATTTCCATTTCCATGAGAACTGTGACTGAGGTGAGCTCCGTATGAGGTGTTTTTACACTTCTCCAAAACTTCCGACTCAGCACTCATGCCGGCGTGCAGACGAGATGCTGTGCTGTCTGAAGATGCATTACTTGGGGGAGCATCACTAACTGGGGGAGGCTTACATCTATGCGACTTCCTGGATACCCGGTTAGCTTTGGGGTTTACACCTTTAGTCTTAAAGCCACCAAAATTCCTTGCCCCTTTAATTGAAGACTGCAAATCAGTTACAGTGTTTCTCTTGTGAGCTGAGACACAAGGTGGCATAAAAGAAGCACCTCTGCTTAATAAGCCTTTAACCCAACTTCCCACAAACGGTTTCTTCTGACTTTCTTTCTGAGACTGACTCTGCAATGCCTTAGCTGTTGTGACTTGTGAATCTGCCACAGTTTCTTTCTTTAAATTAGATACCTCCTGAGAGGCAACATGTTGTTCTGGGGTTAATGTCTCAGTTTGGGGTGAAAGGAATAGTCTTAACCTAATGTTCTTTTCTGGGACAAATGCACCCTCCACTTCCACAGACGTTATCCCTTGGATAAGATCAGGAGCACAAACGCTGGTCACAGACGTGGCATCTGCAGCGCCTTCTGTATTCAGCTGTGTTGACTGCGTGTTTGTACCTACAATGGGAGATGGCAAGCCGAAATCCACAATTTGGTCTTGGATAAGCTCTTCCTTGTGTAAAGCTGACACCACAGAAGCCACTGGTGATTCCTCTGATTGCGATGTATTTGTTGTGACAACTCCTTTATTTTCTCCCACAGGTTTACCTTCTGTTAGGAGACCTTCAGGGTCAACCTGTATTTCTTCCAGTGTCAATGTTATAAAATGACTGTCAGCCAAACCTTCTGGACCTGAAAGTAAATGATCTCCATGAGCCTCAGCTTCATTTTGCGGAAGAGTGTTTGAAGCATCTGACCCACGTGGGGCGCAAGTGGCGGAGGACGCGCCAGTGGAGGAAGGCTCCCCCGCAGAAGATGATGCCGGAGACGCTGGTGTTCCGCCATCAAAGGCATGCTGGTCATTCGTCTTTTTAGGCAGAAGGCAGGCAGCTGCTTTATCTGCCATTTGGGATGTTTTTCTCTCCCAAATAACAATATGAATCTCCGAAGCAGGAACTTCAAATTTCTCATGCCTCTCAGAACACAGGCCTTTCAAGTCATCACATTCCAGCCAGCATCCTGGGAGGATGGAGGAAGAGAGCAGAAGCGTCAGACATTTCCAAACCACCAACCCCCTTTAACTTCCTTCTGGCCTTTTGAATTGCTGTATCACTGAATACAGATCAAAGGACAACCCTCTAAGACATGGTCTTGTCCTTATGGCACCATTTTTCTCTGCCAAATGTTAAGTTTTTATTTGGTAACAAAAGTTATGTATACTTACATATCCAGAAATTTGAAAAACTGAGTTAGTTCCAGATAGTTTACACTCTTTCCTTAAATACCCAGAACACTCAAGACAAAAATATAATATGTTAACTTTTAGGGCTTAAATTTATCCAACATGTCAGAAAATAAAGTACTTTCATATATGTGAATTTTCAAGATAAATAAAGCTTGTTAGCTCAGGTACCAACATTTGTTTTGATTCTTATTTCATCTCTTAGCTTCTGTTTTCTCATTTCTACGTGGGACTGATATCATGGATGACAAAAGAAGTGTTTAAGGAACAGGAAGAGCCCACAGCATCAAATACTACAGCACTAAGGTAAGAACTGTGAAGGGTCCATTATTTACAGCAGTTGGGTGACTGGCAGTTATTGTCACACAATTTACACTGTGTTGTGAGGCAGGTCATGCTGTAGTGAACTAAAGTGTGAACAAGGGGAAAGGAGGTAATTTGTTTCAATTATTCCTTTAAACAAACAAACACACTCAACTGAGAAGGAAAGGAAGGTGCCTAGGTACTGAGGGTGATGAGGGGTTAAGGGAAGGTACATTTATTTCTATTTTACTTACTCTCATGTGGTAATTTGGGAAAAGCTAAGCAAAGGCCTGGATGGGTAACAACCTTTCAATAATCAACAATTATCTGTGCTTTTATTGCTAACTTTTCAAAACAATCCACGTCTCCCCAGAATGCAATGGAAAGTTAAAATAAGTTGGCTTTTTAGTTTTTGTTTATGTTATTGAGAACTACTACCTCCATCGAAATTCTGAATAGGGTAAAACTTTAAAGTAATAGTTGCATTTATAGGATGAGTTTCAGTTCGAAAAGTACTTTTATAACATATTGTGTCATCCAACCAAACCACCCCCAGGAGGGAAACAGGAGTTTCTCAAATATGGTAAGTATCCAAACAATAGAAAATGGTTGTATCAAAGTAACATTGTACCACCTGCCTGGTCTACACTTTAAGGGGATCGAGTTATCTTGCCTAAGACAAAGTGGCCACTGTGAGTGAAACCAACGCAATATTAAACCACATCAGACAAATGGAAGGGAAAAAATTAAGCAAAATTAATGAATTGTACTTAGCCTTCAATTGAGAAGTTTAATTATTTAAATAAAGGTGTAACCTTCAAATGTAGCTGTCAGCAAACTACACATTTCTACTGCACAGCAACAGAAAGTTACATCGTTTCTAATGTGCAATAGTCTTAGAAATAGGTGTGGTTTTTTCTTGCTTATACTTACTAACAACTGGAAACTAAACAAAACTTTTTTTATTTTTGCTGTTCTTTCTCAATTAAAAATTTCAGTATGAGGCACTTTATTTTCAAAAGTACAAGGTTAAATATGCAAAAGCTAAAATTCCTACCATTCATTTCTCGGTAAGTTATATTGACTCATGTAATAAAAAACAAAAGAAAAAATAATAAGTGGAAGAGAGCAAACTGCAAACTAACAGTAATATATGCCTCACAGTCTGTTCAAACAGGAAACACGCACATGTGGCTGTGTACACTCACGAATAAGGTGATGTCACAGGGGAAAAAAGCAGGAAGGACACTCAACTCACCCAACCTCCACGGGGATTGGGCATGGGGGAGGGCAGAGGAATTAAAGGCAAGAATAGACAGAAAAAGGTCCTGGCAAAGTCTGTCTTTTCAATTTTTATTTTTTAAACTAGAGTTTAGTTTTCAGGCCTACTCTCACAAAAGAAATAAGCTTAAACACTTACCATCAGCGCCTAAATTCCATGTGACGAAATGATTATTTGCTTGGTACTGAATTACGGAAGTTACTTGATAAGGAGAGCCTTGGAAATGAAATGAATACCGCTGCAAGTCACTGTGTGGTAAGCCTTCTACAAAGTGCAGCATGAATACGGGGGCTAGTCTGTGGGGGAGAAAGGAAAGGAAAGGTGAACAAATTTAATGCCATGTGTCTGCTTATACCAAAGGGGGTCTGAAACAAACAAGTCCCACATTAAGGCTCTCAAGGCTAACTGCACTCATTTTTCTTGAGAACCTCCAGATGTGTGTCTTAATTAGAAATGGAGAACTTTCTCGAAGAAGCCGGTAACACTAAACCCTTCTCAGAAGGGTATCACTGACAGTTGGAAGCCATCATGCAATAAGGCTCTATCACAGATCATTAAACAAAAATTGCTCTTTCAGCGGCAATACTGCTTTGGCTTAAAGAAGATTGGCAGCTACTTCATAGAATCAAAGGGAAAAAATCCAGACCTTTTAGAATTTCTTTGGCATTGAGTACCCAAATTAGTTGCCTTTGTTGGGTGGGACTGGTGCTATGTGAAAAACAAAGTAACAAACTAAGATATTCAAACAAACATTTAAAAGAAACCCAACATGCTAATAATTTGGCCCACTATGTCTTATCAAATTCAAATTTCTATTTGGGAAAAGCCTAACTGTAACTAAGGACAGAAAAAAATACAACCTACCAGTTGATTTACTGTAAACTTCAAGACATCCATAATTCCAAAAATGCATTTTACCAATACAGTCACATGTCAAACCAGAAAACAGAACCCAAAGATGGATCTCAAATAACTAAATTTAACAAAGCTCTCAAGATTTAGGAAAAATGTCAAAGATCCCTTTTTCCTAATATTTAAACAGCTGTCAAAACTTACCTAACTTCTCAAAATTTATTCAGCAGAAATGAACTTGAATCAACGTCTAAAATGCCGATTATTAAGACTGACAAGGAGAAATTTATAAATTACCTTTGTCAATCATTATGTTAAGAGAATAAACAAATATTCAAATTTAAGTATCCATAAATCAAGTCCTGCAAAATTGTCCATGATGCTAAACTCTTTCCCATGGTTTATCGTACCTTATTTGATCAACCCTAAGACGTAACTGACTGAAAACGTACCACTGTGAAAGAATGCTGCCAATTAAACTCCAGCAGGCCACCAATTTTAAGACCTATCCCCACTTCAGCCAGGTTAAATGTAAAGTACGTGCTTTGAATCAAAGATACCCAGTAAAACTGGAGCTGTATTCTCACAGCTGGATATACACGCTTAGGGCCCTTTAATGATCAATATGTAGTTCCCTCCGCCAAATACAAGACCTTACACAGCTCAAGGCTAGTTACTAAGACAACTCTTGTGGATCCCGAGGCTACACAATCGTGCTAGTTCCCTGTTTTCTTTGTATGAATTTAACATGTAAAATGTTTTCAGGCATGCTTATTAATATGAATAAAAATAAAACCCTGACACATTTCATGCTTTTTGTATGTTCCAAGCCTTCTAAAATGTTCTTTTACAAATCAGCCAAAGTAAAAACTGCACTGACAGAAAGCCACACCCAGCACACTTCCTTGGACATAGGAGATCCTCAAACTCTAGTGAAATACAAGTAAATCCCCCTAGATTCCAAGAAATAACTAGTCAGAAAACTCCAAAGTCTACTTTAAGATTCAGTTAGAGTAGAAACTTGATCTTCTCATGCAGTGGCAAGAAAAAAACAGAAAAGACAACAATCAGAGCAATTACATACATTTTAAGACACCCTCTTAAATGCATTAGCCTCTCTGCCAAAAGATCCAGTGGTACACCGATGCGGAGTGAAATGATGCAGACGTGGGCAAAGTACTCAGCATGCCCTCCACACGACTCCCTTTAACTATGACGTGTCATAAATCTCTGGATTTTAACATCTCTGAAGTGGGATGCACCTTACAACTGATAGCACACAGTTTAATAGGCATCATTTCTTTCTTAACATGTTAAAAGATGACACAATTGATTAAACAATGGCATCTTGGAGCAATCAAATAAAGCACATGCCTCCTCCTCTTTTTCTAGCTCATCTTCCTCTTTCGGCGAGCACTGTTCCCCTGAATCCAACTATTCTCCTCCCATAATTCCAGCCTGTCTCATCTGCTGCCTCTAATGTGGGCTTAGACCCCTAACTTGGCACATTATCCGCAGGCGTCTTCCCACCTACAGTGGGGGCTGGGCTGTCAGTCAAAGATGACGCTGGGAGCTGAGGAGAGCGAGGAGGCTCTGCTTGGACCACAGGAAACCTGCTGGAACAGGGCAACAGAAGTGGAACCAAGAATCCACAAGGGACTTGAATCCACAAGGGACCCCAGGAGGGTTGAACTCCTCCCATTCTATGGTTTTACCCTCAGGAAAAGAAAACAGAAAAGAGGGAAAGAACACCCATGGCAACGCAGGGACCCTGAGTGCCCAAAGACAGCAGGGGAGCGCCAAGTCGGCAAAGTTTTCGATTTTTATCCCAAATGAAGCAATGTAATAATTTGTATTTTAGAAAATTCAAACTTAGCAATGTACATTCAAAACATGTATTTCTCTAAAGTTTCACTAGCTGAGAGATTTCAAATGGAGTTGAGAGGTCACTCTGGTGGACATTCTTATGCTCTATATAGATAGCCCTTCAGGTTTTAATGCACTGGAATAGCTAGAAGTAAATACATGAAACTATCAAACTTCAACCCAGTGGCCTTGATTCTTGAAGACGATTGTGTAACTATGTCGCTTACAAGGGGTGACAGTGTGATTGTGAAAACCATGTGGATTGCAGTCCCCTTTATCCAGTGTATGGATGGATGAGTAGAAAAACGGGGACAAAAACTAAATGAAAAATAGGGTGGGATGGGGGGGGGCGATGATTTGGGTGTTCTTTTTTACTTTTATTTTTTATTCTTATTCTTTCTGGTGTAAGGAAAATGTTCAAAAATAGATTGGGGTGATGAATGAATAACTATATGTTGGTACAATGAACAGTTGGCTGTACACCATGGATGATTGTATGGTATGTGAATATGTCTCAATAAAACTGAATTTAATTAAAAAAAACAAAACCATGTATTTCTCAACCATGAAATGTAGGTTTTAAACAGAAAAAAACTGCAAATGCAATTTTTAAACATCAATACATTTCAGATCTACTATATCATTGTTTGAACTATTTCAGACTCTAAGACAAAAAATGAAATCTATGCAATTAGCCATAATTCAAATAATTAGACTTGGTCCACAAATTGTTCAACAAAGACTTACATACTATGTTCTTTGGAGGTAGTTCAAGAATCTTATAAAAAAAAAAAATAAAACATTTTCTTCCAGACAATGAGGATTTAAATTAAGAAGAATCCTTTTAACTATTTTATACATTGGTATTCCAATGAAAATTTCATAGGGGAGAGTATAGTTTATCTGCCTAAAAAAAGTCTCAAAATCACTGTATTAGATTGTAGAAAGCTCTTTTTTCAAATCATATTTTTTATTGTAGAATATAACATATATACACAGGAGTGATAACTTTCCCAGTGCAATTTAACAAGCAGTTAGAGAGCAAATGTGGAAAGCTCTTTAAGAACCAAAAAGAAATGTCTTAGTTTTCTTCCTACCACTCCTGTATCCTGTACCATACAAAGAGTTGTTTGAGAAATCACTGTTAAATACGGAAACTTAAATAACCAAACTTTTCAAATGTCAACTCAAGACAGTATATGACCAGGTTCCTAAAGAAGACTGTAGCAGTATTGAGGGGCTCATTTCAAGAGTCAGAAAAGTAAAATCCGATTGAAGTTCTTGGGGCTCCTCATCACCATCTTCTGACTGTAACTTCTCAATAATTTACTTGAAGAAAAGTAGCAGCTTTGGGCCCACTAGATGTCATTTACCTGATTTATCCATGGACTCATCTGGGGACACGTTAGAACGTGGGCTATGGGAAGAGGCCTTTAAGTAATGTATAACACTATTTGGTTTTCTGCTGTAAGACTGAATTATGCTTGATATCAGGATGGACCTAATTACTTCTAGGTTATCCTAAAAATCATATTAAATTTACTTCTAAATTCCACTAGACACCATCAAATCAAGACATAAAAATTTCAAAGTAAAGAAATATAAGTACAATTTTACATACTAGTTCAATTTACTTTTGAAGAACAAAGGAAACGTCCAAGTTATAAACTGGCCCCTGAGAATGCAAAACACATTTTCCACTGAAACACTGCTTTATCTAGTGGATACATTTTCAAATCAGAACATAAATCTTCAATGTCAGTAAAGCAATATAATAAAAATAAATTTAATATATAAATTTAATGTATCAATATAATTTAATATTATATGCTGCAATGCAACCAATTAACAAAATAACAGTATCAGTTTATCTTCAACACTGGAGCTTGAGAAAAAGCAGGTATACACAGAGCTAGATGAAATTATACACATCAAGAGCCTCAACCTACCCAATGGTCCATGCAGACACCCACATCCTGCTCCCCCCTACCCTCCTCAGCATCAAGGAAAGGACGTAAAAAAAGTATCCCTCAACATTTCGACCTCCAAAAATTTGATGCCAGACTATGAAGGAAAATTATGGACTTCTGGTTTAGACATCTCCTCTACCCTCCCACTCTGTCTTCCCACTCAAATATCAAGTGATAGTGAAGGAATAAAACAGGTCCAAAAAGGACAAAGTGAGGGAAAGGAGACAAGAGCAAACAAGTCCATGACTATTTAGAAGACAAAAAGCAAACAAGAAGTGCTGATTTACATAGCAGAAGAGATGACAAGACGGGAAGGTGCTTTTGAGTGGGCCCACTGGATGAGAAGGACTTATCTGCCCCACGGGACCCTGAAAAGACTCTGTATTGATAGGCAACAAATGTTGCAGAACGTGGTGGGGGAGGTCTTGGGCTGAAAACCGGGATGGTGACTGGAAGTGTGTATAAAGGGCACCCCCCTTGCAAAAGACCCACAGAGGAATTGGTACAGCCTGGGAGACTGGAGCAGAAGGATGACAAGCAGTGTAAGTGAGGTTTCCAGGAAAAAAGGGAAAAAAAAGGAACCCAAAGTAGAAGCATTTGGTGTTTGGAAAACTTATTGACAGGTGTTTGAAGCAGTTGGAAAAAATTAGCCATGGGTATATAAACAAAGCAAATGAAAACATGACAATTAATAACTCCAGGAAAAATAAGAGTTATAAAAGAAATGGAACAGGCATGCACACTGCTTGCTAAAGAGAGAATAATATATGTACATTCACACCAATGTAAGCACTGATTACTGATTTAACCAAATGTTTAACAGTATCAGAAGGACTTGACCCCAAGCTGGGACCCAGTCCTAATCCTCAACTAGAGAAGAGACGCCAGAACAAGCATATCATTATTTAATGTCATGGAAAATGCCTCCTTTAAGGGTTTAAGGTGCCTGCCCGGGGAGAGGGTGGGGAAGGGAACTGCTCTTCTTCCTTTTAAGCCTTTGGCACTATTAGATTAACAGAGAATTTGTTACCTTGATGAAAACAAATTTAGGAAAGATTCTGAGGGGTTTCATGGCACATCCAAGGGCATCAGAGATTACTGTCACTGGTTATTACATCAAATTATACCTCAAAATGTTTCCTTAATGTTGAGTCAGGGATAAGGGAGGCTGAAAATGAGGGCTAAAGAGATTGTCTATGTGTACATGTGTTAAGAAGAGACAGACAAACTGCCTAAAATGGAATTTGACCTGCCAGTGAAAATCTGGGGCTTCTGGTAACACTGGAAAAGGTATTTCTGGCCAGTCGTCCCACTGAGGACAAACAGAAAAGCTGGACAAAATGTAACACATCTGTCCGAAGACAGCAGAGAGCTCACAAGATGATGAACTATTAGCATGCTGAGGTGTGGAAGAGCACAGAAATCCAGAAAGATGAGCCGATGAGCATTCATGAATCCTCTTAGCTCTTGAAATTAGATTAAGGTAATTCGAGAATTCTAGTGACTTCAGGGACTTGGCCGAGGAGAGAAAAATGGAAGTTTAACATCCCAAAAAGGAGAAAAAGGGTAAAAGAAGAGAAGACACCAGGAGAGTAGAGTCAGACACATCCCTAAGTCAGCTCTTCAGTGGTACCAGCTGGGAATACTTTGCTCATTGGTCAGAGTTCACGACAGACAGAGGCACCTGGCAATTCATGGATACACGTTAGCACAAACTTGGAAAGGTGGGCGGTAGTTGTCATTTTCAATTCTCTACCTTAAAAATTTTTTTAATCCACCTTCTTTTTGTTCTAAATTGTAGGGCAATTTTCACTTACTTTTCCAATACCATTTTCCGCATCTGGGATTTATTGCTGCAGTTGTTACATGGTCCAAAATGGGCAGCATTAAGGGGATGCCACTCGGGGACGACATTCATGAAAGTGACCAGATTCTTCACACACCTATAAAGAAAGAAGACAGAACTTCAACTCACTTGAATTAGATGAACTGAGACTTACAGCAATGTCCAAAATGAAAGACTGTTTCCCCTCACTTGTCTATTCACACTTCCAGGCCCCTCAAAGCACACAGTAAACCAATATGACCCCATCGCTCCTTGGTCCTGCTGAAGAAGCAACCTGTGAAGACTCCACGTCAGTTACCCGGAGGTTTTCAGCAATGATATGAAGAAGTTCTTCTTCTTCTTTTTTTTTTTTTTTGAACATTTTATTTTGAAACAATTATATAGATTTACAGGAAGTTGCAAAAATAGTACAGAGAAGTCATCCAGGGCTCTCAGTGTACATAATTATAGCATGCTATTGAAACCAGGAATCTGAATTGATACACTGTATGAATACTTCTATGTCATTTCATTATGTGTAGATTTTTGTAACCACCACCACAATCAAGAAGCAGAATGATTCCATCTACTGAGGGCTCACTCCTGCTACCCCTTTATAGAATCTGCACCCCCACCCCACCCATAATCCCTGGCAATCACTAATCTGCTCTATAATTTTGTTTTAGGTTATATAAATGGAATCATACAGTATATGACCTTTTGAGGTTGGCTTTTTTTTTTTTTCTACTTAGCATAATGCCCTTAAGAGCCCTCTGAGTTGTATGTTTCAATAGTTCATTCCTTTTTTTTTTTTTTTACATTTTATTTTGAAATAAATTCAAAGTTATAGGAACAGTTGCAAAAACAATACAAACCCCATACACAGAACTCCAGCATTCCCTGACCCCCACCCCTGATACCCCGATCCGCTAACTTTAACATGTTGTCACACTGCTATTTCTTTCCCTCCCTCCCTTCCTATCATCCATCATCTATTGCTGTCTTCTGAACATATAAGAGCTAGCTGCATACATCCTTGAACAAACACTATAATTCACATATACAATTCCCATGAACAAGAACATTCTTTTACGCAATCCCATTAAGCACAGTTAAGAAGTACAAGAGATTCAACAATGATACAAAGCTTACATTCTATATTTCCTTTCCCTTATGTCTCAACTGTGTCCCTTTGAGCCTCCTGTCCTCCATCCTCAGATCCCATCCAGGGTCATCCTTGGCATTCAATTGTCATCTACTTAGAATGTCTCCCCCCCCCCACTCAATTGTGGAAACATATATACAGCCTAAATCTTCCCATTCCACCCCCTCCCTAGCATTCCATTAGTGGGATTAATCACCTTTAGAATGTTGTAATGCTATCACCTTCCCACTATCCAATATTAGAAATTTCCCTTCACCTCAAACAGCAACCCTACACTCATTTCTTAACTCCCCATTGCCCCTTCCCCCAATTCTCTTAACCCATACTCTAACTTTTCATCTCTATGGTCATATTCTCTGATAATTTCTTTGTGTTTACTGTGGGGCATAAATTAAACTCTTAAATCCATAACAATCTTGTTTTTCTTTGATACCAACTTAATTCCAACAGGACACATAAACTATGTACCTATACTCCTCCATTCCCCTACCTTTATATAGTTCTTGTCAAAAATTACATATTTTATGTTGAGTTCAAAACCACTGATTTGTCATTAGAGTTTGTGTATTTTATAACATGTAGGAAGTAAATAGTGGAGTTACAATTCAAAAATTATTGACTTCTATTTGCATTCCATTGTGGTCAGAGATTGTGCTTTGAATATGTTCAATTGTCTTTTTTTTTTGTTAATTTATTGAGGCTTGTTTTACGTCCCAGCATACATTCTGGGGAAAGATCTGTGATCACTAGAGAAAAATGAGTGTCCTAGTGATTTGGAATGTAAGGTTCTATATATGTCTGTTAAAATTCTCTATATCTCTTTCTCCTTTCTTTGTCTCTCTGTCAGTAGGGCTCCCTTTAGTATCTGAAGTAGGGCAGGTCTTTTATTAGCAAAATCTCTCAGCATTCGTTTGTGAAAAATTTAAGCTCTCCCTCAAATTTGAAGGAGAGCTTTGCTGGATAAAGTATTCTTGGTTGGAAATTTTTCTCTCTCAGAATTTTAAATATGTCATGCCACTGCCTTCTCGCCTCCATGGTGGCTGCTAAGTAGTCACTACTTAGTCTTACGTTGTTTCCTTTGTATGTGGTGAGTTGCTTTTCTCTTGCTGCTTTCAGAACTTGCTCCTTCTCTTCAGTATTTGAGAGTCTGATCAGAATATGTCTTGGAGTGGGTTTATTTGGATTTATTCTATTTGGAGTTTGCTGGGCATTTATGCTTTGTGTATTTATATTGTGTAGAAGGTTTGGGAAGTTTTCCCCAACAATTTCTTTGAATACTCTTTCTAGACCTTTACCCTTCTCTTCCCCTTCTGGGACACCAAAGAGTCTTAAATTTGGACGTTTTATTTTATCTATCGTATCCCTGAGATCCTTTTCAATTTTTTTCTCCATTCTTTCTTTCATTCTTTCATTTTCTGTTCTGGGGACCACTAGAACACTGAGTCGTTGTTCAACTTCCTCTAATCTTGTATTATGAGTATCCAGAGTCTTTTTAATTTGGCCAACAATTTCTTTTATTTCCGTAAGATCTTATTTTTATTTAATCTTGCAATTTCTTCTTTATGCTCTTCTAGGGTCTTCTTTATGTCCCTTTTATCCTGCTCCATGGTCTTCTTCATGTCTTCTATATCCTGTGCCATGTTTTCATTCCTCAACTGTAATTGTTTGATTAACTGTGCCAAGTACTGTGTCTCTTCTGATATTCTGATTTGGGTGTTTGGGGTTGGGTTCTCCATATCGCCTGGTTTTATCATATGCCTTAAGATTTTCTGTTGTTTTTGGCCTCTTGGCATTTGCTTTGCTTGATAGGGTTCTTTCAAGTTGTAAAAAAAAAGAAAAAAAAAAAAAACCAATCTAATTTTTCAGAAATACAAGTTGGTGGCGTATACTTTCTCCAACTAACCAGCAGATGACGTCTGCCAGTCATCTATACCCCTCAAGTCAGTTCTCCCCAACTCTGTCTCTGTGGTGTGTGGGGAAATGATTTTTGTGGGGTTCAGTTGGTGAGCTCAGTTTGGGTTTATTGTTGGAGCTGTCCGCCCTGAACGTGGGGCGTATGTCTGGGTGGTCAGGGAGGCAGGGCAGCTTTAATATTCAAACCTCCAAGGTGTTCCTGGAGATTCAAGGCTGTTGCAAGAGTCTAAGCCTTCATTTCAGTTTCTCTTCATTTCACTTTCTCTGTCGCTGACCCACAAACCACCGGCATTGACATAGCGTCCCTGGGTTTTCCGAGCGGGGCCCCCTTCTCAACTGTGATCTTGCAGGACCTCTGTTGAGGGAAGGCTGTGCTATGTCACTAGTGTGTGTCATCCCTCAAGGGAAGCCCTCGGCCGCCGGGCCATGCAGGGGCGCTCCCAGCCTGATGCAAAGATTAGCCTGTAATTCTTGACTGGTGAAAGTTCTGAATGAAAGGCAGGTAGCAGAGCTGGGCCCCACCCCTTTCCTCTTTAGAGAAGATGGATGCCTTAGGGGGAGGTCATTAGCATTTCAACGGTCTCTCTCTGCCTGTGCCACACCCTTGTCTGGGTCACAGAACTGGGAACTGAAAATGGCTGAGGCTTTCTCCACTGAGTCGAAAAAGGAACAGAGCTAGTCTGAGGTGACCCTCCAGCTCTCCAAGGTCAGTCGTTACCCAAAGCCTCTGTCTGCTTGTTGGGGATTCGTACCTCGTAGTGAGCAGTTCACACTTGCTAATTAAAACCCCAGTTGGAGCTCAGCTGAGTTATATTTGCTTGCTGGGAGAAAGCTTCTCTCTGGCACGAGGCTTTGTAGCTCGGGCTGTGGGGGAGGGGTCTCCTGATTTGGATCCGCAGTTCTTACTTACAGGTTTTATGCTGTGATCTCGGGCAATCCTCCCAATTCAGGTTAGTGTATGATGAGTGGACGGTCACGTTTGTCCCCCTGCAGTTATTCCGGATTATTTACTAGTAGTTTCTGGTTTTTTTAAAATTGTTCCAGGGGGACTACTTAGCTTCCACTCCTCTCTATGCCGCCATCTTGGATTGACCCATCAGTTCTGAAGATGTTATTCTAAAGCAAGGTTTCCTTCAAGAATCACTGGCTTGCTTTTAAACCAGGTTTTTTCCTAATCTTTCATTTTAAAAACCTTTAAATTTTTTAAAGCTTTTAAAGTGGAATCAACCAGAAGGCAAGGGTCTAGAGGAAATGATTTTCTGGCACTTCTCATGCAAACTCAAATTTTAAGATTCCTTTTGTGGAAGAAAGGGGCTTTTTGCTGTTTACAAGGTTTTTTTTTTTTTGAATTCTAAAAATTACTCCCCCCCCACCATGTTTTTAGTACTTCCCGTGTTCCCCCATTCAATTCTGGTGGCCACGATCAGACGGAAGCAAGTGTGAGGAGCCCTTCTCTTGCATCTGCAGTGGAAACCTCAGGAGCGTCCGTCCACTGCTCCAACAGATGCATCCACTGGCCTGTGCACGGACAGTTCTGTGACGGGGCCGTCCCATGTGTTAACGGATGTGAGCAGCACCCCTGGCCTCAACCCACTAGGTGCCAACAGAACCCCCAGTTGTGACCACCAGAGCCTCCTGACATCGCCAGATATCCCAGGGTGGGCACAAAAATCACCCCTGGTTGAGAACCAATGTTCTAAGGTTTTCAGAATATACTAAGAGCTCACCCCTTACTTAACTACCTCACAATGTGGCTAGTCATTACTGAAAACCAAAACCAAAACGAGGCATCTTCAATTATATAATAGTGAATGCACTCAACCTAATTTTCCTGATTCTTGATAAAAAGTAGAACATCAGCTGCAGAACACATTTTTCACAGGTTATTTGCACTTTAATGTGAATACCTGATAACAGTCATCTAAAAAGACCTTTAAAAACTACCTCTTCATCATAACTGTGTTCACTTCAATAAAAAAAAAAATCTTTAAAAAAAAAGGCAATTACATATTATCTAACAGACACTAGCTTTTTTTTTTGAATCTGCAGATTTTGAGATACATTCACACACCATATATTCCATCCAAAGTATACAATCAGTCTCACAGGGTCATCACACTCAATTTTAGACAATTTTCATTGCTCCAAAAAGAAAAATAAGAGACAGAAAAAAAGGAAAACCCGAAACACTCTATATCCCTTATCCACCCCATTACTGACCCCTACGATTGATGTGGTACACCTGTTACTGCTGATGAAAGAATATTAAGGTATTAAAAACTGTAACACCTTAAGAGCCTGAAATAGGTGATTTCCCCCATATACCACTCTATTATTAACTCTTCGTACAAGTGTCATACATTTGTAGTAGTTCATGCAAGAATTTATTTATATTTGTAGTGTTATTCGGTAACACACATGACTTTAAACAATCCCTTTCAATCAAATTCACCTACAATATGCACTATTACTTATAATCCCAATAATGAACTATTATCACCTCTATCCATTCCCAAACACTTAAGTTCAACCTTGTTAACAATTCTGTACATATTTGGTAACCACTCCCCCTTCTCTAGCTTCTGTCTATCTCTAGGTACCCTTTATTCTACATTTTAGGACTCTGACTTTACATATTCTAGTTAGTTCATATTAGTGAAATAATACAAATATCCCTCCTTTGTGTCTGACTTATTTCATGCAGCATTAAGTCCTCAAGGTTCATCCATGTTGTCACGTGCTTCAGGGCCTCATTCCTTCTTACTGCTGCATAAAATTCCATCGTATGTTTATCCACTCATCTGCTGATGGACACTTGGATTGTTACCATCTTTTGGCAACTGTGAATAATGCCACTATGAACATCAGTGTGCAAATGTCTGTTCTTGTCCCTGCTTTCAGTTCTTCTGGGTATATACTGAGTAGTGGGATTGCCCATTGTTGTAGGGCAACTCAGTATTTAGTTTTCTGAGGAATCACCAAACTGCCTTCCACAGCGGCTATACCATTTTACATTCCCACCAGCAGTGAAGAATAAGTGTTCTTATTTCTCTACATCCTCTCCAACATTTGAAGTTTCCTGTTTGTTTAATAGCAGCCGTTCTTACAGGTGTGAGATGATATCTCCTTGTGGTTTTGATTTGCATTTCCCTAATAACTAATGAAGATGAACATCTTTTCATGAGTTTTTTAGCTATTTGTATTTCCTCTTTGGAAAAATGTCTATTCATATCTTTTGCTCATTTCATAACTGGGTTGTTTGTCCTTTTATTGTTGAGTTGTAGGATTTCTTTACATACACTGGGTATCTAGCCCTTATCAGATATATGATTACCAAATATTCTCTCCCACTGAGGTGGCTGCTGCTTCACCTTTCTGACAAAGCCCTTTGAAGCACAGAATTGTTCAGTTTTGAGAAGCTCCATTTATCTACTTTTTCTTTCGTTGCTGTGAACAGCTTCTTTTTAAACAGTAACAAATACTGATAAGATAACCACTGAACATTAAAAATAGATCAGTACTCAGAGAAGCTAACACTTTAGAAGCAAACAACAAATGCACTGACTATACTTCTGTTAAACTCTTGATTCTCGAAATAATCAAGTCATGGGTCCTGTTTTCTAAGTTTACAAAAGGATCTTCGTCTCAGCAAATAAAAATGCCAATGCTCCAGATAACACTACGGTCACTAAGAGCAAGGCCTTGTGCTGGGAGTCTGCTCCTGAGACCGGGATTGTAACTGCCTCCAGAAGATACTTTCTGAAGGAAACACTCAAACTGGCACTAAAAACAGGAGCAGAAAAACAAATTAATTTGCTCAGATATTCTTCCCTCAGATTAAGTGAAAATAAGCTTTAAGTCATGGCATATTAGAACATATTTAATGAAATGTCACTTCATTTGGGCTTTCCCTCTGTTATTTTTGTAAGGAACCAAAAAAAAATGAAACCAAAGTGGCTGGTGGCTCCTTTCCTTAAGCTCCCGGAGCACTTACTATGCACTTTCAAAATGCACTGATCACCCTGCAGTCAGAGAAAACTACAAGCAGCCAACACAGCAAATTCACTCATTCCCTGGCCCCCTGTTATGTGTTGACATGTGCTCTCCCTAACCAGTCTGGAGTCAGCCAGGATAGAGATTATTTCCAGTGTCAAGGTGAGTCCAGGCTCACAAAACACACTCAACAAAAGTTTTATTTAATAATTTTGAGAGACTCCAAATTTTCTAACTTACTGTTAGGTAAGTTTAAGAAGTGAGAGAAACATTTACCTCTATCACAATTATGTGAATAAAAGACCAAAGGAGCCAGTTTGCTAATTGTTTTTAATCTACCAGCAGCAACTTTCTCTGATATGGACAAAGAGAAGGAAGCATAACTGATGAAAAGCTACTGTTAAGCTGATTTTAATCATCGAGCTTGTTCCTATTATCTAAAATCCAACAAGTCTTGGATGAGGAGAAAAATGGGGATAAAAAAACTAAACGAAAAATAGGGCGTGGTGGGGGTGTTTTCGGTGTTCTTCTTTACTTTTATTTTTTATTCTTATTTTCACTTTTTCTGGTACAAGGAAAATGATCAAAAAATAGATTGGGGTGATGAATGGAGGAGAGAACCAGATAATTTATGTATAGATCAATGCTAGGAGACCTGGAAACAGGTATTTGTTCTCATACTAATTCACTTGTGTACAGAAAACTATTTGCTTACACATAACCAGGTATGAGTGAAACGCTAGTTCTTGCCCTGTTCTAGTACTTTGGGAGCTAATTGGTAAGAAAAAAAAAAAATTAAATTAAATTAAATGTTTCTGGCTCTGTTGCCTGCATTCCCTAGGGCACTGCCAAGATTCAACTCTCCCTGATTGCCCCTTAAATTCCTAAAAAGAATCTCATTTTGACAATGGATATCTAAGTACTTTTTTTTTTTCATAGTTTTATTTAATCATTTTGAGAGACTCCAAATTTTCTAACTTACTGTTAGGTGAGTTTAAGAAGTGAGGAAAACATTTATCTCTATCGCAATAATGTGAATAAAGGACCAACAGAGCCAGTTTGCCAATTGTTTTTAATCTATTAGCAGCAACTTTCTCGGACATGGACAAAGAGAAGGAAGCACAGCTGACAAAAATGACCCTCCCTGACCCTTTTTCTAAAACTTAATTCCTCTCATCACATTGTTGGTTTAGGAAGGCAAAAGCAACTCGCAGCCTCTCTCCTCACCCTGCTTCCTCCCACGGCTGACCATGGACTTGGCACCCCAACCGTGACCTCCCTAATTCTGGCCTGCTGTCAGCAGGAGAAGGAGAAAGTCTGGCCGAGGCAGGAGGAGCTGGTGGTGACTGGGCTTTCATGAGACCAAGGGAAGGGAGAGAAAGTGCAAGTCACCTCTGAGAAATAGCTGCCAGTCTCTAGGAGCTTAAAATCTGTTTCCAAGATGTTAAAAACTTAAAACAAACTAACAAAAACTCTCATCTCAAACATAGGAGTCAACTACCCGCATGTTTTCCAGGAATTCTCAGCAATTCTCTGTGCTGCCCTTACTCAGCAGGGAAACCAGGGGATGGGGGAGAGAGGCAGAATGTCCTGTTTTTCCCATTTGTTCCCACTTTCCATTAAAGGACTTTAGAAAACTCGGACTCACAATCTATCAAACCATGGAGTTTTGACCCTTTCAGTTTAAAGAAGCAAGGAGACTGCAGTTATCTGGTGCTAAAATTTTTCTTTTTGAATTGGTCTCTCCTACTAGTAGACAGATTTCAAGATACAACAAGAAATCTGGTCAAGGGAGAAGGAATGAGGGAGAGTGGCGCAGTCTAGGTGGAAGCAAGTTTTACTCAAGTGTCATTTCGCTGAACCACTTGCAAAAGAACAAATCCTTTTTAAAAAACAGAAAACTAACCTGTTTTGATACTTGTGTCCACAAAGTGAACATTCAAAGGTCCAAGAAAAAGAATACATGAAGAGCTTTTCAATGCGAGGTTCTATTTTTAAGAGCAGGGGAAATGCAAACACAGGACTTTCCGTATCACCTTCAAAAAGAAAAGCAAGAAATTATTCCTCAGAACTAACAACTGAAAAAAAGCGACGATTATCAATGGTTGTCTTTTCTCACATATTCCTGGAGAAAGTCACTCATGGTTGGGGAAGAAAAGTTTTTAAAGCAGTTTCCTAACAATGTCCAGCACAGAGATTTAATTAACACATCAGCCCCTTTTATTTTTCTTGGTGGACATCTATGAAAACTTCTTGACAACAGACACAAAAGAACTATACTGTCTTCTCAGATCTTTCTTTTCTCAGGGGAAAAAGAAATCCTCAGAACTACAGTAGCCCCAGAGCATTTTAAAACAAAAATGATGTTAACAGTTTGGTACTAAAAATAATATAACCAGTCAAACACTGCAGACTAATTTCAAAGTTGGATGAACCATTTAAATGCCTTTTCTCCCTGTTCTCCATGCGGAGGGGACACCACCCCCGGGAGCTGGGGGACTGTCCAGTCTGGCTCTCCGGACCCTTCACCCACTCTTCCCAATCTCTTACTCTAATCTTCTCCTTTAACAATGAAACTTCCACAGCTTTCAGACTAGGAAGATGTGAATTTTGTTGTCATTAAAACGAAACAAAAGCTGGCCTGTGCATCATGGGATTGAGAACATCTTCTTGACCAAAAGGGGGATGCGAGATGAAACGCAATAAAGCTTCATTGGCTGAGAGATTTCAAATGGAGTAAAGGTCACTCTGGTGGACATTCTTATGCAGTATATAGATAACACTTTTTAGGTTTTAATATATTGGAATAGCTAGAAGTAAATACCTGAAACTACCAAACTCCAACCCAGTAGCCTTGACTCTTGAAGTCAATTGTGTAACAATGTAGCTTACAAGGGGTGACAGTGTGATTGTGAAAACCGTGTGAATCGCACTCCCTTTATCCAGTGTATAGATGGATGAGTAGAAAAATGGGGACAAAACCCAAATGAAAAATAGGGTGGGATGGGGCGGGAGGTGATTTGGGTGGTCTTTTTTCATTTTTATTTTTTATTTTGATTCTGATTCTTTCTGATGTAAGGAAAATGTTCAAAAATAGATTGGGGTGATGAGTGCATAATTATAGGATGGTACTGTGAACAGTTGATTGTACACCATGGATGACTGCAAGGTATGTGAATATATCTCAATAAAACTGAATTAAAAAAAAAAGAAAGCTGGCTTGTGAATGCTACTTCCAGTTCTGAGGTCAGCAAACAAGTGAAGGGTTTACACTCTCCCTCTTACATTCGTTCATTCCCCGACTGGTCTCTCTCCTTTCTATCCTCAGTGTCCTAAGAAGCTGCCTTACTAGAGAGAACCTGAGCCCCTCTATCCCTCCCTCCACTGGGACTGCACCCCACTTCCATGGTTCAGTTCTCCCCGCCCCCGCCTGGAATTCGTCTGCCCAGAACTCGCCCACAAGGAGGAGCATGGGTGTCACTGCCTAAGCCAGTCTACAAACACCAGGCGGCACTGCGGCTATTTTAGTAGTCACCTTCGTCTTATGATCTAGCTGTTACTTTTAAACAAAAACATAAAATCAAATCAGTATCTTTTTAAAAACAGAAATACAAATCAATCTCCTAAAAGTGAAAACATGCAACACACTAACAACATATAAACAGTACATAATATAGCACCACTTTTGGAATTGGTTGTCAGCCTTCAAATGCTAATTCTATTGTAACTAAATATTAATTGAAAAAGCTAATAATTCACATTTCAGAAATGGCAACAGAAAATCTTCAGGTCCAAAATACAAAAAAAATTCTCAGTGAATCAAAAGATAATCAAAAGTTCTAAAAACATACTGTGTTAAGTAAATTACATGATTTTAAGTAAATTATATGATTACAGATGATTTTAGATCATTTATATAGCTCCTGACAGAATTATTTTTCCTTTGGTGCAGCTCATATTACAAATTTCACTATTAAGTACAAATCATCTACTAGAAAACATATAATATCAATACCTAATCCCGATTTTTATAATGTCCTGCCTAATTAGTTAAATGGTTTCTTTATTTCTAGTATTTTAATCCCCAACTACTCACCCAAACCCTTACCTATCTATTTTGCATATCCCAAACCAACAATTTCCCTAATATACCTTCACTTCTCTTCCCCTGATGTAAACCCTTCCCTGACTCCTGGCTCTCTGGCTACTCGAGTTTTCTCTTCCATTATTACCTGGCTTGTTAATGTCTTTGGAATATTTTTCTACCAGGCTGTCTTTTTTTTTAATTGATGCACAAGGGTTTCTTATAAGACATTCTGGATACTATTTTCTTATTCTATCTTTGCCCAGAGATTTTTAACTTTAATGTAATCGAATTTACCTATCTTTTTATTCATGTATCTTATTTAAGAAATTCTTCCCTACCGTGAAGTGATAAAGATATGCACCTATATTTTCTTCCAAAAGGTTTACAACTCTGCTTTGCACATTTAGGCCTTTAAGTATTCCGACGTTTCTTTCTGATCATGGTGTGACGTGGGGATCCCATTTTCCCTCCTGTGTCAGTAACCAACTGTCCTGGCACTGTTTGCCGGAGAGCGTCCTCTCTCTGCATGGCCACCTCTGTCGCAGTGTAAGAAACCAACAGCGCAGGGCTCGGCCCTGCCGCTCCACTGTGCCCCACTGGCCCCTCACACCACCACGCACTGCCCAGAGGCGAACGTCCTCTTTAGACTGAGAGAAAGAGGATAGTTTATGAGGTATTTAAAAAACAATAATCAAAACAACACAGGCTGATCTTCAGGGTCAGTACAGATCAACTTCTACATCTTTAGTATTTTAAAATACACTCAATGATGATGCAGACATTGTAAGGTTTTCAAGTGCTCTTTGAAGCAAAGATCACATTTTGTTAGTGAGACTGAAAGCTTTAGTATGGCAGCTATCAACCACTGTTGAACGGGTAGTACAAATGAGAGGGATTTTATTGTATTGGAAGAACTGTAAGCTTGCCCAATTGTTATGCTTGTACAAAATAGTAATTTAAAAATGCCTTCTCTGTTGTATAGAAAACCAGGCCCAGGATGGGGGCTGGAGCCAATTCACTTGTTCCGAATATAGTCATGAGGGATATGTGGTGGTGCCTCAGACTCAGGGAGAAACCACTCTTGAATTCAAATGGGAACTGAACAGTGACCCTAAATAAAACATGCTAGGTCAGGCTAGGAGGGAAACACCTGCAAAATGCAACATGGAAGCCCCTCAGTCTGTACTCTAGGGATCTTACAGAGAACACTCCTCTGAAGCAAGTACTTGCCCAACAGATCAGCGGCTGCCTGGGGCTAGCAGTGAGGGGAGGGGGCTGCCTAGCAAGGAGCTGGAGAAAACCTTTAGGGTGACAGAACTGTCCCATTATCTTGACTGCAGTGGTGGTTACACACATGTATACATTTTCAAAATCTGCAGAGCTGCCCACTATCAGGGTCAATCTTACTGTATGTAATTTATACTTTTTTTTAAAACAGAGAAAAAGTATTCATCCCATTCTCCCATCTGAGATCCCACCTTAGGCTGAATTAGAACAGCCCTTTAGACCAAAAGGAGAAATGCCAGAGAGCTGGCATATGGAAAATCAGTTATGACTGTAAGAACAGAGTGAACTTATATATGTAGGAGTCCATAAACATAAAGTAGAAAAACTAGGGGGCAGAAACATGGGACAAGAAAAGCAGGTCAAAAGCTGCTACCATGGATAAGACACTGCTTCCAGATAAATATGTGGGCATGATGAAAAAGATGCCACTCTTTGAGAGAAAAATTCTAAGGCATTGCTGTTCTACACAATTTAATATGGATAATATAATAATAGAGGGCATTATATATTCTACTATAATACAATATTAATAGAAGAGTTAATACAAGGGATAAAAGGGAAAGAAAACAAAAGAACATCAACAGCTACTTTCCATAATACTAAAAATACATGGAAAGACACAGAGACTCCAGCTCCTTTGCTCCACTCTGTACTCAGAGGCCAAAAGTCAATTCGTAGGACCCATCCTTGGGCCTTTATAAAGGCGAGAAAACTTTCCCAAAAGATCATCATCAGCAAAACAAAAACAATTGAAAAAAAAGGTCATCAGCATATTTTTCCCCATGTCCCACTGGCCAGTAGTGTACCATCTGCCCATTCCTACACCAACCACCCTCAAGGGGAAAAATTATTATGGTTGGCTTAGACCAGAGATTCTCAACTCTGCCTACACACAAGAATCACACAGGAGCTTCTAAAAATTACAGATACCTGAGCCTTACCCCCCGAGATACTGATTTAATTCATCTGGTATGAACCCGTAGCACTCATATTTACTTTCAAATTCCTTAGGCACTTTTTAATGCCCAGTCAAGGTCAAAATCTCTGGATTAGTCTGCTGAAGGGAGGGGAAGCCATGGATGAGGCAGCCAGCAGTGCTCCCTAACTCACCTAACTCTGAGGAGGGCACCTGCTCACAGGTGGGAACACCAGCCTGCGTATCGACAGGGGCCAGCCCACCCACCAAGGACTTCACCACCAGGAGATTGTTAAGCCAAAGCACTCAGATTCTCTCTCCTGAAAACCTGATCACCCAGAGTAATAACACAGGATTATACTCCCTTAGGCTTTAAGTATTTCTTAATACTGAAATAAATTGTGTTAAATTACACAAATTACTTACCTAATGTGCATCTAAGCTGGGGTTGAAGCCTAATGAAAATCTCATCTCTGACTTCATTCAGACAGGTCTCTACCTTCGCAAATATTTCTGAAGTAAGTTTTTTACAATCCCCATCTAAAAATAAAATACAGAATAGGATCAATTCCTCATTAGTCTATACCTTTCCACAAAAAAAAAATGAAGACATTACCAGAATTAAGTTCATCAGAATCAATAAATTTTGCAGAGACAAAAGACAAAATATAAAATTTCCTTAATTCTTCCCCTTCTCTCTGTGGTAACCATTTATTCCCTCATTATCAGTATTGTTATCAGTACTGTATCATTAATACCTACTGCCTGGGTCAAACCTCAGTTTAAGCCTTTCTTACCCAAATAATCTCAGGCCCACCAAAACAGCTCAGCTTTCACATACTCTGCCTATTTCTGAAACATCTGATGCTATCTCTTAACGAGCAATTATTTTGTGCTAGAGACATCTAATTCATGTATTCCATTTTGTGTATCTTTTATTGAACTTAGGTTATAGGAGCAAATAAATTTGTAGAGTCTTAATTAAGCCATGATTATTTCCCAAATTAGTATCAGATACAGTTCCCTCCTCCTATGTCTTCTTTTTGGGGAAAGTGGGGGGGGGGGTTTTCAATGACGTACTGTATACAATTCTATACTCTGCTGTTTTCACACAATTCTGCCTCATTTGTCTTTTTTTACTAATAATGCATCAATATTTGTTCGTCAACTGTAACAAAGGTACCACACTAATGCATCATGTTAATAGGGAAACCTCTGTGGGGGGGTGGGTGGCAACTGTGCTTTCTGTGCAATTTTCTGTAATCCTAAAACTGCTCGAATAATAGTTTATTATTTTTAAAAAAATTAAAAAGCTTTGCAAGCTAGCTACTATACTCTGAAGTACTGTTTTAAAGTGATCATTCCCCTATTGCTGGACATTTTGGTTGTTGTTTTTTCACTTTTATGAATACCATCATGACCATCATGATAAACATCATTTGGGCACATTTTTGTCAATGTTTTTAACCATTCCTTTTGGGAAAAAGTCCTCAAAACGAAATTATTATGACAGGAAACTCTGCAAGATTAATAAGAAAATTATTTTGAATAAAAGCTTCTATATGTAACTGCCTCCATATACAACTGCCTCTAGTTACACCTAAGCTACAAATGGATCTTTTCACTGAAATCGTCAGTGAACAGTTCATGCAGACTTTATAATACTCTGCTTGCATGTTCCACTAATGAAATACCTGTAATATATAATATGTATCCTTTAAAATATCCTGTAACATGAAGTAAGCATTAACAAGAACTTTTGTTATGTGACCATGCCCAAAAGAGAAAATTTACAATGCAAAGTAATGCAGTGTAAACAAATGCAATTGCAACAGATTACAAAAACTACGAATTATTCTATAAAAAATTAAAAGACAAAATATAAAATTAAAATTAATGCTGATATTAAAATCAGAATTTGAATAGAAGGTATTCTCTTCTGCAAGAATCAACTGCACAAGTACCACCACCTCCTCAACACTGGGTTCGTATGACTATAGAAACAAGATTAGAGTCCCCCCCCCAAAAAAAATCAAAGACAAACATGCTGTGAGGATTGAATTTTCTAAATTTTTAAACATTTCAAATGGCATATTAAAAAAACTCAGCCTCAAAGGTATTCAAATTTAAAGAAAATATTGCTTATTTAATAAACTGGCAAATACTTTTAAAATGTTTTATAACCAAAGGTGGTTACAGTGCTCTGGGATATTTTCTTCTATATAACGAAGATGGAATTATATGCCGGCACAACCTTCCTGCAAAGCCATTCAACAACATTTGAATATAGTCAAATATATTCACATCCATATATTGAATATATATGAATATATTTGTATATATATGTTTAATATTAAAATGTCATTTGATAGGAATATGTATAGAATATATGTATATTCATATATAGTGAATATATTCACATATATTGAATATATGAATATTTAATATTCATATTTTAATATCCCTTCTAGGATATAATCAGCAATGGAGTCAAAGGAAATATGGATGTTTTGTCACAGTGTTTATTCAAAATAGCGAAAAATGGTAAGCAATCTAAATGGTTAACAATGGGGAAACAACGTCCAGGACTCATAGAAGGACATAGGAGAAACTGTTGATTACATAGCATGAAAAACTCATGCCTTCATTTTTAGTACATTAATGAACTAGAAAATACCTACAATGGAAAATGAAGAAAGCTTTGTATGTTGTCTGTCAAAAAATACATACACAAATAAGATCAGAGAAAATATAGACCAAGACACTTCAAGTAAGTTAAATAAAGGTGGGCATTCTTGCCCTAAAAAGTCTTAATAGTCAAAATACTGTGGTATTGGGGCAGTAATCAACGAAGAGACCAATGGGTCAAAATTGAGAGTTAAGAAACATCTGCAAACATATATGGAATGTTGCCATGTGACAGATCAACTGAGAAGACGACTCATTAAAAGTAGAGCTAGATAAATGTGGCCACTCTCTCCCTAAGCACACTTGGCAGGGAAACTCACTGCCCTCCCTACTACATGGGACATGACTCCCAGGAGTGTACACCTCCCTGGCAATGCTGGACATAACTCCTGGGGATGAGCCTGGACCAGCATCGTGGGATTGAGAAAACCTTCCTAATCAAAAGGGGGAAGCGAAATGAAACAAAATAAAGTTTCAGTGGCTGAGAGACTTCAAATAGAGTTGAGAGATCATTCTGGAGGGTATATTCTTATGTGCTATATAGATATCCCTTTGTAGTTTTTAGTGTGCTAGGATAGCTAGAAGGAAATACCTGAAACTGTTGAACTGCAACCCAGTAGCCTTGACTCTTGAAGATGATTGTATAACTATGTCATCCTACACAGTATGACTGTGTGATTGTGAAAACCTTGTGGCTTACACTCCCTTTATCCAGGATATAGACAGATGAGTAGAAAAATGGAGATAAAAACTAATTGAAAAACAGGGTGGTTTGGAGGGATGGGATGTTTTAGGTGTTCTTTTTTACTTGTATTTTTATTCTTATTTTTATTTTGGGGAGAGTAATGTAAATGTTTAAAAAATTGTGGTGATGAATGCACAACTATACGATGATATTGTGAACTGATTGTACATTGTGAATGACTGTATGGTATGTGAATATATCCCAATAAAACTGAATTTTAAAAAAGAAAAGAAAAGGGGGGGCGGTGCGGGGAGCTAGAAAAACTGGCCATGGAAATGAGTGAAAAATTGGACCCCTTACATCACCCCATACTCAAAAATTAACTGCAGCTGAATTGAGAATTTCAAAGTCAAAAGCAAAACTTTATGACTTTTCAGTAAAAATATAGAAGAATTACTTTCTGACCTTGGGAAAAGTAAAAATTCCTTTATAAAACCACAAACATGACTAGCTGCCAAAGGAAAGACGAACATCTATACAACAAAAGACTTGTCAAATAAAGTAAAAACACAAGCCACAAATTGGAAGACGACTAAATGACATAAAAAAGCAACAAGGATATATGGAAATTCATACAAATCAATAAGAACATGACAAGCAACAGAACAAACAAGGATAAGACACAAACACACACTTCACAGACGAGGGAACACACAGTCAATGTACACATGAACAGCCATTCAACCTCTTTGAGACCTGGGAAAGTCAAATCAAGTTGACAAACCATTTTACACCATTCAAATAGCAAAAATCTCTGTCTGAAAATAACCCAGGGTGGGAAACGGTCTTATACACTGGTAAAGGGCGTATTAACTGGTACAACCACTAGGAAAGCAACCTGCCATTACCCTGTGTATCTGGACTCAGTGCATACATAGCTTTAGCAATTCCGTTCCCATGGCACATCCAAGGGAAATCTCAAGAGACTTTTCCAAGAATGTTCGTAGCCACAGTATTTGTAATGGCAAAAAATAAGCCAACTGGAGGCAGGGCAAGATGGCGTCATAGAGAGGAGTGGAAGCTAAGTAGCCCCCCGGGAACAACTACAAAACACCAGAAACAACTAGTAAATAATCCAGAATAACTGTGGGGGGACAAACAAGACCATCCACTCATCATACACCAACCTGAATTGGGAGGAATGCCCGAGAACACAGCATAAAATCTGTAAGTAAAACCTGCAGAGCCAAGTCGCGAGACCCCCTCCCCCATAGCCTGAGCTGCAAAGCCTCATGGTGCCACAGAGAAGCTCTCTCCCAGCAAGCAAATATAGCTCAGCTGAGCTCCAACTGGGGTTTTAAGTAGCGAGTGTGAACTGCTCACTACATGTACACATCCCCAAAAAACAGATAGAGGCTTTGGGTGACGACTGACCTTGGAGAGCTGGAGGGTCGCCTTGGACTGGGTCTGAAGGGGACTATCTGTTTCTTTTTCGGCTCAGTGGAGAAAGCCCCAGTCATTTTCAGTTTCTAAGGCTGTGACTTGGGGAAGGGTGGAGACAACACAAGCAGAGAGGGAGACCAATGAAATGCTAATGACCTCCACCTGGGGGGTCTGTCTTTTCTAGGAGGAAAGGGGTAGGGCCCTTTCCATTCAGAACCAGACCCCAGAGCCTGGGGGAACACAGCCATACCTCCTCACACCAGTCAAGAATTATAGGCACAGGCATCACCCGCTGGGCAGAAAAGCACAGTGACCTGAGGCATCAAAGGGTGGAGCAATTTTCTAAGACACACCCGCAGGGAAACCAGATACTGAATATTTCTTCCCTCTGGGACCTGAGCCTGTTCTGGTCTGGGAAAACCTGATTTGGATAACCAAGGAAACCATGCCTAGACAACAGAAAATTTCAACCTACACTAAGAAAAACAAAGTTATGGCCCAGTCAAAGGAACAAACGCACACTTCAACTGAGATACAGGAATTTAAACAACTAATGCTAAATCAATTCAAAAAGTTTAGAGAAGATATTGCAAAAGAGATAGAGGCTATAAAGGAAACACTGGGCATACATATGGCAGAAATCAAAAGTTCAAAAAAACAAGTAGTAGAATCTATGGAAATGAAAGGCACAACACAAGAGATGAAAGATACAATGGAAACATACAACAGCAGATCTCAAGAGGCAGAAGAAAACACTCAGGAACTGGAGAACAAAACACCTGAAACCCTACACACAAAGGAGCAGATGGAGAAAAGAATGAAAAAACTATGAGGAACGTCTCTGGGAACTCAAGGATGAAACAAAGTACAATAATGTACGTATCATTGGTGTCCCAGAAGGAGAAGAGAAGGGAAAGGGGGCAGAAGCAATAATAGAGGAAATAATCAATGAAAATTTCCCATCTCTTATGAAAGATAAAATTACAGATCCAAGAAGCGCAGCGTACTTCAAACAGAAGAGATCTGAATGGGCCTATGCCAAGACACTTAATAATCAGATTATCAAATGTCAAAGACAAAGAGAGAATCCTGAAAGCAGCAAGAGAAAAGCGATCCACTACATACAAAGGAAGCTTAATAAGACTATGTGCAGATCTCTCAGCAGAAACCATGGAGGCAAGAAGGAAGTGGTGTGATACATTTAAGATACTGAAAGAGAAAAACTGCCAACCAAGAATCCTATATCCAGCAAAGCTGTCCTTCAAATATGAGAGAGAGCTCAAAATATTTTCTGACAAACAATCAGAGACTTTGTGAACAAGACACCTGCCCTACAGGAAATACTAAAGGGAGCACTACAGGGTGATAGAAGACAGGAGTGTGTGGTTTGGAACACAATTTTGGGAGATGGTAGCACAACAATGTAAGTACACTGAACAAAGGTAACTATGAATATGGTTGAGAGAGGAAGGTGGGGAGCATGTGAGACACCACAAGAAAGGAGGAAAGATAAAGACTGGGACTGTGTAACTTGGTGAAATCTAGAGTATTCAACAATTGTGATAAAATGTACAAATATGCTCTTTTACGAGAGAGAACAAGCAAATGTCAACCTTGCAAGGTGTTAAAAATGGGGAGGCATTGGGGGAGGGATGCAATCAGCATAAACTAGAGACTGTAACTAATAGAATCATTGTATTATGCTTCCTTTAATGTAACAAAGGTGATATACCAAGGTGAATGCAGATAAGAGGGGGGGATAGGGGAGGCATGTTAGACACTTGACATTGGTGGTATTGTCTGATTCTTTATTCTACTTTGATTTAAGGTTATTTTTCCTTTTGCTGCTTCCTGTCATTTTTTTTTTCCTCTTTCTTTTGCCCCTCTACCTTCTTTGACTCTCCCTCCTGCCTTGTGGAAGAAATGCAGATGCCCTTATATAGATAGTGGTGAAGGTGGTGAACACATAAATGTATGACCATGCAGAGAACCATCGATTATTTACTTGGGATGGAATGTATGGTGAGTGAACAAAACCATATTAAAAAAAAAAATGGGTTGATGACAAAACCTCGAGGGCAATATACTGAGTGAAATAAGCCAGACACATAAGGACAATTATTGCAGGGTCTCACTGATAGAAACTAATTATAATATGTAAACTCATAGACATGAAATATAAGGGACCAACATATAGGACGAGGCTTAAGAATGGGGAGTGGTTGCTTAGTATGAGCAGAATGTTCAATTAGGATGAACTTAAATGTTTGGAAATGAACAGGGGTGTTGGTAGCAAGATGTGAGAATAACTAACAGTGCCGAATGGTGTGTGAATGATGTGGAAAGGGGAAGCTCAGAGTCATATGGGTCACCAGAAGGAAAGCTGGAGGTCAAAAGATGGGAATGTATAAAACTGTATCCTATGGTGGGCAATGTCCATGATCAACTGTACAAATACTAGAAATCGCTTCCATGAACCAGAACAAATGTATGACAATACAATTAGAAGTTAATAATAGAGGGGCATATAGGGAAGAACTATATACCTATTACAAACTATATACTACAATTAGTAGTATTTCAACACTTTTTCATAAACAGTAACAAATGTACTATATCAATACTACGAGTCAACAATTGAGGGGGTTTGTTTAGGGATAGGGGAGGATTAGAGTTTCCTTTTCTTTTTTTCTTTTTTCATCTTTCACTTTATTTCTTGTCTGGAGTAATGAAAAGTTTCTAAAAATTGAACAAAAATTAAGTATGATGGATGCACAGCTGTATGAGGGTACCCAGGGGCAAGTGATTGTACACTTTGGATCTTTAGGTAATTGTATGGTATCTGAACAATCTCAATAAAAATAAATAAATAAATAAATAAATAAATAAATAAATAAAAATAAGCCAACTATTCACTGACGCTATTATGTATATAATGAAAATGTTATATAGCCATGAAAATTAATGAACCACAACTATAAGCAACCTCACAGAGAAATCTTTATTTAAAAAGTTTCAGAAGACCTAATTGTCCAAGACCCTTTTTATAAAGTTCAAAACAAACTAAATTAAGCAATATATTGTTAAGCCCTACATATGTGGAAAAAACTATTAAGAAAGGAATGATAAAACACATTTCAGGATAACAATGTGGAATGGGGGATGGGACAGAGAGATAAACATAGGTAGAGACAAGGTATTGGAAGTGTTTTAATTTTGAGGGGGGTTGGGAAGTGGGTTCGTGGGCATCCTATTATGTAGGAAATAAGAGAAAACAAAAATATATCCCTAATCATATAGAGAGCTTTATGAGTTGTGGGATTGTGTGACTTTTATTCCCCTCTTTACTCTGCTTTTCAGTAGTTTTCAACCTCAAAATTTTATTTGCAGGATTCTATGGAACACCATTACTCCAACAGATTAAGATACACCCACTCCTCCTTCTCCTTTACTATAAGTTTTTGAAAAAGACAGCCTTGTGGTCAGTCACAATAATGCATCTGGCATTATCTCAAGGTTCATGGATTGGTCCCTGGGCTCCTTGCTCCCAGGTTCCTACAAAAGATAGAAGCTACTGATGAATCTTTTCCACATGCTGTGATGGAAAAAAACTCAAAATTAACGTCTTTAAAATTAAGGAGAAATAAAATGTTAGTACCAACCTTTAACTCCATCCAATCGACTGGTGCACAGAAGCCCATTTGCCTGATTATATTTTGTAAACAACCGCCAGATTACAGATTCCTCTTTAGAACACAGCTCAGCCACAGTGCTTTTTAACCCTTCCAAGTGCACCACTGCCGAGAGGATGCAGTCCAACCAACAGAGAGCATAAGCGTTTTTCCACTGTACATATAACGTCTGGCCAAATGATGGACGTTTGCTTTCCAACGGCATTTCCAGTTCAGATGTGCCTCCTTCATTTTGAGGGGACATTCCCCTGGTCCCAGAGGCGTCAACTGGAGAAGGATCCTCTTCTTTGTCAGCCAAGTCAAACATATCAGTTTCCAAAATCTCATTCTGCTCCACGGAATCAGCTGCCCTAATTGGACTCTGTTGATCACTTTGTAGCAAATCAGGTAAGTCTGATGAGGTTTCACCACATGCTTCTCCATTATGCTTGCTGCTCAAAGACTGTTCACCAACAATATGACTTCTGGTCTTTTTGGAATTTGCTAAAAGAGGTGACTCCTTATAGCTGGTTTCCAAGATCTTTCTTTTTTGAGCCTTATTTGGAATGTGAGAATCTTCCAAATCAGGAGAAATTAAGTTATTAAGTGATTTAAAGCCCAAAGGATAGATGCACTGGAAAGAAAAAAATAAAATGATAAAAACTACAAAAATCCAAATAAACTCAAGTTTTACTTTACAGTTTCTACGTCATGAAAAACATGTATAAAATTTTAGCACTAATTTAACATAAGAGGGTATAATATTTAAGAATCTAATCTGGAAGGAACCACCATTTAAAATTAATAAAAAATTGGGCTCCCAAAAGATTAATTTTTCCTAGTTAATTTGAACAATCAAAGATTTAATCTGAGTCACTCTAGGCTAAACCAACAAGAAAACATAGATATTTTTGCCTTAATAAAAAAATCTGGCAAACAAATTTAAGAATTTCATACTTATAGAAATATTCTATGATGAGTGTGTTACTCTTTTGGGATTATATACTGCATAACATTAAAAATTAGATAAGTATTTCCAAACAGAAAAAATGTATGGAGTAATTTCCACGTTTCCCATATTTTGAAACTGAACCTTAATCTGAAGGTATTGATACTTTGTGATTTAGATAATGATTTTTAATGACTTCATTAAATCTATGCATTAATAGAATTCAACCAAGTATCAAAAATGTAAACAAATCACTAAAATAATCAGTGAATTTTCCCCAAGTTTGAAAAAGACCAAAATATTTTACAAGGCAAATTCAAGAGACCTGTACACTAAATGCCCTTTAAAACATGTCTCCTCGACACAAACACGGTGGACTGCGACTTCTGTGGCCTCCAGGGACTGACACCCTTTGGCCTTCATACCCTTGGATAGTCAGTCCCTGCCACCCGACCCTGGACTGAGCCATGTGACATGCACGAGACATCAGCAAGCAGGATGCACCTGAGGCCAGCTACACATCTGCACACTAGGGCTCATCCTCTGGAACATCCTTCTTAGAGCTGGCCACCTCACATGGAGAGGCCCTCATGGAGAAGAACAGGGACCCTGGGCTGACCGCCAAGGCTGAGGGAGCTCCTGGCCAGCAGCTGGCACCACCTCCCAGCAAGTGAACACCTCGGCTTTCCCAGCCGACACTGGGAAACTGAAGTGCCTGCTCAACCCACAGAATCATGAGAAATAAGAAATTAAGTTTTCAGGTAATTTGTTTCACAGCAATGATAACTGAAATGCACTAAATCCCCCCGTTTTAGTTACAGCTGCTTCTATACAAGCAAACACTATACTCATAATACTGCATTTATTATGAAATCCTTAAATTAACCAATCTTTTAATCAATGTATAACTGGACAAATTCTCAATTCTTCTGTCACCAACTAGCTGTACAGCCTCCATCAACTAATAACTGACCCTTAACTTTGTATCTGGAGATTATTTCCTAAACCTACCATGTGTCAGAAATCTGAGAACACTTTAAAATCACAAGCAATGCTTGTATTCAAAGAGTCATTATAAATAGATACACAGAGCAGTAACTTTAGTCCAGCCCAACCATCTCATTTAAAATCTAACGTGGAAAAAAAAAATCTACTGTTGTCTCTCTCACTGATTTTTGAACACCTAAAATAGAGCCCATCCCTGCTCCAGGAATACCCTTCCAGCAATCCTAGGCCCCTCTCCCCTGTATCAACTGTTTTTCCCTCTCCACTGGATACAACCAAACAAACTTGCATGTGTTTTTCCCAACTTAAAAAAAAAAGCTCCCAGTACCTTCATATGTAGACTTTTCAATTCTTCCATTTTCTATCAAATCCCCTCTAACCAGGCTTTTATCACTACTGCTTCACCAAACCTCTTCTTGTCAAGGTCTCCGAGGCCTCCACCATGCTCACGTCAGTGTTCCGTGGAGTCCTCCCTTTCCTTGAGCTCTCTGCGGCACTTGACAGTAAACCACTCCTTTCATCAAATCTTTTCACTTGCCTTCCAGGCCTTGCTCTCTCCTTCCTCACTGTCTGCTTCTTCTCAGACTCCTTTGCTGGTTCCACACCATCTCCCCAACCTCTTATGGCTGGAGTGTTCCAGGGTTTAGCACTTGGATCTTCTCTTCTACATTCCTAAGTAAACGCACCCTCGCCTTCTCAGATCCGCCACGCTGGCTTCCTTCACTATGGCCCGAACCTGAGGGCAGCCTGCGCTCCCTGCCGGCCTGTGCACCGGCTACACCCCAGCCCTTCACCTCTTTCAGGACTCGGCTGAAATGTCACTTCCACAGCAAAGCATTCCCCCTGACCGCTCTATTTAAAACTGCAAAGTCCCCCCCTCCCTGGCACTCCAGTCCCTGCTGCTTTAATTTTCTCTACAGCACTTTTCATCATGTGACACACAAAAAAAACACATTTTACTCATTTACTGTGTTGGTTTCCCACTCTAGAACATAACCTCTTTGAGGGCAAGAAATTTTGGTGTTTTTTTCAATATTGAAATTTAGCATCTAGAACAGTGCCCAACAAACTGATGCTCAAAAAATTTTGACCAAATAAATATATAAAGAAATCTCTTTCTATCTGTCAGAATGCCTGAGATTTTTAAAATATTTTTTAAAATGTAGGTCATACCCAGCAAAACTACCTATCACTAACAGTGTGGTTTCGTCTAATATTTTCCAAACTTAGCTAATCATCAGACTTGCCCTCAAAACTTACAAAAGTACAAAATTCTGGGCCAAATCAGCATCTAGGAGTAAGACGTAGAAAATTTTTAAAGGCAGTCCAAGCAGTTTTGATGAACTGCTACTTTAGCTGAAATAAAACAGATCTGAAATCAAAAGACTTCATTCCAATCACAGCTCCACCACTCTACGAAGAGCTCGTGTCCCTAAACCCTCTGAATCTGCGTCATTCATAAAGTGGGCGTACCTATCTGTAAAGCTTAGAGACTTAATCATATATAAAACAGTTTCATAAATTGCCAAGTACAATAAATACATGTAGAGTGTTACAGCATTTAATGAGTTCTCTTAAAAAAGTTGTACCAGTAAGAACAAATTACTATAATTAATTCTAAGAGATATTTAGAGCCATTTAAAGCCCTACATACATAATGCTTATCTCAGAGCACATACATCTGTTTTTAGACAAACCAATTTCTGAAATACACTAGACATTAATAACTTTTCCAATTAGTCCCACAGTTAATAAATCAAAGAAATGAAAAGGTACCCACTACAGGTTAACAGGTAACAAAGACTCCCATTAGTTTTGTTTAAACAAAAAAACTTGAAACGTATTGCTCCTCTCACTTGTCAGGTCAAACCTAATGGTAATACACAAACATCTCAGGAAACCAGATGGAAAAGTAAAAACTATTTGAAACTGCATACCAGACAGATTAAGAAACTCAAATTATCTATGTATTAAAAATCTACATTCTAAGAAATAAAACATTGGCACAAATTTAAATACTAAAGAAAAAGCAAAAGGCTAAAGCCTGTATATCAGGTTAATACTTTACCTGCAGATCCTCACACAAAAAGATAGATTCTTGAAAGCTAATTCGGTAAGTCTTCAAGGCTTTTAACTTTCCCTTCTCTCTACAAGCTGGGCAATACTCATCTGATGTAACTTTAGCTGAATCACAATTCTAAAAGAGAAATAAAGCAAATTAAAATATAGGCATTCTACATTATATCAAATCACAAAAAAGTTAAATGGAAAGTTAACCAGAAACAAAAATTATAATTTTCACTAGCAGTGTCCTGGCAAGATATTTTAAATATGGCAGATAAAAGAAATGCATGTAAGATTTTAACTATAGTCATTATTCAAAAATTAAAATTTACGGTCTTTTTGGTAATCCTAAATATTAAATTTTAAGTGTTAAGAACTGCATCAGTTTTATTTGCAAAGGACAATGGAATAACACAGCCAGGAAAAATGTATGCTCCATATTTTTGAAAAATGGTAAACTATAAAAGACTTTATGGCTTACTATTTGTGTTATGTCCACTTTCACGTATCAATAAAACACAGAGAGGTAAACACATTAATACAATCTTTCGCCATTGCTGTAAGATTTCCGTGGAAGATACAATTTTTTAGAAGTTAATGATAAAATTAAAACCGAATTTGAATCTCAAAAGATAGAGGAAATAAAGCAAACAAACTTTGCACTGAGGCAAAGAATGAGTTCACTAACTTTTCCCAAATACCCCACCACGGGGAGTGAAGATATCCCTATATGAGTCCCTTGTCCAATCACTGGCAAACCATTTCCAATCTTCAGGGAATCCATCATTCCGAGTCATTGGCTAATTTATGTCACTTGAAACATGTCAATATCACTAAGGATTTTTCAATGAACCCTGGAAAAAAAAAGTCAATAGGCAATTAAATAAAAGTCCTATTTACATTGAAAAATACTACTTAATAACATATATATATACACATAAAGTATATTTTGAGAGTTCTATGTCCTGAGATAAACATAGTCTGAAGTGATCTTAAGTGAAAACAAAATATCTAAATTTATTTATAAATCTCACAGATTTGTGGGGATACAGCAGAAAGTGGCAACAGGACCAATTTTCATAGATGCAGATTACAAAAAGCTTGTGGTAGAGGTAGCTATTATTAAAAGCCAACTAAACTGACCCAAGTTTGACAATGTTTAGAGTCTATGCACAACTTGAAATGAATATGCCAACATTATACTAAGAAAGTACTTAAAAAACCCCAGCTCCATTGTACCATCACTTGAAAAGAACAAAAGAAACAATGAACCACATATCCCATATGTTCCTACTGTTTTCAACCACCAAACAATATTTCACCAGTTGAGAATAGCACTACTTTTTAAAAGCTATCCACAAAATACTACTTTATATTAAAGTAAATGATCTGTATCAGAATAAAAATATAAACACTGTCATGATACAAATTACACACATGACAAGCCTGTTGAGTGCATTTCCACAAGTAGAACCATGTTCAGCAAAGTCAAAATTAAGACAGAACAGAAGTCAGTGTAAGGAAAAACTAAGAGCAGTGTAAATACAGATTTAAAATAAAGTGAGATCTTGAAGACATCCTGTTGAGTCAAGCTAGACACAAAAGGACAAATATTGTATGATCTTACTGATATGAAATAATTAGAATAAGATAAGCAAATTCATAGAGTCAAAACTAGAATACAGATTACCAGATGTGTGTGTTTGGGTGAGGGGTGGGATAGGGAATAGGGAATTAACACTTAAATTGTACAGTTTCTGTTTGGGGTGATTATAAAGTTTTGGTAATGGATGCTAGTGATGGTAGCACAACATTGGGAATATAATTTACAACACTGAACTATATATTTGAATGTGGTTAAAAGGGGAAATTTTAAGTGTCTATGTATTACTAGAATAAAACTTTAAAAACAAACACAGGACTGTACAAGACAAGCAGTGAACCCTGTTGTAAATAATGAACTATAGTTAATGATAAAATTATATAAACATTCTTTCATGAATTGTTAACAAATGAATCACACTACTACAAGTTCTTAATAGAGTGATATACAGAACTTTATTTTATGCGTGATTATTTTTGTAAACCTACAACTTCTCTAATAAATAGAAAATAAAAAACCATAGAACTGTATAACACAGTGAACCCTCATGTAAACTATGGACTACAGTTAATAGTATAATTGTAATAATATTGCCTCATCGATTTTAACAAAGGTACCACACTAATTCAAATTGTTAATAATAGAAAAAAAATGTGTATATGAGGAAGCTATATGGGGAACTCTATTTTCTGCATAATTTTTCTATAAACCTACAACCTCTCTGATAAAAAAAAAATTAAAATAAATTAGAAACCAGATACAAGAGACCCTTAAGCAGAGATGAATTACCACTTGGCTGGGAGGTTGTAAAAATTTCAAGCACAGGTGACTCAACTAGATGGTTTTTAAGACCCTTCCCAAACCCAAGAATCCATGATGCTACAACAACCATCTCCTGGGAATCAGTGGCTCACAGATTCACTCTAAAAACTAATTATGCTATTCTGTTTCCAGCTGTATAAATTTCACCCACCATTCAAGCCAAAGAATAATTTTGAAAACAAAAATGCTTTTTTAAAAAAGTCAGTATCAATGAATCTCAATTTCCTATTCCCAAGGAAATAACTGTAAGGCAGAGTTTTTGAATCACAACACTACAGACATTTTGGACCAGTTCTTTGTTGTGGGGGCCTTCCTGTGTATCATAGCATCCCTGGCCTCTACATACTAGATGCCAGTAGCACCCTCTCCCCAGTAGTGACAACTAAAAATGTCTTTGGGGGACAGGGGGAAGGATCACCCCAGGGAGAACCGCTGCCATAAAGGTTAATATAACTGTGATGCTCTTCTCTTTTTAAGCTCCTCATATGCAACACTGACTTATTAACTTTGACTGAGTCTATTTATAATTTACTTAGGAAACAAACTTCTACAGTTGTAGAGTAGCTAAAAGCATGGGCTTTGCACTAGCAGATTGGGGTGCATAAATTTCTTGCTTGTAAAACTGATTTAAGAATTAAATGAGATAAAGCATGTAAAATTCTTACCAACCCACCTGGAATAAATAATAGCTACTATTTTTATAGTGCTAACCTTATACTAACTTCACTCTGTCTATAAAACAAGCAGCACATCTCTTAACAGTCTTCAGTATTCTCAAAAGAAAAACTGGGAAGTTATGTAGTTGAATGAGTTATTTTTCATGAAAATTTCTATTTCCCTTAGGGATCTAGAAAACTTTTTTTCCGGACAGTTCTCTCAATTATAAAACTAAAACATGGGGAAGAGGATGCTGAATATCCAAAAACTAAGCCTTCAATTCTGCTCCCCTGATCCCATCACCCAACATTTCAATAAGGAAAGCCGGTAGGTTGGTGTTTGATATCCCAAAATCCAAAAATATACAGAACCCCCTCTGCCCAAAAGAAAATTCAATTTAAAAAATACCAGAGATAAGCTACTTAGTTCTTTCAAATTCAATTTGCTTTGTCCTAGTATACAAAACCCTGGAGTGGTTCTTACAACTATATCTTATTTAGTCCCTAAATAACTGCCTTTACTGCCCCTCTTCAAAAATAACGTTTCCCCCTTTCTGTTTCTCACCTAAATTTTGATGTCTCCAACCTTCCAAACGCAGGGATTTGAGGATTTGAGTCCTCTACTCTCACTTCCCTCTTCTTTACGCAGTACAAGTCACCCAATTCTGTACAACCTTGGAAATGTCTCAAATCCTACCTCTCAAATCCCATCCCCACTCTAACATCACTGCCAAAGTGATGCTCCTACAAAACAAATCTGAGACTGTCACTGCTCAGCTTAGAATCACCTATTTACCCCAGACTATGAGAAAAATCCAGCTTTTCTTTTCGTCTCTATTCCACTCCACCGTTCTTCTAACACTGCCCTTTCATACTTCTGTGAGCCACTAACTCTCCCAGGGTCCGGTAAGAAACTAGTTACGGTGCAACCAACGTGTAAAACTGGCCTTGGAAATCACGAATCGTAGGCAATTAAACTTAATTCACGGTCTGGTGTGCAAAATGGAAAAAAGCCGCTTGGAGAGGGCCTTCTACCCATTTGAGCTTGCCCGCCAAGATCAGGTAGGTTCAGCCCGTAAACTGTCAAAGGCGAGACCACAACGGACTTGACGCCGAAGAACGGGGTCGACTTGCAGCGTCCAGCCCTGAGGGGCCCCAAACCAGCCTTCCTGGATCAGAGACGGGTAGGACCCAGCCAGGAACCCAACGTGGGAAACCCAAAAAGGCGCAGGGTTCACCCATCCTCCTCAGGAGCGTGAAACAAACTCTGGTTTCTCTTCGGCATTCACCTCTCTGCGCCCAAACGGACGGGTAACGCTATCCCGACACCTGATTCATCAGCCCTCCCCACCCACCCACCCACCCAGCCCAGCCCAGCCCAGCCCGGTTGTGCAGACCACGCCGTGGTCGCCGCAGCTCCGGAGCCCCTTCCCCACCTCGAGATCTAAAGGAAACGACCCCATCCTCTCCGTTACCTGCCGCGGGCACGCCCCTTCTTCGCACCGGGTCGATCCTAACTCCTGTTCCAGCTTGAGTCCACACCACCCAGCGCAACGTTCCCTCCACGTTCCTCTCTGGCGGCTCCTCCCCAACCCGCCGGCCGCCGGGGAAAGCAGCTTCCGGTTTGAGTCCGCAGCAATAAAGTCCCCCTTCCTGCTCCGCGCGGGGCCTGAAAGGCCGCGGGCCCGGAGGGGAAGGCGAGGGCGGGAGCACTTCCGGCCGGGCTCCGCAGAGGCGTGGCCGCCCGCCCAGCTGCCGCAGCCGCAATTTCAGCCGCAGCGACGACTCCGGGCGGGGCCGGGGCGGGCTGAGAGTGGCGGGGTTTGGGGAGGCGAGGTTTCTGGAAGCTGCTGGAAAGCGCTCGAGCGGCGGAGGTGACGCCGGCGGCCAAGGGGTGGGGCGTGACCAAACTAGTGCGCGGCGCGCCGCGGAGGGATTATAGCGAGGGAAGATCCCGGCGCCGGCCGAGCCGGGGTGGGACGTTGTCGCCTGGGGGTGGGCGGGCCGAGGGGCGCAGGGAGGGCTTCCCCCTTTTCGGAAGGAAGGGTCTGGCCGGCGCGTACGCCAGCTTCCTCGCGTCCAGGTCGCGCGACGCCCCCAGAGCCGGCTCCCCCAAAGCCTGGGCCGAGCCGTCACAGTGCGTGTTCACAACAAGGGTCACCACACGGGGGGTGTCCCTAACCCCCGTCATCGAGGCCAGGGGCTTTTCCACGAGGGCTCTGGGGTGTTCCTCCTCCCTTCCTCCCTCCCAGATCTTCTCACGGTAAGGGGAGTGGCCAGAGCGCGGGGGCTCTGCCGTCCCTGCCCGGCTCTCGCGCCCCAGCCGCCCACCTGCCCTGCTGCGCCCGTCCCGGCGGCTCGGCCTGGTTCTAACCTCAGAGAAGGGGGCCGTTCTCGTTTCCCTTCTAAGTGGCTTGAGGGGCCTCGTGAGCTGTTTGTGGGCCTGCTTTCTGAACCTTAGAGGTAGCAGACGTCCTTTCGGTCCTAGGTTAACAGTTCGCAGTTTCTGACCGTTTCTTTACAGAGTAACCACGAATTGCCATTTTGGAGCGTGTGTGGTCTTAAGATGATTATATTCAGGAGGAATGCAGATAATTTTGATCGGGTGATAGGAAGGAGGCAAGTTCCACATACCCAGACATTCTTAGGTAAAAAGAATTTTAGTTTTCGGTACTTCGAATGCAAATAATGAAGAAAGCCAACTAGGAAGTTTGCTTTGTTTTTCTCCAGGCTGAAGATATAGGTTGGTTAGTTTTTGTTTACCTTTTCTGTTGAACGAGATTACAAGTAATCTAATGTACTGGATATTTATTATGAGATCTGCCTAGTTAGGGTTTGAGGTTTTAAAATTTTTTTTTTAATGAATTTTGTTGATAATTTGAGAAAGTAGCATTTCAGTAGCCCAAATGAGGGTTTTTTTCTGGTGCACCATTGCTATTTTTTGTTTTTAAAATGGAATCCACTATTTGTGTTTAATAAACGCATGCTGAATGTTACTCGTAAATTGAACAGAACAATTGGTTCAGTTACAATGCAGCTAAATTTTTCAATTTTAAGATTGAAAAACCAGCATCACCAAAGTGAATTATATAAAAAATCGAATATTGTCTGCAAAGTTGATTTGTTGCCTTTTAGTGCAAATTTGAACTTTTGCCAGAGAAAAAATAAATGTAGTATTGACAGAAAAAATGGGGGTGTAGCGAAAGTAAAGAGTTTGTGTGTGCTATTTTGACCCCAGAGCTTTTCTCCTAAAAGGTAGAAGATATTCTGATGTAGGAGAGGTTGACTAGAAAATTTCCTTTCATTTTCATTATAGATTAATGGTCCCACGTCGAGAAAATTGTATACATTTCTGCTTCTTCCTTGCCAATATATTTGGAATGCCTTTTTCTGTGTATGCTGGTCACCAAAACAGTGCAGTTACCTCCAGTGGGAGTAAAGCCCAATGCATCAATCCCCTTATCAGCAGTGTGGGACAAAAATTTTGTTTACCCATTTCCATTTGTAAGCTCACGTGATTTAATCAAAGGGAACTTTTATTAAATTATAACTGATGAAAAAACAGAGGAATACATTGTACAAGTAGGGTTGCCATTTTTTCTTCTCATGATGGTAGCTCCTGTGCTTTCTGCTAGGTTGGATTCCTTGACTACCGAGCAAGTCTTCAGCTTCGTGTGATTGTTTGCTCTGGTCTCATCAAAAAGATGAGAGTTGACTGACTAACTGTGCACTCTTGTGAGTACAGTCTGTAGTCCCCTGTCTAATTCCAACCACCAGAAAGCTCTGAAAACCAAAAGCTCTTTAAGCTTGAGACAAAACTCATTTAGCAACAAAATCTAACCTGAACTAATGAGCATTTATGGTCTCTATCCCCTATGTTTTGCTGAAAAAAATAGCGATGTGTTTGTTTATAGGGCGCAGCTTCTGGCTGTTGGGATTTGGGGTCTTACGTAATGGTTTGTGTACCTTGTATCATTTTTTAAGTTCCAAGAAGTTCTTATTTCTAAAACACATTCAGCCTCTGGGTTTTGGTTAAGGGGTTGTGGACCTTTAGTATTATTTCTGGCAGTACACTTATACTAGGCATTTGTATATTTAAAAAACGAAAATCTCTTGAGACATTTTAGTTCTTGGCCCTCAGTGAATTCAGTGAGTTAGAAGGATAGAAAAAACAAACACATTATTTATTGTACTGTAATATGTGCAATGACAGAGATATATTCAAGCCCTTTGTAAGTATAGCCATGTAGTGATCCAAAAAGACATTAGTTAGTCCCAGGGTTTGAGGTTATTTATATGTTTCAGACTCTAAAATTTAGATTGAGCATGGCAACTCATTATGTAGCCCACATTTACTTGGCTCTGTTTTGCCCATGCAAAATGACAGAGAAGAGTCCTAGAGTGGATATTGGAATGTCTGATTTCCAGTCTCATCTCTTTTGTTATGTGATCTTACACAAGTCACTTAATTTTGAAGGCCTCACTTTACACATCTGTAAGATGAGAAGTTTGGAATAGATGTATTTCTTAAAGAAGATTCTTTATAGTTCCAAAATTCTACCTGCAAATATTTACTCTTGGAACTAACTACATACTTTTTAAAATATGTTTCCCGCTAAGGACATTATCTCATTTCATCTCAAGCTGTGTTCTTAGTCATATAAATTCTGTTTTGTTTGAGTTAGGTAATATGTTCACGTGGTTCAAAATTCAAAAGGTACTAAAGGATATGCAGTGAAAAATCGGTCTTCCACATCTGTCCCTCAACCACCCAGTGCCCTGCCTAGGAAGCAGCCAATGGTAACAGTTTCTGTTTCAAAAAATATATATGTATACTCATGAAGTACAAGCAAATAAGTACTATTTTTTTTCTCTTTTTTATGATACATACCATTTGTACTGTATATGTACCTTATTTTCTTCATTTGTCTTAGAAGTTGTTTGATATCAGATAAGTGTTTCCTCATTTTTTACAGCTGCATAATATTCCATTGTGTGGATATATCATTTTTCATCAGTCCTCCTGAACATTTAGTTTTTTTTCCAGATCTTTGTTAAAAACGTGCAGTGAGTAACTGTATATTCATCATGTTCTGCATACATGAATATTTCTGTGTGCCACTAGACAGTGGCACACCTCTATTGGAATAGTGACATGATTGATAGAAATATTTTAATGATGAATAGCTTAAAAGGCCATGTATTTCTAAGGTTCCATCTACTTTGATTTATGTGTTCCCTACACCAGTATAATACAGCGGTATATGGGAGTCAGCACACTATTTGATTCTAAAGTAAACATTTTGAGACAAATCACAACACCTGAGTGTTTCTTCGTTTGCGCCCCAGATGAAGCAGATGGATGATGTTTAGGGATCTTGTCCTAAAAACAAGCAAATACATGAAACACTAAAATCACGTGGCAGAGCAGAATTTTCAGCAAGAGACATATGAAGACAGAGACCGATGGATGGAGTAGCAGATCTGTGCCTTCCATCTTTTGCTCACTCCAGAGCATATGCTCATTGAGTGCTATTTCAATTGATTTTTTTCTTTGAAGCTTTTTTGCCAGGCACGTATAGTTGAATTTGTGTAAAATGCAATTTTTGTGAATTCCACTTTACCAATAAGAAAATTGAGCATGGAGGAAGTAAACTGTTTACCCAGGTTTGCATAACAAAGTGTCAGCCTTGGTACTGAGACCTAAATCCTCTGATTTCTAATCCTGGGCTTTTCCCAGAATAGCACACGCTCTCCCAGTTCACATGGAGCTCCAGCAGTAGATCTGAGCATGGCCAGTGGTTGGGGATTGCTTTCGGCACATTTACTCTGCCTAGAATCTAGAGCAACCTAGAGTTCAGAAAGTGACAGGGCATTTTTCTGAGGGCAAAACAACATTCTATAAGAAATTACTGAAATAATCATACAACTTGCTGATTAGCAATCAGGAGCTGACATAGAGAAACTCTCCTAATTGGGGCATGGTTGTCACTTCAAGATGAATTTATGAGTCATAAGGATTGGAAAGAATTTAGGGTTATTTGGAAATGAGTAGTCTTAAGTTCCCAGAGCTCATGCCATCATTTTAATTTAGCCAGGAAATTTTAAACTCTTATACATGTCAGAAAAGGAAAAGTGGTGCTAGAAACAATAACAAAAGAATGGAAAAACAGAAGGTCAGGGTGTGTGCTGCAGTAACTATTTTCCTAAAGCTGGCACTGGCACACCTGCCCCCCTTTCGGTCCTGTGCTGGCAGGGCTAGTTCTCGTCTCTGCCTAATTTACTTTCTCCTTCAAGCCACAGCTGAATTGTCATGGGACCCGCTGCCCACCTTATCTGAGGAGCCCTCAACTCCCACTCTCATTTTCTGTTTGCACCTGCTGCTTGTTTTCCTCATAGCAGTCTTCTCAACTTTTAATAACATACTCATTTAAGTTATTTAACATCTGTCCCCCTCTTAGGTTGTGAGCTCTGTGAGGGCATGCACAGCTATTTCATTTGCCATTGTAGATGCAGTGTCTGTACATAGCACGTATCTGTTGAGTAAATAAATGAATGACCTTGGTGGCTCCTAATTCCCAGTTGACATGGCTGACCAAATCCACTCTTACAAGGAAATGTTTACAACAGCATATTTCCCTCAGGTTCTCATATTTATTAGTTCAAGTTTAGTTTGGAAGATCTACACATATTTGATATGTTCATCTTATTGAGGAAAATATTATTGAATGTGCAAGGTATTGTGCTAAATTCGAGGGAATGCAAAGGTGAATAATGCAAAGTCTTTATTCCTAAAGACAAGTAGAAACATTTGTAAACAGCTTTCATATAAGGCAGAATGATGTAAATGCTGAATTAGTTACAAGCAATCTTCTGTAGGAGAAACAGAGGAAAAAAAATGATTAATTTTGGCAGGGGCCCACAGTGAGTTTTGACTTTGGTTTTGAAGATAAAAAAAAAAATAGAACAGAAGTCCCTATAGATAGAGAATAGAGAAGAATAAATGTTCAGCTTCAAATTTTTTAAAGTCCTTAAAATGTTGATACCACAAAGGATTGTTATAAAGCATTATTGTAAAACCATCTTTAAAATCTCAGTTATAAATACAATTACTTTGGCCTTAAACATTATGCTTCTAAATTTAAGGCTATCCCTAAAATCAATTTGACTGTATTTACTGTGTTGGCAGTTTCCCACTAGTTGTTAAGTCATCAGTTCAATCTAACAGTTGGATTCTGACTGATGGCTAATTGGAGTTAGTAATTATTTAGTGAACTAATTAGTTAAGTCAAAACCACTGAATATTGAAAACACATTTTTTTAAAAAGTGCTTTTTAAACACATAGTTTTTAATGTACTGTTCTCTGACCACATCACAAGTTTAAGTATAGACTTCTTTTTGATGGTCCAGTCTGATTTCTTTTAAAGTTTTATTTCTGCTTTCCTCCATCTATGTGTTTTTCTAAGCAATATAGACCTCCTTCCTGTCCTATGGAAAAAAAAAAGAAAAAAAAACTAGGCTTTAGATTCACAAATTCTTGTCAAATTTGCCACTTATTAATCCCAGTTCTGCCACTTTCCAATTTTGTTACTTGAGACAAAATATTTAACATCCTTGAGGGCCAATTTCGTCTGTAAAATGAAAATATCTATTAATACCATTTCTGTGGCACGTCAGGCAAATTATTTTCACTTCTCTGAGCCTCAGTTTTTCCGTATATGATCTTCAATGAGGTAAAATGTAGAATAGTGTCTGCCCTTAGCAATTACTGCTTTCCCTTCTCCTCTTCCATCTCATCTAAACCTTGCTTGTCCGTTAAAGTTCACTTCAAGTTCTGTGAGCCATCACCTTGTCTGGGTTAGCTCACCATGGTCTCTCTTTCCAAAGTCATGGCACTCACCATGTGTACCACTGGTTCATAAATTGGAGTGTGTCGGATAATACTGGAAAAATGCACTTGCATGGGTCCTATTCCTTAGACCTGAGAACCTATATTTTTACCTTCCTCTCACGGATATTCTAATGCTAACTGAAGATCCAAGGATCACAATTTCTCACTTATTTCTTCATAATCATGTGCTTCTTACACTTCATGTTTGTTAGGTAGTTCTTATATTACTGTGTAACCCTCCAGGTGTTTTGCTTTTCACCCCAAATATACTGTGAGCCCTGCAAGGGCACAAAATACCCATTAGCCCCATTTCGTTTAGGGGCTAATAAGTAATGCCCATTTTTTCCCTCTGCCTGAGTTTGGATCTGGTTACAAAATGTTGCAGAAGTCAGGCCGATGAAGATTAAAATGTAGCTTAATTACCAAAAAAAGGTTTAGAAATGTGGCTTAGGTTTGCAGCAACAATGAACTTCCTACTATTGCCCTCTAGAATTAGGCAGATTTAAACCTCCAGCTTCTCCATTTACAAGAATAGAGCTTATTCCACTACACTTACCAAGTAACAGACAGCAGACTAGAACAAATGGCCCTCTTCAGTCAGCCGAATCCCAAATGGAAAGGAGAAAGGAGGTGGCCGGGGCACATGCTTTGTTCTCTCCGACTTGCCATCGTATTGCTTACCTCTTCCTACCCTAGGAAGGAGTTAGTGAGGGGCTGAGAGGTCAGCCGTAAATACTTACTCTGAGGAAGTTTCCTGTGGAGTATGAAAAAGCTTTCATATCCTCACAGTGCTCAATGGGTTTGTTAATGGACTTAAATACCTTTTATGAAAATGGCTGTGATTCTTTTTTTAATTCAGTTTTATTGAGATGTATTCACATATCATACAGTCATCCATGGTGTACAATCAGCTGTTCGTAGTTCCATCTTACAGATGTACATTCATCACTGCAGTCAATTTTTGAACATTTTCATTACTCCAAAAAGATTGAAAATAAGAATAAAATTTAAAAGTAAAAAAGAACACCCAAATCATTCTACCACCACCCCCATCCCATCCTATTTTTCATTTAGTTTTTGTCCCCATTTTCCTACTCATCCATCCATACCCTGGATAAAGGGAGTATGAGCCACAAGGTTTTCACAAACATGCCGTCACACCATGTGAGCTACATGGTTATACAATCATCTTCAATGATCAAGGCTACTGGGTTGCAATGCAGTTCAGCGGTTTAGAGTATTTCCTTCTAGCTATTCCATTACACTAAAACCTAAAAAGGGATATCTATATAGCACATAAGAATGCCCTCCCAAGTGACCTCTCAGCTCCATTTGAGATCTCTCGGCCACTGAAATTTAATTTTGTTCATTTTGCTTCCCCCTTTTGATCAAGAAGATTTTCTCAATCCCATGATGCTGGTCCAGGCTCATCCCTGGGAGTCATGTCCTGCGTTGCCAGGGAGATTTGCACCCCTGGGAGTCATGGCCTATGTGGGGGGGGAGGGTAGTAAGTTCATCTGCCGAGTTGGCTTAGCTAGAGAGAGGGCCACATCTGAGCAACAAAGAGGCACTCAGGGAGACTCTTAGGCATAATTATATGCAGGTTTAGCCTTTCCTTTGCAATAATAAGCTTCATAACGGTAAGCCCCAAGATCGAGGGTTCGGCCTACTAAATTATTAGTCCTCAATGTTTGTGAGAATATGAGTAATAACCCAGGTTTGGACATCTAACATTTCCCCATTTTCCCCCAGTTCCTCAGAGTTGCCCTGCAAATATATTTTTATTCTCTGCCTAAATTACTTTAGGATGTATTGGGATTTCACACTAACCTGTACAAACCTACCAGATCTCACTTCCTATTCAAAGTTCCTTGTAATTATGGTGTTTGAATAAATTGACCATACAGGTTAAATTATTTAGTGTGCTGCAGAAAATATAGATCCTGCACCAAATAAACATCTCTTCCCTTGGTGTCACACAGAAGTTGAAGTTTTAAAACACAGTCAATGTCATCCTTTACCCTTTGGCTTGATCTGCCTTAGTCCTAACCAGATCTGTTTCATTCATATCTCTTAAATGAAGTCTGGACTCTTTTTCAGCTTTTTATTAACAGTTGCTATATGAGATAATACTGACATTCATAGCTGCTGAGCTCTAGCTTTGAGTTTGAGGTGTCACACACACACCCAGAGTTCCACAGACCAACCAGTTTATACACAGAGTTCAGCATCTCAGAATTTGGAGATAGTCATTACAACTCCGAAACAGATGTGGCTACTGTAAGAGCTTACAATATAGGGACCATTACAAAGGATTCCCCTGATAAGCTGTGCTGTAGTTTCAATTCTCAGAGTTTATACATTGTAGTTAGTCCATATTAGTGAGGCATGATAATGTTTGTCTTTTCATTTCTAGCGTACTTCACTCAAAATGCTGTCCACAAGATCCATTCTCCTCACAGTTGCTGAGTATTCCGTTGTATGCGTATACCACAGTTCACCATTCTGTTCATCAGTCAGTGTACCCTTAGGCCACCTCCATCCACTGCAAATCCAAACACCAATGTGCAAATGTTGTTTCATGGCCCTGCTCTCAGATCTTCCAAGTGTATACCCCATAATGAGGTGGCAGGGCCTTATGGCACCCGCATACCTAGCTTCTTGTGAAACTAGCACACTGACCTCCAGAAAGGCTACACCATTCTACCTCCCCACCAACAGTAAATAGGTCCATCCCTCTCTCCATGTTCTCTCCAGCACTTGTATCCCTGTTTATATTTTTCCCTGCAATTTTATAGAGATGTAGTCACAGACCATACAATCATCTACAGTGTACAATCAGTTGTTCACAGTATCTTCATATAGTTGTGCGTTCATCACCACAATCAGCACTTGAACATATTCATTACTATGAAAAAAATTTTTTAAAGAATAATAAAAAAGATAAAAAGTACCATACAATACGATATAATAATAAGGTTAGACAACACCACCACTGCCAAGAATTCCATGTCCCTCCCTCATATCCCTCTCTCATAGACATTTAGCTTTGGTGTATTGACTTTGTTATATTTAATGGAAGCATATTACAGTGTTACTGTTAACTGTAGGCTCCAGTTTGCTTTGATTATATTTTTCCCCAATACCATCCTTTTTTCAACACCTTGAGATCCTTTGATTCTTAGTACCTAAGTGAAAAGTTACAAAGCTACACCTTCAAAAAGTTAAATTGAAAAGTAAATTTTTTTCGGTGTATGTGCCAGTTTGAATGTATTATGTCCCCCCAAACGCCATTATCTTTGATGTAATCTTGTGTGGGCAGACCTATCAGTGTTAATTAGATTGTAATTCTTTGAGTGTTTCTGTGGAGATGAGCCCACCCAACTGTGGGTGATGACTGATTGGATAATTTCCATGGAGGTGTTACCCCACCCATTCAGGGTGGGTCTAAATTAAATCACTGGAGCCATGTAAATGAGCTGGCAAACAGAAGGAACTCAGTGCAGCTGTGAGTGACATTTTGAAGAGGACCTACAGCCAACAGGGACACTTTGAAGAAAGCACAGGAGCTGCAGATGAGAGACAGTTTGAAGACAGCCGTTGAAAGCAGACTATTGGTCCGGAGAAGTCAAGAGAGGACAAATACCCAAGTGCAATAAGAGTGACATTTTTGAGGAACTGCAGCCTAGATAGGAACATCTTGGGAGAAAGCCAAGATGCCAGCCATGTGCCTTCCCAGCTAACAGAGGTTTTCCAGACACCATTGGCCATCCTCCAGCGAAAGTACTGATTGCTGATGTGTTACCTTGGACACATTATGGCCTTAAGACTGTAACTTTGTAACCAAATAAATCCCCTTTATAAAAGCCGATCCATTTCTGGTGTTTTGCATTCTGGCAGCATTAGCAAACTGGAACAGTATATGTTATTGTATTGGTTAATCTTTTTCTAACCCCCAGACAACTTAAAACAATGAACATTTACCATTTTGCGCAGTTTCCAATGGGCAGGAGTCCAGGGGTGGCTTAACCAGATGGTTCCAGTTTAGGGTCTTATAAGGTTGTGGCCAAGCTGCCTGCTGGAGCTGCCATCATCTGCAGGCTGCTTGAGTGTGCTCACAACATGGCAGCTGGCTTTCTCCCAGAGCAAGTGACCAGAGAGAGGCAGAAACTGGCTGTCTTTTATAGCCTCGCCATCACTCTGCCATGGTCTGTGGGTCACACAGACCAACCCCAGAACACGGGAGACCCACCCAGTGGTGTGAATTCCAGGGGGCAGGGGTTGTGGGCCGCCGTCTTGAAGGTTGGCTTCCACAAGAATTGTACTTGTACCTCACAGTGCTTCAAAGGGGAGGAAACGACTCAGTAATATTTAATATCCTGTTAAAATTATTAAAATAATGGTAGTTTGTGAAATCATTATATTTTTGTATATATGCCATTACGTCACTTTCTAGCTGGAAAATAAGTTGAGAGAGTGTGTCCAGGAGATGATTCTCTACCACTAGCCCCTCCTTCCTGTTCAGGGCTGTTCCTAAGTCAGTAGTTTACATGGGCAGGTCAGGGACAGTTGGTTTGCGTCATCTTCCAGATGGTCCGTGAAAGTTTGTGGGATCTATAGGCAGACTTATTACAAGGTGATGATAGCTACAATTTTGATGTTAGAATGTGTTAATAATTTATAATGGTCTCCTGAGAGGTGCCTCATAAAGTCTAAGTCTCATCTTCCAGTTTCTTCAGGGGATGTTTTTTTTTTTTGCAGTGGTAATCAGGATGAGGTGGAATCGATGGTTAGTGGAGGTCGTTTACCTCACTGAAATAGGCCGTGGGCCCAAAGGGTTAAAAACCATTCTAAGTAAGCAGACAGTAGTTTGATTAATATTTTAATACCAAAAGAATAAGGAAGTCCAAGTAAGGGAACTAAAATGGTTAAGAATATAATTTAGATTTCATAAAGTGTGCTAAATAATTTTGGGTTTTAGAAGAGAACAATGTTAGAGGGAACCTGAAATGTTCATTCAATAAAAGAGTATAAAATTCATTTGTCCTCTATTTTTTAAGGCTTTTCAACACCATGGAAAAGAATAATTTCAAGATTATGGCAGAAAATGTTTTAAGATAAATTGGCAATGCCTAAATGTTCTTTGGGTTCTAGCCACAAGCATCATTGCATCATTTTGCTTTGAAGTTGCTTAAAGAACTGTATACATGAATGAAAAGTAGTAGAAGCCCAGATATTCGCATAACCAGTATTCTCATCTGCCTTTAAGCTATTTATTGCAAAGGAAGAAGAGAACATGTGCAGGAGGCATACACCAGGCCCAGTTAACTCATTAGCCTGTCGTAATTTCCAGTCATGTAGGCACACTGACAGCAGCTTTCACCCTCAAGTATTAGGAGGTGCTATTTTGCTCATCAGGAAGGAAATTTCAGGAAACTCATTTTACTTTCCAAATGTAATTTGTCATGATTAATCAATAAAATCATGTTCGGTTTGGGTTCTGATTAACTTTAAGATGCGATTTCCTATGAATTCTTATGGTAAACAAGAGGTGGTAGTACATTTTTTCTGAATATGGAATATGTAAACCTTGGAAGTTGCTCACTTGAGTCTTCAGAGCTAATAGCTGGTGGTTGAATGAAACAATTCTTGGAAAAGGTTGAGAATTTTTTGAAAATGAAAAGAGGGAGGTATAGGAAAGTTGAGAAGTGTTAATTTTAAGATCTTGTGCTGGTGATAACAAATAGACTCACTACCCTCAGAAATTCCCATTCTAAGATAGAACAACAAGTTCAATGGCATGACAAAGAATCAATCAATCAAATCCAAAAAGTAGAATATTCTGTAAGACTAGTCTTCTTAAAAAGCCAGTTTTAAAAGACCAAATAAGCCTGATGACCAAACGCAATGCATGGACCTTGAGTAGATCCTAGTTTTGAAACTATTGCTGTAAAACACATTTTGGGGAAATGTGAATATTCCTGGCCACAGAACATATTTACATACAGTTTAAATTTTCCTAAGTGTGCTGGTGCCTATATGGTTATTTAGGTGGATGGCCTTATTATAGGAGATATATTTGATTTAGGGTGAAGTTACCTTCAGATAACTTAGAAAAATAGATACATGTATACACATATGCATGTATAGGTAAAGCACAGATGATACAATATTAACAAATGTTGACTCCAGGCGGTAGATACAAGGATAGTTGTCATACTGTTCTTTCAGCTTTTCTGTGTATAAAATAAGTTGGAGAGGGGAAAAAAAACCCTCCAGATACCCTGTTTCTGTACTCTACAGGGAAAGACCTCAAAAGAGTTTATCATTGTGTAAAACTGCTGTCTCTACTCTCCTTTGGAATCCACACCAGTCAGGCTTTAATTTGCGCCTCCCCATCCAAACTGCTCATTTTTCCATCAGCTCTGGCTTCCATGTTGCAGATTCTGGTATTCACTTTTGAGTCCCCTTTGGGCTAGACTTCTCAGCATTTGACACAGTTGATCATTCTCGCCTACTCTGTTCTCCTTCATGGCTTCTCCATCCCACCTTTCACTTCCTTCTCTTTTGGTTCTTCCTCTTCTGCAGGCACTGAAGTACCTCAGGCTCAGTCCTCAGAGCTCTTCTCAATTTGCATTCACAGCCTAAGTGATCTTATCCTGTCCTATAGCCTTGAATGCTATTTAGATGCTCAGACTTCCAAGTTTATACCTCCAGCCCTGAACTTCAGACTCCTGTATTCAGCTGCCAACCTAATAGATTCACTCGGATGTTGCTGTAGTTTCCTAGGCCACTCCAAGCAAATACCATGAAATGGGTTGCCTTAAACAATAGGAATTTATTGTTACAGTTTTGAGGCAGTGAAAATGTCCTAATCAAGGCATCATCAAGGCAGTGTTTTCTTCCCGAAGAGACCAACTGCTGGTGATCCTTGGCTCCTCTGCCACGTGGCAAAGCAATGCTGGCGTCTCCTGGCCTCTCCCTTCTCTTCTGGGTTTTACGACTTTCAGCTTCTTGCTTCCTTGGCTTTCTCTCTTTGAATTTCATTCTCTTATAAAGGACATCAGGAATAGGTTTAGGAGCCATCCTGGTTGAGGTGGGCCACACCTTAACTGAAGTAACCTCATCAAAAGGGCCTACATACACGGGATCCACACCCACAGGAAAGGATTAGATGTATGAATGTGTTTTCTCTGGGGTGCATCCAGCTTCAAACCACCACAGATTTCAGGTAGGCATTTCAAATTTATTATGTCCAAAACTGAACTCTTGATTCTGGTTAACCATCTCTGTCTACCCCCAAAGAAAACAAAGCATCCACTTCTTACCTGTGACTACCACAGTCTTCCTTGTCTCAGTGTGAAGACCACGATCTTCTAACTGTTATGGCCGAAAATCTTTGATTCCTCTTTCTTCCCTATTTACATTTAATCCCTCAGCAAATATGGTCAGCTCTCCTTTCAAAATATATCCCAAATCTGACCACTTCTTTAGCTCCCACCACTGCCTTCTTAATCCAACCAGCCGTTCGATTTCAGATTCCAGCAGGGTTCCTTGGCCTCTGCACTGTTGACATTTTGGACCAGATGACTCTTTTGTAAGAGACTGTCCTTGTCTGTTGAGTCTTTATCAGCATCCTGGCCTCTACCCACAAGATGCAAGTCGCAACCTGTACCCCCAGTTGTGATAGCCAAAAATGTCTCCAGATGTGGCCACATGTCCTCTGGGAAGCAAAATTGCCCCAGTCAAGGACCACTGGATTACAGTAGTATCCTCCTGTTCTCCTTGCTTCCTTCCCTGCCTCCCTACAGTCCATTCTCCATCTGGCAACCAGTGTATCATTTCAAGACATAGATCAGGCCACTCCTTTGCTCAAAGCCTTCCTGTGGCTTCCCATCTTATTAGGGTAAAATCTGTAAGTCCCCGCAGACCCCTTCCCCTATTCTCTCTCTCTCACACACACACACACACACACACAGAGAGAGAGAGAGAGGAGACCAGTTGGAGACCAGCTTTTTCTCTTTGTGCAGATTGTAAAGAACACCCCTTCCCCTTGGTGAATGCAACTCCTTACCCTGGTTTATTTTTCTTTGCTGCATCTCTCATTACCTGGTATGGATTGAATTGTGTCCCCCGAAAAGATACATTGACGTCCCAATCCCCATTACCTCAGAATGTGACTGTACTTGAGAGTTTGAGAGTAGGGCCATCACAGATTGAAGAAGGCAAGTTAAATGAGGTCATGCCGGAGAAGGGTAGGCCCTTAATCCAATGGGACCGTTATCTTTAAGAAAAGAGGCAAATTGGGCCCAGAAGAGAGGAACCACTGAGGCAGAGAAAGCCCTGGATTGCTGGCAAGCTACCACCAGAAGCCAGGAGAGAGGCAGGGAACAGATTCTTCTCTACAGTCTTCAAAGAAAGCGTGGGCCTACCAACACCTTGGTTTCAGACTTCCAGCTTCCAGAAGTATGAGACAATAAGTTTCTGTCGTTTTAAGCCCCCCAGTCTGTGGTACTTGATCATGGCAGCCTTACATATTATTTGTTGACTGAATGGTAAGATGAGACCTATAATTGCAGTGATCTATATTTAGTACCAAGATAAGTGCTAAAAGTGCACCCTATCCAGCCTAAGAACTTCAAGCAAGGCTTAACACCTAACCCAGCCTCGGAGATTCTAGAAAGATCTGCCAGAAGAAACAATGCCTAAATAGGACTTAGTCTGGCCATGTAGAGGAGAGAAAGGGAATTAACGTAGAAGAAGAGGAGAAGGAGTGGAGCAAATAATTAGTTCAATTTTGAACTGACTCCAGGACTTCCAGGAGGAGACTACCATCTCCTTATTACAGATGAGTCTTGATCTCAGGAGTGATACCAGACTGCACGTGGAGATTTGGGAATCATAATAAATATGGGGAAGATGAGAGAAGGTTTACACATCAAAATTGGAAGAAAGCCTTGAAATTTAGCCTGATAAATTCCCTAGACAAATGCTACAGAGAGAAATGAAGGGAGGAAAAGAGAGTCTGGTGATGTGTTTCTCTGAAACCAGGGAAACAAGCGAGCTGGAGTCAGTTGATTGTGGGCACTTTGGGACTCCTTCCCTGTCCGGTTTAAGCAGAATCATTTGTGTTTCCTCGGAACTTGTTGAGGTGTTGATTACATCCAACAAATAGAGCCTGCTGGCTAAGGCTGTGCATATAGGTACTAACGTTTAAATTTCTATGCATTTGAAAAAGCATATTTTCAAACTTGGAGATCTTTGGAGGAAAAAATCTATTAAACTATGGAATATGAAGTGTTCTTTTTCCTATACTTTTAATTTGAGATTGTAAACTAACATTTTTTAGTCTGTTACAGTCGTCTATTGACTGTGCAATAAGCCGCCCCAAAACTTTGTTGCTTAAAAAAATGGTTTTTTATTTCTCTTGTTTCTGTGGGAGACTGGAAAGTTCTTCTGCGAGTCTCTCCTGGGCTTGCTCATGTAGCTGCCTGGGCTGAAGGGTCTGAAATGGCCTTTCTGACATGCCTGTGGCCTTGGCGCTGGCTGAAGGTGGGGCTCCCTCACCCCCCACACCAACTTTTATCCTTTGGGCTTTTTAGCATGGTGGCAGGCTATTTATTGCAAGAGCTCCTTCAAGGCCTCCTCTCAGAAGTTGCACCTTATTAATTCTGCTGTACTCAATCGCACTATCATGGATGTGGATTAACTCAGTTAAAATTCACAACAATGCTATCAAAAGTAGACACCACAATTACCCTTATTTTTAAAATGAGGAGATTAAACCTTAGCACTAGTAGTTTGACCCGAAGACACCCAACAGGCAAGCTACAGAACCAGAGAAAGGTTTCAGTCCTATCAGCAAGCTCTGTGATATTAACTTATGGAACCTATTCCTCATCCGTAAAAGGCATTAATACTACCAGTGATGGTTTGGTTCATGTGTCAACTTGGCCAGGTGATAGTGCCCTGTTGTCTGGTCAAGCAAGCACTGGTCTCACTGCTACTGCAAGGACATTTTGTGGACTTAAATCATCAGTAAGTTGATTGTATCTATGACTGGTTACACCCACAGTTAACTAAGGAGAGTGTCTTCAACAATGAGAGACGTTTAATCTAATCAGTTGAAGGCTTTAAAAGGAGAAGTGATGACTTCAGCAGTCAGAGGGGAGAATTTTCATCTCCACTTCAGCCAGCCAGCCTTTCCTAGGGAATTCATCGAAAACCTTCATCAGAGTTGCCAACTTGCAGCCTGCCCTATGAAATTTGGACTTGTGCATCCATCCCTAAAGTTGCATGAGATAGTTTTATAAAACCTCATAATATTTACAGCTGTCTCCTGTTGCTTCTATTTCCCTAAAGAACCCTGATAACACACTACCATAGAGAATTGCTTTTAGGATTGAGTGCTTAATACACATAGCAGGTATTAAAAAATGCTAATTTTATCAATTCCCCTTTACCCTTCTCAGGTTTCCTTATTAGATGGAAATATGTTTTTATACATGCTATTTGTCTCATTATCTTAAACAAAACTTGAATAACCTAGATGATAATTATTATTAAAGGAGACACTGATTAACATTCCAGTAGCAGAACAGTGAGAACGTGAATTCTATTCTAATGGAGTTAGTTATTTTAAGACTGTGGTCTGAGCTTTTCAAACCTAAGGTGTTAGTGGCTGATGATCACTTAATATATTTGTCTTCCAGAGATTGTCTACATTTTCAGAGGAAATAAATGCCAGAAGGAATAGATAAGAATTTTAGGTTTTCCGGCAAGCCAGTGAGGAAGCTGGGATTAGTAAAGTGATGTTTCAGCCATGGTCCTTGTGGTGACCAACCACCACGGCCAGCCCTGGCAAGTTAGCAAGTAAATCACCATGGTTTGCATACAATTTATAGATTTGGATCCCTATAGACAAAAGAGAGAGAGATGCCTTTTGATACATTCAGGTCATTATGCTCTGTTATTTCATTTGGATATGTGACATTTAGGTAAACACAGATGCAGTTACTGTACTACAAACTGCAAACTACAGTGCTGGCAAGTTAAAGTTTGGGTCCGTTTTCCACCCCTACACATGGTGCTTAGTATTATTTTTTATTTCTTCAAAACAAAAAAAAAATGTTTGTAATAGGAGAACAAATCAGATTATAGAAACTATTTCTCACAAACTTACCAAATCGAGTTATAGCTCCTGGCATATTTGGAGTATAGCTGATGAGAAGTGTCTTATTCTTCATTTTGCCACCATGGCCATAACTCCTTCCCTTGCTTTTCTGTGTACTCTTCACCCTACCCTACGACGCCTCGTCCACCCCAGCACACACGCATAGCAGGTCCTGGCTCTTTCACTTGCACTCCCTGTATTTTTAGGCATGTTATCTTTAAGCAAGTGTCGTTTATTTTTCTAAGCAACGGAAAAATCGTCTATGTTATTTTTCTATCTTCACTTTGTAAGAAAACATTAAAGAAGGGGTTAAGGCCTTAACATTTGTTGAGCAACTGTTTTGTGCTAGGTCCTGTGCTATCCACATTACCTAAACCCTCTCATTTAGTGAGAAAACAGCAGCGGCTGATTTAGAAAGAGAAGAGGCAGGAAAGCAGCAGTGATGCTAGCTTGTGACACTGCTTTAGGACTTGGAGCCTCTGCCCATCGCTCTACTTCCTACGTCATTACCTTTGCCATTATCAGGTCCACGATACCCAGTATTTATGAAAAGCACCTTAATTATTTAAACCTCCATATTTAAATCATTTTATGAGATGTGAAAGCAGCATATCCTTGGAGTACGTGTCCGTTAGCGTGGGCCTGGCGGTAACATGGAGTACTGCAGCTCCTGAGAGGGTGTCATTGCCAGGCGTAAGTAATTTGCGTGCACACGCCCCTTCCTAATGGACAGTAACTGAAGGGAAAATGGCAGAAGCTGCAACCTTCTGGACTATCGGTATGAGTCTGAGGAAGGGAGAGCTAGCTCTGAGGACACTGGAAGCGTGCCTGGGCTGATGTAAAATATGCTCCACTTAGCTATGAAAAGAATTTGAAATAGTTTCATTGGGCTTGGGATGCTGAAGAAAAGAAACCCAAAGAAAAAGAGGCTTGTTAACACTAAAAGATGAGGGCTTAGCAAACCAGGGTCTGTGGGTCAAATGTGGACTGAAGCCTGTGTTTTTACATCTTGTGGGCTAAGAATAGTTTTTACATGTTTAAAGGGTTGTAAAGAAAAAATAGAAGAAAAAGAATATGTTACAGAGATCTCATGTGGCCCACAAAGCCTAAAGTATTCACTCTCTTGCCCTTTCCAGAAAAAGTTTGCCATCCCCAGCATATGTCACAGAAGATCTGCTTCGTGTTTTCTAGTGTTGAGACACTGGTACTATACTGTAAACAGTTGAATTTGAGGAATCTTGCTGAACATTTGTAGTTATTTCATAGAATTATCTAATTTAGACCTTAGAGAATGAGATCATTCTTTTTAAACCATTGTTTTGCAAGAGACCAAAGAAGTGTAAAAGAAGTCATTCCAGAACCTACAACTATGAAGGAGCAGAACTGGTAATAAAATGTAGATCCTCTGACCTACATGTTTGTGCCGGTTTGGATGTATTATGTCTCCCAAAACTCCATGTTCTTTGTGCAGTCTTGTGGGAGCAAACGTATTAGTGTTGATTGGTTTGGACTCCTTTGATTGAGTGTTTCCATGGAGATGTGACTCAAATCAACTGTGGGCAAGACCTTTGATTGAGGTGTTACCCCACCCATTCAGCTGGGTCTTAATTGAATCACTGGAGTCCTATAAAAGTGTTCACAGACAGAAGGAGGTGCTGCAGCCAAGAGAAACATTTTGAAGATGGCCGTTGAAAGCAGACTTTTGCTAACACTTTGTTCTGGAGAAGAGCAGAGAAGACAAAAACACCCCAAGAGCAACATTTTGAAGAACACACAGGAGTTGAGAGACGAGCTGGAACGCAACCTGGGAGCAAGCAGATGCCAGCCACGTGCCTTTCCAGCTAACAAAGGTTTTCTGGATGCCAATGGCCTTTCTCCGGTGAGGGTACCCTTTGTTGATGCCTTACCTTGGACACTTTATGGCCTTAAGACTGTAACTTTGTAACCAAATAAACCCCCTTTATAAAAGCCAATCCCATTTCTGATGTTTTGCAAAATGGCAGCATTAGAAAACTGGAACAGTGCTTAACCCCATAACGCACAGCTGATAATAGCGTAATGAGGTTCACATCATGCTGGTTAATCGTTTGGACTCTTATGTTATTCCAGTCATCTTTCAGTGCTTTTCATTCACTATAGGGGGAAAACAAAGAAATTATAGTTGGATCAGAATTAAATCACTATTTCCGTTAAAGAAACAAACACATAATGCTCTAATATATGTTAATACCTCTTTGTATATGCAGAAAAAACTTACTGGAGGTCTGGTATTTGCTAGGGAATATCTAAGCATATGTGTGTAAGCTGGTAGTGGTTGTCAGAACGTTGTTGAGAGCATGCATTGGCCTGATTCTGTGCATTGCTTATTTCATCACCATTTATGTGCTTGTGGCTCATCTAGTGATTCTAGTCACAACTCTCTTAAAAGTTCTAGACTCAAGTCTCACTAGTTTTGACCTTGGACAAGTCACTTTCTTAAGCATTAATTCCTTTTCTTTAAAAGAATGGGGAAGATATTTCAAAAGATCCCTTGTAATGCTTGGAATCCACAATTTTAAGTCTGTGAATGTGATAAGACCCTCTTGCATTTGGGACATTTGTTGGTTAGCAACAATACATTTAAATTGATGCTAAGGGGTGTACAGTAAACCTCTATACAGGCTAAAACTTATTTGGCCGACCTGCAGAAGTGAGTGAGAACATTAATTATGGGGCCTCAGTACTGGATTATAAAAACTACACCTAAAATATACACAAAACAATTATTTATGATGCTACATAAAGCTCTCTGGATACATTCTGATGTGTGCTTGATTACAAAAAGGAGGAATATTGCCAGGCTGTCAGATTTTCTATTTCAATTACCAGTCAAATGTCTGGGTGAAGAACTAAATTAAAGAGATTATACCCCAGAGCTGCATCATCAAGATGAGTGAGATACTCCAGCACTCCATCCCCCCATAGACGCTTTAAACAACAAGCAAACCTGGCAGAATCATCTTTCTCAAAGCTCTGGGAAACAGTTAAAGGGTTGCAGTAACTGAGTAAGGGATGAACCAGAATAAGGGAACTTAAGAATAGTAGGAAAACCTTGTGGCACCGTGCTAGTCCTTCCCCCGCCCTCTCCCCAGCTCAGTGAAGAGCTGGCCCACATATCCAGTACAGGTCCCTGTTCCCAGTTCCAGAGGGAGCAGAGTAAACCTTAGCACATACTAGGGTGTGTGTGTGTCTGAAACAGTCTGTCTGTTGGCAGACTGAAGGACTGAACCAGGATGTTTGTCACAGGCTTACCATTCTAGGACTTGCCCAGCAGGTAGAGGTGGCCTCAGGGAAGCTAATAGGCTGTAAGAAAGCAGTCAAATCACAGCTGCCTGGGGCAAAGAATTTCCAGGTTTAAGACACATAGTATAGCACCTGAGACCTGGTGGAACTAAATACTGCTCCTTAGGGGAAGTGGGAACATTCAGGTTCATAAGGGGGAATTCATAAGGCCAAGACACATGCTCAGAAAAGACTAGGAGGACCTTATGCTTTCACCTTGGGCTATTTTTTAGACCTGCTGTTATGATGACTAATCTCAGCAGGAGAGCACTGCACAAACCGATCTGCAAGATTAAGAAAAGCATTTTTTTCATTTCCTTGTTAGCTCCTGGCATTCGAGGAAATCTCTGTCACTACACTAGCTGGATACAAGCTTAAGTGACAGATGATTCAGTGACTAAATTCCAGAAATAACATATCAAAATATCAAAAAATGTCCACAGTGCAATAAAAGATTACAAAACATACAAAGAACTAGAACTTGATGGTCCAGGCAAAGGAGACAATTAAAGCATTAGAAACTGTCAGAGAGGTAGCCTAGACCTGGGACATACCAGACAAAGACTTTTTAAAAATGGTGCTAAATATGCTCATAGAACTTAAGGAAAATGTCATCAAAGAACTTAAGGAAATCAGGAAAATGATAGATGAACACAAAGAATATCAAGAGAGATGAGAATTATGGAAAGGAACCAAACAGAGCTGAAGACCACAGTAAGAGAAATGGAAAGTTCCCAGAGGGGTTCACCAGCAGATTGGAGTTGATACAAGAAAGAACCAGTGAATTTAAAGATAAGACGATTGAAATCATTCAGTCTGAGGAGCAGAAAGGGAAAAAAAAAAAAAAGGAAAAGTGAACAGAGCCAGAGGAACCTGTGGGACACCATCAAGTATACCAATATACACATTGTGGGAGTCCCAGAAGGAGAAGAAAGAGAGAAAGGAACAGAGAGAATATGTCTAAAAACTTCTCAAAATTTACAAAAGACATGAATACATGCATCCAAGATATTCAACAAATTCCAAACAGGATAAATCCAAATAGACTCAAGCTATGCCACATGATAATAAAATTGAAGAAGAGGGAAAACTTCCTAACTTATTCTCCGAGGCTAGAATCACCCTAATACCAAAGAAAGATAAATATATCACAAGAAAAGAATTTTACAGACCAATATCCCTTTGGATATACGTGCAAAAATCCTCAACAAAATACTACTAAACCAACCCAACAGCACATTAAAAGGATAATATGCCATGATCAAGTATGATTTATCCAGAAATGCAAGGGTAGTTCAACATAAGAAAGTCAGTCAATAACAGTAAGACCACTTTAATAAAGCAAAACACCCCACATGATCCTCTCAAGTGATGCAGACAAAATACAGCACACTTTTTTGGATTAAAAAAAAAAAGAATAGAGGAAAACTTCCTCAACACAATAAAGCGCATATGTGGAAACTCACCGCTAACATCATACTCAATGGTGAAAGACTGAAAGCTTTCCCCCTGAGATCAGAAACAAAACAAGGACACCCATTTTCACCACTGTTATACAACATCATACTGGAAGTTCTAGCAAGAGCACTTAGGCAATAAAAAGAGATAAAAGGCATCCAAATTGAAAAGGAAGAAGTAAAACTTTCCCTATTTCCAGATGATATGATCCTGTTCAAAGAAAATCTCGAAGAATCTACAAGAAAGCTACTAGAGCAAATCAGTTAGCAAAGTGGCAGGGTCCAAGATCAGCAAATGAAAATCAGTAATGTTTCTATATACTAGCAATGAACAATCCAAAAAGAAAATCAAGAAAAAAAATTCCATTTGCAATAGTAATGAAAAGACTCAAAAATCTAGGAGTAAAGTCAACTGAGGATGTAAAGGACTTGTACATAGAAAACTACAAATCAGTTTGGAAAAAATTAAAGAAGACCTAAATAAATGGAAAGATATCCTGAGTTCATGGATTGGAAGACTTAGTACTACATTAAGATGGTGATACCACCCACAGAGATTTACAGATTTGATACAATCCCAATCAAAATTCCAACAGCCACCTTTTCAGAAATGGAAAAGCTAATCATTAAATTCATATGGAAGAGCAAGAGATCCTGAATAGCTAAAACTATCTTGGAAAAAGAAGAATAAAGTTGAAGGACTGGTTTCCTTGGGAAGATGGAATTGTCTGCCCACCCCGTCCCCCAGGTTTTCCCATGGTTTTTATGAGATTGAGGTCTGTTGGTTTATGAAGCTGCACTGAATCAGATAATTCTCACTCACACTAAACCTAGTGCCTTTGAGTTCTAATTTCTGCATCTTAATTCTTCCTGCAGTTCAGTGGCACAGATTTATTGAGGCTGCTGCCAGTGACGAGTTGCTCTGCCTTGCTGCAATTTTAATAGTTCCTGCTAAACTAGGCTGGTACACAGTGGGAAGGAGGCAAATGGCATTTTGTGACATTTATTTCAGGGGACAGGGTCAGGCCCACATTAAGTAGGTAAAAATATAGGCAAATGACTTTTGTTCTGGTTTGGGGGTAGCTGTTCTATGGCCAATGCCCGGGTTCAGTTTGTCTGTACAACATGGTCTGAGAAGATCTCATTGCCAATATGTCTGAGCTGGTGAAATTTCCTTTAAAATGATTCAAGGAACTTAACAAAGCACAGCTTCTCTCTCTCTGCCCTACAAGGATGCACAATTTTCTGTTGGCCCTCAAGGTTCCCATTTCTTGGGATGTGGGCTTTGCCTGGGAAATCCTTCTCAGCCCAGTCACTGTTGCTGACAGATGACAGGAAGCTTTGAGACGTGCAGTGCTGCCAGGTAACTCCTGTGGCTCTCACCTGAGGTACCAATAAAAGTCAGAGATTTTAAACTCGTCCTGCCACATCTGTACCTTATCACACAATGTAGAATCAAAGAGGAAATAGGCATTCTACTCTGGTGGTCCACAGACCAGGAAAAATTTCAAGAAGATTTTCGGCAGAATCATGGGGGTGCCAGCATTTTATGTTGCCCTTTCAGCACATTTAAAATCCAACTGCTAATAGCTATTACCATTGTATTATAAAAGAAAGGGCATTTTAACACAAAATGGTAGAAAGGACAAATCTCAGAATTAAAAATAAATTTACTTAATGAATAATTCTTTATAGTCTCTCTCTCCCTCTCCTGCCCTACCCACGCACCCTCTTCTTTTGCTACAAAGGTAATGAAAGCATCATCAGTGCTGGTTTGGGAAACACAGATGACGTCAACCTGCCTCGTTCTAAGATGACGACACTGAGGCCCGCCGAGGTGAACTGAACTGATGGAGGCTGGGATTAGAGCTCAGATTCCTGGCTCATCATCTCCTGTTTATTTTCCTTCTTTGTAATTGAATTCATGGTAATGGTCCAGAGGGGCAGCAAGATCCTGGAGTGTCTTCTTAATCATCATATAAAATTATTTTGCCTTCTAAAAAAAAAAATGTTGAAGGACTTAAACACTTCCCAATTTCAAAACCTGTTACAGAGCTACAGTAATCAAAACAGTGTGGGAGGACTTCTGTGGAGGATGGTGGAGTAGGGAGCTCCAGGTCTCAGCCTCCACCAGCAGCCATTGAACAGGCAGGGTCTGTCTGAAACAACTGGGCAGGGGCTCCGGAGGCCAGAAGAACACTGTACGGCATCCAGGCAGGAGCGGGAGGAGAGGCCGATAAACTACAGGAAAGAACAGTGGGTTGCTCCGGCTGCACAGCAGCTGCCAGCACCCATGCCAGCACCGGTGGCAGAAAAGGACATAAAAATCCTGTTCCCTAAGAACTGGGGTGGGCATGGCCAATCACTGATCATGGTTTTTGGTGAGTGAATTTGTATTGCTGAGTCTCAGCTCTGAGCTACTGTTCCAGCCCGCCCCGGACAAAGGCAATGGCAGCCGTTGGTTTAACCCACCCCAGGCAGGGGTGGAGGCAGTGGAGATTCAAAGACACAGTGCTTCCTCAGGGCTACAGAGGACGGTTACCTGAAGGACTACATTTGCTGGGCAGGCCAGGAAAGCACAGCCTTGGGGAGCCATCAAAGAGACTTTGGGGCCCTTCCTGATCCCCTTCACAGTCTGTACCCTCTTCATGGGTCCCTGACCCTGTTTTGGCAGGGAAAGATGGACTTGGGAGAGTCCCTCCTGGGTAACCCTCCTCCCAGTATCTGCCCTCCAGGCAAAAATGGAGACAATGAGAAAAGAGTGAAAAACTAGAGAGGCAAAAACGAACAGAACAAGATTCCCAGAGAAGGAACAGAGGAAAGGAAGCTTCCTCCTGATGATGAAACAATTGCATAAAAAGTGCTGTCTTTGAACAGATATCTGCACGCCAATGTTCGTAGCAGCATTATTCACAATTGCCAAGAGATGGAAACAACCCAAATGTCCTTCAGCAGATGAGTGGATAAGTAAAATGTGGTATATACACACGATGGAATACTACACGGCAGTAAGAAGGAACGATCTCGTGAAACATATGACAACATGGATGAACCTTGAAGACATAATGCTGAGCGAAATAAGCCAGGCACAAAAAAAGAAATATGTGCTACCACTAATGTGAACTTTGAAAAATGTAGAACAAATGGTTTATAATGTAGAATGTAGGGGAACTAGCAATAGAGAGCAATTAAGGAAGGGGGAACAACAATCCAAGAAGAACAGATAAGCTATTTAACGTTCTGGGGGTGCCCAGGAATGACTATGGTCTGTTAATTTCTGATGGATATTGTAGGGACAAGTTCACAGAAATGTTCCTATATTAGGTAACTTTCTTGGGGTAAAGTAGGAACAGGTTGGAAGTAAAGCAGTTATCTTAGGTTAGTTGTCTTTTTCTTACTCCCTTGTTATGGTCTCTTTGAAGTGTTCTTTTATTGTATGTTTTTTTTTTTTAATTTTTTTTTTCATACAGTTGATTTAAAAAAAGAGAAAAAGTTAAAAAAGAAAAAAAACAAGGAAAAAAATATGTAGAGCCCCCTTGAGGAGCCTGTGGAGAATGCAGGGGTATTGGTTGCTAACATGACCACAGACATAGGGGACTGGTGGTTTGATGGGTTGGGCCCTCTACCATAGGTTTTACCCTTGGGAAGATGGTTGCTGCAAAGGAGAGGCTAGGCCTCCCTGTAATTGTGCCTGAGAGCCTCCTCCCGAGTTTCTCTTTGTTGCTCAGATGTGGCCCTCTCTCTCTAGCTAAGCCAACTTGAAAGGTGAGATCACTGCCCTCCCCCCTACATGGGATCAGACACCCAGGGGAGTGAATCTCCCTGGCAACGTGGAATATGACTCCCGGGGAGAAATGTGGACCTGGCATCGTGGGACGGAGAACGTCTTCTTGACCAAAAGGGAGATGTGAAAGGAAATGAAATGGGCTTCAGTGGCAGAGAGATTCCAAAAGGAGCTGAGAGGTCACTCTGGTGGGCACTCTTATGCACACTTTAGACAACCCTTTTTAGGTTCTAAAGAATTGGGGTAGCTGGTGGTGGATACCTGAAACTATCAAACTACAACCCAGAACCCATGAATCTCGAAGACAATTGTATAAAAATGTAGCTTATGAGGGGTGACGATGGGATTAGGAAAGCCATAAAGACCACACTCCACTTTGTCTAGTTTATGGATGGATGAGTAGAAAAATAGGGGAAGGAAACAAACAGACAGACAGACAAAGATACCCAGTGTTCTTTTTTACTTCAATTGCTCTTTTTCACTTTAATTATTATTCTTGTTATTTGTGTGTGTGTGCTAATGAAGGTGTCAGGGATTGATTTAGGTGATGAATGTACAACTACGTAATGATACTGTGAACAATCGAATGTACGATTTGTTTTGTATGACTGTGTGGTATGTGAATATATCTCAATAAAATGAAAATAAAAAAATAAATAAAATTAAAAAAAAATATACAGTCAAAAAAAAAAAAAGTGCTGTCTTAACAATTGTACCACATATTCAGGGCAAGGATCAGATGAAGGAGAACTAAAAAAAATCTGATCAGCTAAACACAGGCCATTCTAAAGGTCTAGAGTAAGTTGAACCAAGCATTAGAAAGGAGCCTTCACACAAAGCCAATCAACAATAAAACCTTTTGCAAGAGAGAGAAACTGACCTTCCGAGTAAACACATCAAGATAATCAGATGCCTGGACATCAGCAAAAAATTACAAGCTATATTAAGAAGCAGGAAGATATGGCCTAGTCCAGAGAACAAATTACAACTTCAGAGGAGACACAGAATTTGGTACAACTAATCAAAGATGTTCAGACAAATTTCCTAAATCAATTCAAGGAGGTGAAGGAAAATATGGCCAAAGACATAAAGGATGATAAGAAGGCAATGTGTGACCATAATGAAGAATTTGAAAGTTTACAAAGAAACAACAGAAATTATGAGGATAAAGGCACAATAATGGAGGTTATTAAAAATACACTAGAGGCATACAACAGCAGATTTGAACAGGCAGAAGAATCAGCAAACTAGAAGACAGGACAATAGAAATCTTACAGATAGAGAAAAGAATGGAAAATATTGAGCAGGGTCTCAAGGATTTATATGGCAACACAAAACATACAAACATATACATCATGAGTGTCCCAGAAGGAAAAGAGAAGGGAACAGAGGCTGAAAGAATATTTGAAGCAATAATGGCCACAAACTTCCCAACCCATATGAAAGGCATAAAACAGTGTGGTACTGGCACAAGTACAGACTTATAGACCAGTGGAATAGAATTGAGAGTTAAGAAATAAACCCACATACCAATGGCTAACTGATTTTTGACAGGGGTACCATGTCCATTCAATGGGGAAAGAACAATCTCTTCCACAGATGGTGCTGAGAAAGCTGGATATCCACATGCAAAAGAATAAAAATAGATCTTTACCTGACAGACCATAGCCACAAATTAACTCAAAGGTAGACACAGAACTACCATATGACCTGGCTATCACAGTTCTAAGTATATACTCCAAAGAATTGAAAGCAGGGGCTCGAACAAATATTTTGTACAACAATGTTTATAGAGTATTATTCACAATAGCCAAAAGTTAGAAGCAACCCAAATATCTATCAACAGATGAATGGATAAACAAATTGTTGTATCTGTGCCTGTGTGTGTGTGTGTGTGTGTATGTGTGTGGTGTATATTTTATATATATACATACACACACACACACACACACACAGTGAAATATTATTCAACTGTAAAAAAGGAATGAAGTTTTGATACTTCCTACAACATGGATGAACATTGAAGACATCCGTGATTGAAGTAAGTCAGACACGTAGAATAACAGATATTGTATGATTCCACTTATATGAAGTAGCTATAATGTATAAATCATAGAGACAGAAAGCAGGGGACAGGTTACCAGGGGCAGGTAGGAAAGAGAAGTGGGGAGTGCTGGGGATAAAGTCATGTCCCCCACAAAAGACACCCTCAGGCCTGAATCCACATTCCTGTGGGTGTGAACTCATTTGGAAATAGACCTTGGAAGCTGTTCTTACTGGTTAAGGTGTGGACTGATTTGTGAATAGGATCTTCAAAGATCTCATGTAGACAAGGCTAACTGAAATCAAGGGGAGCCTTACTCCATATGACTGGAGTCCTTATAAGGCAGAAGAAATTTGGAAGCAGGCAGTAGAAGGTGCCAAAAGCCAAAAGTCAGCAGAAACCACGAGAGCAGACAGGAAGAGGGAGCGATTGCTGTGTGCTGGAGGACTGTCGTCACCAGGACGCTACCAACCCCGGGCGGAAGCGTGGCCTGGCTGACCTCTGATTTGGGGCTTCTAGCCTTCAAAGCCTTGAGAGGAGCAATTGTCGTTTGAGCCAACTCACTGGCGGTATTTGTTGTAGAGCAGCCCTGGCAAACTAAGACAGGGAGTTACTGCCTGATGGGCACGGGCTTTCGTTTGCAGTGATGGAGCAGCTTTGATAATGGATGGTGGTGAGGGTAGCACAACATTGTGAATGGGATTAATCACACCAAATTGTATGCTTGGGAGGGGTTGAGATGGGAAATTTTATGTGTATGTATGTTTCCGCAGTTTTAAAAAAAAGAGCCTGAGGACACAATGGCAATTAAATGCAATATATGATCCTGGTCTGGATCTACTCATGGAGAAGAAAATGCCTGAAAGGACATTATTGGAACAATTGAAAAAAATGGAATATAGACTATAGGCTTTATATCAATGTTAATATTCTTGAACTTATTAACGGTAGTTAATGTGGTTGCAGAAGTGAATATCCTTATTCTTAGGAAATGTAAATGGAAGTAATAAGTGTTCAAGGAGCATGATATATACAACCTACACTCAAATGTTTGGAAAATAGATTGAACGATAGATCAACAGATAGACTGGTACGTAGGTATATAGGTAGAATGATATAAAAATGTGGCAAAAATATTAAAAGTTGATAAATCTGGATATATGGGCAGGGGGTATATTGGAGTTCTCTGTAATGGTTTTGTGTTATTTTTGCAACCTCCCTGTTAAGTTTAAAATTATTTGAAAATAAAAAGGTTAAAAGAAAGAGCTTATGCCCAAGAGACAACCTCATATTTCTTACCAGTGGTGTCCCAAGGAATTGAGTTTAAATACACCTCTTTTGCACTCCTGTTCCAGTTTGCTAATGCTGCCGTTTTTGCAAAACACCAGAAATGGATTGGCTTTTATAAAGGGAGTTTATTTGGTTACAAAGTTACAGTCTTAAGGCCATATAGTATCCAAGGTAAGGCATTGAAAATAGGGTACCTTCACTGGAGAAAGGCCATTGGCATCTGGAAAACCTCTGTTATCAGGGAAGGCATGTGGCTGGCATCTGCTTGCTTCCAAGTTATGTTTCAAAATGGCATTCTCTTGGGGTAGCTGGCGGTAGATATCTGAAACTATCAAACTACAACCCAAAACCCATGAATCTTGAAGACGATTGTATAAAAATGTGGCTTATGAGGGGTGACAATGGGATTGGGAAAGCCATAAGGACCACACTCCCCTTTGTCTAGTTTATGGATGGATGAGTAGAAAAATGGGGGAAGGAAACAAACAAACAAAGGCACCCAGTGTTCTTTTTTACTTTAATTGCTCTTTTTCACTTTAATTATCATTCTTGTTATTTTTGTTTATGTGGTAATGAAGGTGTCAGGGATTGATTTTGGTGATGAATGCACAACTATGTAATGGTACTGTGAACAATCGAATATACGATTTGTTTTGTATGACTGCATGGTATGTGAATGTATCTCAATAAAATGAATATTAAAAAAAAGGCATTCTCCAAAATGTTGCTTTTGGGGTGTTTTGTCTCTCTTAGCTGCAGCTTCTCTTCAAAATGTCACTCTCAGTTGCTCTCAGTTCCTTCTGTTTGTCAGCTGTTTAATATGGCTCCAGTGATTTAATTAAGACACACCCTGAATGGGTGAGGTAACACCTCCATGGAAATTATCCAGTCAGAGGTCTTTCCCACAGTTGATTGAGTCACATCTCCATGGAAATAATCAATCAGTAGGTTCCAACCTAATCAACACTAATACGCCTGCCCGTTCAAGATTGCATTAAAGATAATGGCGTTTGGGGGGACATGGTACATCCAAACTGGCACAGCTCCCTTTGTATTTTCTCTCTTATATAGCCTTCTGTGGTAGCTAGCCTCCAGAAGGGCATCCAGTGACCTTACCTCTTATATTCCTGCCCTTGTGAAGTCGCCTCCCAGATGGAATAGGGTTGACCTGTGCAACCGGTAGGATATTGTGGAAATGACATGTGATTACCAAGTTTGGGTCATAAAGACAGTGTGGCTTCCATTTTGCTCTCCTAGATCACTCTTTCTAGGGGAAGTCTGTTGACATGTCATGAGGACACTCACTCAGGCAGCTCTAAGGAGAGGTCCCGGGCCTGGGGACCTCAGGTCTTCGCCAACAGCCAGCACCAACTGTCTGCCGAGTGAGTGAGTCCCCTTGGCAGTGGACCTTGCAGCCCTGGTCACATCCTTAGATGGCTGCAGCCCCGGCCAACATCTTACCAGTTTCTGAGCCAGAACCACCCAGCTAAGCCGCTCCTGGATTCCTGACCACAGAACCTCCATGTGAATACTTTCTGTTTTAAGCTACTGTTTTCGGGAAATCTGTTATGCAGCTATAGAAAACTAATACACCTTTTGCAATTCAGCTTCTTTTTTCAGATTGTTGTTTATATCTTTATTTCCTACAAGATTTTTTCTACTGGCAGAGCTAATGCCTCAACTAATTTTTGTAGACCTTACAGAGGTTATTACAGTGCTTTATAAATATTTTTTAAGTAGAATGTGTGTCTTAGTTTGCCAGGCTGCCACAACACATACCACAGACTGATTAGCATAACTGACAGAAATTCATTGTCTCATCATAGTTTTGGAGGCTAGAGGTCCAAAATCAAGATGTCGACAGGAAACTGCTTTCTGTGAAGTCTGTAGCATTCTAGAGGGGGCTTGCTGGCCATGCATAGCTCTGCCTCCGTTTCACGGCATCCGTCTCCTTCCGTCTTATCCTCCTTGTGTCCAAATTCCCTCTGCTCATAAGGACCCAGTCATGTTGGGTTAGGACCCACCACGTCAATTTGACCTCCCCTTGACTAATAACATCTTCAAAGAATCCTCTTTAGAAATGGGCTCACACCCGCAGGCCAGGGCTGAGGACTTGAGCATGTCTTTGTGGGGGACCCGATTCCATCCATAACAACGTAACTTAACTCGTAGCAAGGCTGAACGTGCGGCTGCTCCCACTGCTTCTGTTTGGAAAGGCGAACTTTACCTTTGCCATTTTATTTGGGATCAAATTAAACATTTTAAACTGTTTTCCTTAAAATGAATTTAGTGCTTGAAACACGTAAATGAGATTAAAATACAATTATTTATGTCAGATTTAACATTTAAACAAGGCCCTAAACCAAAAGGGGGAAACAACTGACAGTACAACCAGGAAAAACAGTTGAAGGAGTTGGTAAGTTTTGAAGAATGTACTAAGTTTTAAGAATGTGGGATTTGGTTTTGTTTGTTTGTTTGTTTTTTGCTTTTTATTGTTTTTGTTTTTATTCATTAATTGAAAATAATTTAACTTACAGATTAGTTGGAAAGTAAGTATGAAGAACACCTGTGTACCTTTTACGTCACACACCTATTGTCAACATTTTGCCTCATTTGCTTTATCATTTGTGTTTGTGCAAACTTTCTCTATTCTTTTTCTTAGTATGTATAGATTTAGAGATAGATATGTATGTGTGTGTATATATATATATAAACACACATAATAGGTTTTCTATATCATTTAAGGGTAACTTACATGCATCACAGCCCTGTTTCCTCTAAATACTTAAGTGTGTAATTCCTTAGAATAGAAATATTCTCTTACCATTGTCAACTTCATCAAGTTGAACCTTAATACAGATCTTTTACCCTACTGTTTGTATTCCAGTTTTGTCACTTGATCCAGTAATGCCATTTATGCCATTTTCTCCCTTCAGTACAGGATCCAGTCTAGGGTCATGCATTTCATTGACTTTCTCTAGTCTCTTTTAATCTGTAACATGTCCATAGCCTTTCTTGTGTTTTGTGACATTGACATTAGAAGACTAGAGAACCCTCCCTCCGTTTTTTAATGGAGTATTCCTCATTTTGCATTTGTCTTGTATTTCCTTGTGATTAAATTCAGGCTGTACATTCTACAAAGTATCCTTGTAAATGTTCTAAGATATGAAAATTATATTCCATCCAGAAGATCAATTAAAAGCAAAATTTGGGTCACACTACATCTGAAGGAATTATTTGAAATTGAAATTGAAAACCAAAGCCTGTTGTAGAATCCACTTCTTAGGAGAGGTTTAGGATAGGATAGTTTTCCATCTTTTATGTACATGGTATCGATTGGCTCAATGAATGGATTTTAAAAATCAAGAAATGTCTTGGCATTGGGGTGACCGTAGTGGTTTTATTGAGCTTCGTCCTGAACTCTGCTCCCCCAAATGCCAGTGGTATTTTTCTTTGGAAACAAAGGATTTTCTTCTAACATCTGCTAAACTTATTCAGCAAACACCACTTAGTTCTTATTACCTGCCAGACACCGCGGTGGTTACAGAGAATATAAAGGAGAATATAATACAGACTTGGTGTGCTGCTCTTTAGCGAACCCTCCGACAGCTTCTCCCTGGGGTCGTCTCTGTAACAGCACTGGCGTCGAGCACCAGATTCTCTTTCCTGCCCAGAGAGAGAAGTTCCTGTTGCTTCTTTAAGAGTCACCTTCATCTGCAAGAAAACCTTCTCTTGCTGGTGCTGGGAGTTTGCACCTATTCTGGTGCACTACAATTGCCGAAATCATATTGAATGCTTTAGTGCAAGCAAGCCCTTTAAGAGACTGGGGATAAGAAAATTCCTTTTAATGTTTGGATTCTTGAATTTTTACCCTTGTTTTGTACAATATAAAATGTCCAGTTGTTTTGTACAATATGAACTTTTAATTTAAAAAATCCCACTACAGTTTAAATTATGTATCTATTTAGGCATGGTATCACAGGTGAATGCTTAAATGTTATTTTAAGATGGAAAGTGTCTGAAGACGAGGCAGTTTTGCATCTCCCGGTGCTGTGATCATAGTTAAGGCTTTGTTCTTGGCTCTCTTCATGTGGCAAGACCCTGGACAATTATTTCATCTGAAGACTAATTAATGCACTCTCAGCCTCCCAACTTTGTGAGTCCAGTTTCTGAAGGAAAATGTTCATATACATGGGTTGCCTATAATGTTTACTGTAATTTAAACATGGAAATAAAATACATGTATGCTGTAACTGAGATTATTTCTAAGAATACTTCTGAAATAATTTCTACTGTTTGCAAACATAACATGAGGGAATGGCTTGGTCATACTATGTAAAAGATGTTCCTTGTCTATAACCAAAATTGTGGTGCCTGAGACAATTGATCATTTTCATGTAATTCTCTATATAAAAATAAAGAAAATGTAATTGCTTTCTCTCTATTCTAAATTCTATAATATATATTTTGTGAATACAATAACTAAATATGAGGCCAAAGCAAAGGAGCTATGATTTTATACTTGGCAGAAACATGACTTTAAAAGGTACCTGAAGAACAAAAAGGAATTCAAGAAGACCTGGAAATCTAATAAGAGATTGGGAAAAAAAGTTTTTTTTAAAAAAGTAGCTGTGTTTAAGTCCTTGCTTTTTCGTTGGCAAATGATGACTAAAGAGAAGTATTTTATTGCTAAATCTGTATTTTAATCAAAATAATTCTCTGATATGGTGTTCAAAATAAGCTGACTAATTTTGACAAGTTTCTTTTATGAGAGAGGAAAGGAATAGAGACACTGTTTTCATGTGCCGTTTCAATGCTGCTAACTACAGTACTTACATATCAGTCTTTCAAACAGCCTTAGTGGATGAGCGGCCCACAGTGGGACTGTATTGTGAAGTGTGAGGTAAGCTCTGAATCTGATTATGAATGTAATGTAGATTAATTAGAAGTTATTTCTTATTTGTATTGTTAATATCGATTTAAAGTTGACTAGGTTGGCTTACATTTAAAACCCCTGTGCTTTGCATAAAGTTCAGTGAGCAGAATGCAAAATATTTTAAATTCCTTTGCTCAATGTTATATAAAATTGCCAGGCGTTCCTTTTTTAAATTGGAACTGGTTGAATATAGGCATTTTTATAGGATTCACCCTTAAACGGGTTTCTTCGCAATTTGCCTTCCACCACCCTGTCCATCCTCATACCCTGTCTCAGTCCACCTTGAAGTTCACTCTCTAACAACATTGACCTGCTTGTCATTTCCTTGCTCACATCTAACTTTCACACCGTAGAGTTGCACTATCCAGTATGGTAGCCATTGGCTACTTGGGACTTTTTAAATTTAAATTTAAACTGATTTAAATTAAATTAAGTTAAAAATTCACTCCCTCGGTTGCACTAGCCACAGTTCAGAAACTGAGTAGCCACATGTGACCTCTAGCTACCTCATTGGACAGTGCAGACATCGAACATTGTACTCGTGGCAGGAAGTTCTGGACAGTGCTGCCATAGAGCCTTTGAACTCCTGTGCCCCACACCTTCCTCTCCTTTCTTGTCTGTTTAAAGCCAGCTTAGCCTTCAAGATTTAGATCAGTTTCACTTAATGCAAGAAATATTTCCAGCTATTCCTGCTCCTTCCCTATTTCTGGGTTAGGTTCCTCCTCTGTTTAGCTTATGCCGCTATAATTTCAGTTTACATATATGTCTCCCCTTCTAGACACTTTTCAAATTTCACCTCCTAACTATTTCATGAATCCATCCCCTTCACTGTAAACTAGTAGAACTTCCATAGACTCAAGAGTCATATATTACTCAAATCTCATTTTGAATCCAGGCCCCTCTACTTACTCTCTTTGTGACCTTAGATAGCTTTAATCTTGTTGAGCCTTAGTTTCGTTTTGCGTAAAGTGGGTGTGATGATTAAGTTCATGCATCAGCTTGGCTAGGTGACGGTGTCCAGTTTTTTGGTCAAGCAAGCACAGGCCTGATTGCAACTGTGAAGGTATTTCATACATGGATTTAAATCATTGATCAGTTGATTGCATCTACAGCTGATTGCATCTACAGTCAACAAAGGAGATTACCTTTAGCAATGAGAGGAGTCTCATCCAATCAGTTGATGGCCTTAAAGGGAGAAATGATGCTTTCAGCAGTCAGAAGAAAGAACTCCTCTCTCATCTTTAGCCAGCCAGCCTCTCCTGGGCAGTTCATCAAAACCTTCATTGGAGTTCCCAGTTTGCAGACTACCCTACAGAATTTGGACTTACCAATCCCCATAGTCGTATGAGCCATTTCCTATAATAAATCTCTTAATAGTTACACACACACACACACACACACACACACACTTCTATCAGTTCTACTTTTCTGGAGAACTCTGACTAATATAATAAGAATGGGAAATGAGAGGCATTCAACTTCAAGATTGGAAAAGAACAGTAAGTGCTGTCTTTTAAAAAATAAAAATGCATCATTAAAGGAAAGCACATCATAATTTTAAAAGTAGTATGACCTACTTTTTTTCTGATTCATTTTTAAATAAATAAATTGAAATAAATAAATAATCTAGTAATCAGCTTTGTGCATTTCCATAGACACCCAGGCAAGCAGCCTCCTCAGTTCTTCTGAGTCATGAAAAGAGGGACTCTCCATGGAAGAAGTCCTGGGACTTCAAGAGACTCCCCTGTACAATCCGAAGAAGAGTCTAGAATGCATTCTTATCAAATATGTATTCCATAGCTGATATGACCAGCCATGTATCTGGCTGTGCACTTGACATTTCCCCTTAGCTATCTGCTTCCACTGTCTTAATCCCAGCCTTCTAGAGAGCTTTCCTGAATCTGGTTCTCCCTGTTTAATCCTTCCTCTATGCCAAATTTACACATTGTTGTTATTCTCTTGTCTGAATTTTTTAAGCATCTGTTTCCTATGTTATCACCGTAGGCCTTTGCCTAGACTTGAAGACCTCGAGAATCCTGGCTCTACCCTAATTGCAAAGCATTTTAACATGCAGTTTCCCATTCTTTTTTATACTACAGAGACACTTCTCTTTACTGGACCATGAAAACCCAATTCTCAGCCCTACCTCCTAGTTTTAAATCATATTGTATCCCTGGTTGGGAATTCCTTTCCCTTACTTATACACGGGCTACCCATCCTTCAGGATCCAACCCGGATTTCAGCTCCTTCACTGAGATTTCTCTCGTTATTTTAGTTTTCAGGATCTAACTTTTCCATACCTTACAATTTATGAATTATAGATTGTCTTTGCTTCATTGTGTATATATAATTATACATTGTTTTTCCTTGTTGAGGCATATTTTTAATATTACATTGTTTCTTATTGTTTTCTATCATCCCGTTTGTGTTAATGTTGGTTTGTAAGAATAGATATTATACTCTGTATTTCCTTTTTATTTGCCACAGTGCTGAGCATGTGATAAATCTTTAATAAATGCTTGTTTATTAAATTATATTTGAATTATGTGGGAATGGAAACCATGAATGACAGCCTATGATGGTAGTTTTCATAGGACTTTTGTGTAGGTCATAAATGTTGTTCACCACCGGTTGATTGATTTATTTGGGTTTGTGTAGTTTGGCGAGTAGCATCCTCATATTCACTACTTTTCGGGAGATTAGTCATCATTTATTGAGCTTTAAAAAAGTGCTGTACTGGACACTTAGTAGCTTCCTCATTATCAGTTGATTCCTCAGAAATATCTCCTATTAGCATTTTCCAGACTCTTTTCAAAATAAAGGAAATTCTACCACAGTGCTGTTAACGATGATGGTGTAATGTAAGAATTGATGTGATAACAGCCCTTTGAGAATGAGGAGTTCACTTTCTTGGTTATTCTGTAGTACATGGCAGCATGAGTCATGCCTTCATATTTAATATTATAATGAACTATATCAGGAAACAAGATAGACCTGCACCCCAGAGACCACTCCGGTAGACATAAATCTAAATTATTTAGTAAATCACTTATGAAAGATAATGAGAATTTTGTTTAAAGACCCCACTAGTCATACATATATATAAATATGTGTGTGAATACATACATATCTATATATGAAAACTAAATATTTCTAATTTAAAATTCTAGCGTGGATGGTACTTTAAAATTTTTACTTGTATAGTGAACTTTATGGCTAACTGAACCATGCCATAGCATAAGGGCTACAGTGCTACCAGGCAGTTGCTAAATTTAATCAGCCTCAATCTTTAAAACACTGAGATGATTATCCCTATTTTACAGATAAAGAAACTGCGATTTTTAAAAATTTGTCTTTCTCTGAAATCTTTAGGCACATAAATGACAGAAGAGATTTCCAAACCTAGTCTTTTGCTTCCACAACCAAGCCTTTTGACTTCAGAACTAATGCTTTTAGTGGCTAAACTCCCTGCCTGCATGTTATTATTTGAGATGTGAATTTCACTTTGATAATGCAAAGAAGGGACACTTAGGATGTCCTGGCTAAGGGGGATGGGGTGTGTGTGTGTGTGTGAATGAGAATGAACCCCAGGCAGTGGGGACAGATTTAGCAAAGACATGAGGTTTGAGACAGCTTGGTGTAGCCAACAGGGTTCTCCAGGTAAACAGAGTCAATAGGATATATGGACACACATATTAAAAGATTTATTGTAAGGAATTGGCTTACGTGATGATGGGGCTGGCAGGTCCGAAATCTGTAGGGCAGCCCAGCAGGCTGGAAATGCAGGCAGGATTTCTGCGTTACAGTCTAGGAGCTGATTATCTTCCCACAACAACCTTGATTTTTGCTCTTAAGGCCTTCAGTTGATTGGATGAGCCCCTCCCCCCCCACACACACATTATCAAGTATATTCTCTTTTACTTAAGAGATGTCAATCCCATCTAACAATACACCGTCACAGCAACATCAAGATTTGTGTTTGACCAAAAACTGGGCACTGTAGTCTGGCCAGGTGACACATAAATTAACCATCGCATGTGGTAGGTTTAAAAGAAATACCAGCAATTTGGAATTACCTTTATTCATTTGGTTTTCCCTTTATGATCACTTTGAACTACAGAGTAATAAGAGTTGTGGCTAGTTCCTTGCAAATAAGAAGCATAGACTAAATTCTATCAATTCTTCTATCATTAGAGCTGGAGGACCTTGGGTAAATTACTCAGTCTATCTGAACAGTAGCTTCCTTATCTGTAAAATGGAGAAAATTATAATTGCTTTATAGGTTGTCGTGAGGCATATATGGTATATATATGGAAAACACCTAGCACAGTGGAACATGGGCAGCTATTATTGTGACTACTTAGTTAGAAATAGATTCATTGCTGGTGCAGAAAACCCTAGATGATGGTGGTTTAACAAGCTGGAAGTTTATTTCTTTGAACACATAAGACTGTGTAGTGATGCCAATTCTGGCATAACATTCCAAGGCATTGAGGAACAAAACTTCTGTCTCATTGCTGTGCCATCTTTGGCTTCTAACTTATGATTGAAGGCGGAGTCATTTGCATTCTAGATATCACAATAAAGAAATGCATGGAGACCAAAAAAAAAAAAAAAAAAAAAAAAACCACGAAAAACCATGAATGTGCTCTATCTTTTTATAGTAGGTGCCCTGAAGATAGCACATGACATTTCCACTTCCATGTCACTTGGCCGGAACTTGGTGACTCAGCCCCACCTAGCAGCCAGGGATGCTGAGAAATGTAGTTTTTCTTCTTGGCAGCCAAGGCCCAGCTAAAAAATTTATTGCCATATAAGATGGGAGAATCTCATGCTATATATTGTACTTACAAGGTTATTATGATTTCTTTGACATGAATATTGGCTTGGGTAGTTGTTTTTACAGAGATTATCTTAAATGGAGCTCCAGAGGACACCCTAGCTTTAACAACATAGAGAAGTTATATTACCTAATGTTGATCCTTGTTTAAAAATAATGGTACAGGGTAAAGTTTTTAAAGAAAATCGATTTAATGTTCTAATCACAATAACTAGTGAGAAATAAGAATTATTAGTAAATTTATAGCAACAAATACTTGTGGAACAAGCATTCATTCAATATGTGAATACAAGAATGATCATGTTATTTATTAAAGGAAAGGCTTGGGGGAGACAATGAGGAGTTTGTGCACACGTGCAGTTTGAGGTGGCGATTAGAAGTCCAGTGGATATGCCGAGTAAATGGTTTCTTTGAAGAGTCCAGAGCCTAGCAGAGGGATGGGGATATACCAGCGTCTTCAGCACATAGATGGTATTGAAAGGCATGAGCCTGGGGAGATCCCTGGGAACTGTACAGTTATGGAAAAGGGACTCAGTCCAGTTCCCGAGTCGCTCTTAACACCTAGGGAAAGAGAAGCCGATAGAAGGACTGACCAAGGAGGCAGGAGAAAAGATGGGCAGAGAGAGGCATCTGAAAAGTTCAGAAGAGAGGGTTTCAAGGAGGGAATTATCAGCTACATTAGATGGTTTTGTGAGAAGGGTAAGTTGAGGACAGGAAGTGTCCCCTGGATTTGGCAACATGACGTCACTGGTGGCCTTTGTAAACGCAATTCTAGTGGTGTAATGAGAATGGACGCCAGACTGGAGTGGCTAAGGGCAAGTGGATCAGGAGCAAACAACCATCTAAAGATGTTTTGCTGTCAAGAGAAGGAGAGAAATAGGCAGGGGCAGAGTATGGTTGGCTGAGGGGAGATGAGAATCACAAGACATTTTCGCCGCTCAGGCTGGGATGGAAAAGAGCTTATTCACATATTTGTATTCTGATGGGAATGAGCTAGCAGTCAGCCTCTAGTCATTGGAGCTTTGTGATGTTAAAGAGATACTTATACTTTTAAGAGTTCCTGCAGAATCAACTGTATACTTCTCCTTATAAAGGATTTAAAGTTTCAGTCTGAATTGCTATTTATAAATGAAAAAAGGAGTTTAGTGTATTCCTTCTGGTGATGCATACATATTGCTGGAGAAACTTGTGTTAATGTAACCATTTTCAGAGGTTATCCAGTTGCTAAAACACTGTCCAGTGTAATACTTCTGGTTGACCAAAATAGTATATATTTTATTTTAAGTAATTGGAAAATGAAAGATACAAGGCTGAGTTGTACCAATTCCAATAAAGTGTGGGGCCATTGTTTTGTCAATGTTTTGTATGCTTAAGTGTCCGGCATCCAGCGCACTGAAACATACCACATAAAAGTTTCCATAGTTCTGAACCACCCGTCTTCTCTGACTGATGTCTTGTTTTGCTCTGCCTCCCTGATGTTGGCTCCAGTTTTGATGTCCATTTTTTCACTTTTCAGATCCAGATTCAGCTTACTTCTCTAGTATGATATGATTCTCTTGGAAAAATCATAAAACATTCCATTCATTTGGCAACTCCTGAGATATTTTCCCCCATCTCCTTCCACCTTTCCAGAAGGTCTTGGGGCTTATTGAATAAACGAATTAAGAGATCTTTGCCAAGAAGAGTCATCTGTGGAAACATGGTGAACAAAGATTAAGTATGTAACTGAGCACGTGTTCACATACTGGAATGGACTCAAACGTCCTCTGTGGAAAATCCTAACTTTGCCTGCCGGTTTCTGCCTCCTGGTTGAGTTGAGATGGTCTAGCAAAGCAAGAGTCCTGGTTAGGAACCTCGGTTTCCACTGTATTTTGTCAGCCGTCGTCTCATCTTGTCTGGCTTCTAGTACATCTGGTTCTGCTCTTAATCAGCAATACTGAATACTTGTTCTCTCCAAGGATCAGTAAACTCTTTCCATAAAGGGTCAGATGATAAATATTTTAGCCTTTGCGGGCCATGCAGTCTCTACCAGAACTACCCAACTTGACTCTTGTAGCGCACAAGCAGCCATTGCCAATAGAAAAATGAATGGGAATGACTGTTTCAATAAAACTTTATTTACAAAAACAAGGCAGCAGGCAAGATGTGTCCCAGGAGCTACTGGTTGCTAGATCCTTCTCTAGGCCTTTGTTAAGCAAATTGTTCCACTACTGCTCAGCTGTCATCAAGTGCTAGGCTGAGAAAAGTGCTATTTATGAACTATGACTGGAAGGGGCCGTCATATACGCATTCCACGAAGTAATCCAGATTATAAGAGTCAAGTCGTGAATATGATTTCCTCTTATGTTTGTTTAAATATTCTCTTCTGTGTCAGGTAGATAGACATACTGCTTTAAGACTGCGACATCTAGGGTAGAAATGGCAAAGAGGAAGATTGTCGTTGGATAGCCAGTGGTTTCCAGGGAGAGGGTGTCTCGATTCTGATGACCAGTGGTGATTACCTTTATGGAAAAATAAGGGGAACGGGAGACAGTCTACTGGGCAAAACCTGATGGAGAAGCTTTCTTTGCCTCTTTGTGTGATGTTCGGGTCTCTGATTTCATTCATGTGATAGCTGTTGAATGCCCATTCTGTGCAAGCTATGGTGCCAGGCAGTGTTTTCTGAGACCGTCTCTTCTACTGGGAAAAAAAGCCTAATATAGATGTTTGGTATGTGTATTTCTGCTCTATATAACCCACTCCTTGGCATGCAGGAGATGCTCGATACATATTTGTGATTGAATTAATATCCCCCATTATAAATCAATAAATAGACATTATTGTTTGTAAATTACTCTCTTGTGAATTTGATGAACATGAATCAGTGGATGAATTGATAAATAAAACAAGCCAAAGCTGATTTCCAACCGTGAACCCAAGGTGATTCCAAATAGCCTGTGATGTTTAACATTTTAACAGGATTACTGAAATATCCTTCATTCCCTATACTGGCACATATGGCACTGAAATATGTTGAAGCAAATGCTTGAATTAAATAAACACAGTAGCCCTAAGTTTTATAAAAGAATTGGGAGCTAATTTGGGGCTTGTAGCCAGGGGTATATTTGCTGGCTAAGAAACCAGAACTAATATTCCTTTTTGCACACCTACTAAGCTTCTGGATTCTGTTGTTGCACTAGGACTGCCTTTTTTTTTTTTTTTTTTACTGAAAAGCTCTGTGGAATTGTAGTACATTTATTTTTGTAGATAAAAAGCTGAAACTAAAAAGATGAAGCAATTCATTTCATGGAAGCCCTGCTTTCTCACTGGCCCTTTATGTCAGAAATAAAATGCCGGTCTAGAAGGACTGTTTGTTAGTCTCATGTCTTACTTCCTTTGTCATCTGTAAGGTTATATATTCGCTTGTTATTTTCCTTTTCCTCCCAGTGAGTCACTCTACCATTTTACAAGATGAACATGTCTTTGTAAATAAGTATTTATTCCTTGTAAATGTAGTCATTTTAAATTTTAATCTTTCTTTCCGAAATGCCAGCAATGACCTGCTGCCCAGTTGAATATCAGCAGTCAGTTTAAGCGTATTCAGCATTTTGAAACTCTGTTGTGTGTCAGGGACAATGCTAAGGGTGTCACACTCAGTCTCATGTACTTCTCACAGCCACTGTATGAGGAAGGCACTGTTCTGGTGCTGGCAGCGAGGAAACGGAAACTTTTGGGTAAGTCTCAGCCCGGGTTGGAAGGCAGCACGGTTGGCTGTGATCGAATGCATTGACTTTCCGCATCTCGCTTCACCTTCCCCAACCTCTCTGGGGTGCACACTATGTTATATTACAGTGGAGATTACTACAAAATAGAATAAATTGTGCTAGACTAAGAAATGACCACAGGCAGTGTTTTCCAACCTTTTTTTTAAAACTACATAATGGGAAGTGCATTTTGCATTTCAACCCTAGTACATGCATGTACATATGTGAAAAGTGAAAAAAAAAGTGTGCAAAATAGTTCCCACTATTAATATATATGTGATGCCCTCTGATGTTTTCTGTTATTCTAATTCCTTTATTTTAAAATGGATTATAACCTGCAGTTTGGAAAACCAGGGATCTGATGTGATTCTGCTCACTATATATGCTCAATATGACCACCTTCTTCTCGGCCCCACCCTCCTCAAACATTGGGGTGCCACCCGGCTCTGCCTCTCAGGGGCAAAGGCTCTCCCCTCTCTGAACAGTAGGGTGGTGGCCAGGATCTCCCCAGTTCCTGGGAATGTGCATTGAGGCAAACTCACCCTTTCCACGTGCATGGGTTAGTCTGCTCTCCTTGCCCGAGATTTCCTTAGGGTCCATGGTTCTGCTTTTGAAGAAATTTTTCCTTTAGTTTGTTCCTTCTCTGTTCCCTCCAGTCCAGACTGGCAGTGGTTCCGTCTGTACAGATCTTGCAAAAGATTTGTTGGCTGGGCATGCAGCTCACAAGGATCAAAACTGTCAGATGGTAGGACTTTCCACAAATCCTTTCTGGATAACTGCATCTCCAATCCTGGCTTGTACTGAAGTGGCTGCTGGTTCCAAGTTTCATTAAATCCTCACGTGGGGCTGTAGCCTTTGGGGTTTCACTTTCTGGAAGCCCAGAATTTTCTAGACTATCAATTTCTGGTTTCTTTGTACCCAAGAGTTTAGTTCTCAGCTTATCTCTTTCTTCTCACATTTTACTATAAGTTGCAAGGGAAGCCAGGCTGCATTTTCAGCTTTTAGTTTTGAAATCTCTTCAGCTAAGTATCCCAGCTCGTCGCTTTCAAATTCTGCCTTCCATCCACACCAGGACTCAATTTTGCCCAATTTTCTGCCACTTTAAAAAAAAGATCACCTTTCTTCCAGTTTGCAACAACACATTGATCATTTCTGTCCAGAGCCTCATCAGAAGTATCTTGAGAGTCCGTATTTCTACCAACAGTCTCTTCAAAGCAGTCTAGGCCTTTTCCATCAAGCTCCTCACAGTTCTTCCAGAATCTTCCCCTTATCCATTTAAAAAGCCGTTCCAACATGTTTAGTATTTGCAAACTCAAGCAGCACCCCACTCTACTGATAGCAAAATCTGTTCTGGTTTGCTAATGCTACTGTTATGCAAAATACCAGGAATAGATTGGCGTTTTGTTTTGTTTTGTTTTTAATTCTGTGCTTCTAAACTTTAATGTCATAAAGAAATAGAATTTTACAGATCCTCTTCTGAGCATTTACTGTGCCAATGTCATGTGATCATTACCTCATTTTGGATAGATTTTTTTTTCTTAATTTGTGAATCTGTGATTGTTTTATTTTATATTGTAGAATATAGCATACATATATAGAAGTGATAACTTCCCAAGCACAATTTAACAAGTAGAGAGCAAATTTCAAAGAATATTATAAAGTTCCACAGTTTCAGTTATTTCCTTATTCTGAAAAGTAACATATACAAAAAGGTATTATCTTTCGAAGTATGATTTAACAAGCAGATGAATAGGAAATTTCCAAAGTTGTTATGAGTTATAGTATCATCACAGTTTCAGTTGTTTCCTTATTGTGAAATCTAACATATATACACAAAGGTAAAGCTTTCAAATTACAATTTAACAAGTAGCTATAGAACAGATTTCAAAGGATGCGATGGGTTACAGTTCCACCATTTCAATTCTTTCCTTCTAACCATTCTAATACCCTAGCAACTAAAAAAAAAGAAAATTATATAAAGATTCATTATTCATAATCCTTTGTTAAATTCCATCTTGTTTGTTGTCTGTTTCTACCCCTTCCTCTAGTTTATTCACTTTCCCAATCTTCAGGGATGTCTAGGCAGTGACCACCTAATCTGTTCATGTTGAAAAGGGGTGTCAACATTATGGGAAAAGGGGACACATCTAGTTGATGTTCTTGAAGCAGCTATTGCCTCTGGGTTTCAGGACTTAGCTGGCATAGGGGCACTCTGAAGGATTTAAGTTTGTGATGAATAAACTTAGTGGATTGGCTTTTGTAGAGGGAGTTTATTTGGTTACAAATTTACAGTTCTAAGGCCATAAGTGTCCAAACTACGGCATCAACAAGAAGATACCTTCACTGAAGGATGGCCGATGGTGTCCAGAACACCTCTGTTAGCTGGGAAGGCATGTGGCTGGCATTGGCTGTTCCTGGGTTGTGTTTCAAAACAGCTTTCTCCAAAATGTCGCTGGGCTTGTCTCTCTTAGCCTCTTCAGCTCCTGTGCATCTAACTGTCTGAGGGGCCTCTCTTAATTTCTCCAGAGCAAACTCTGGGCTAGTATCTCTTAGCTTCACATCTCCAAGCATCCTTCTGTCCACATCTCCAAGCATCAGCTTTCAACTGCCTTCTCCAAAATGTCTCTCTCTTATAGGAAAGACCCCAGTGATTTAATTAAGACCCATCCTGAATGGATGAGGCCCACATCTCCATGGAGATAATTTAATCAAAGGTCATGTCCACAGTTGATTGAGTCACATCTCCATGGAAATACTCAATCAAAATACTTGTCTGGCCTCACAAGATTACATTAAAGAATATGGCTTTTGGGGAGACATGATACATCCAAACTTGTACAAACTACATTTTCATTACATTATATGGAAGTGTTTTGAGGTAACTGGGTAGTCATGGATAATGAAATACAAAATAAATCTTACCAATGAGAAAACACATCTTGTTCATTCAAATACAATGTCAGGATTTTTTTTTTTCCTTGTTCTGGAAACTTTTTTTTTCTTTGTTAGAGAAGTTGTGGATTTACAGAACAATCATGCATAATATAGGAGTCCCATACACCACCCTATCATTAACACCTTGCACTGGTGTGGAACATTAGTTCCAATTGAGGAAAACACATTTTTATAATTGTTTATTAACTACAGTCCACGGTTTAAGTTAGGGTTCACTGTGTAGTGCAGTTCCATGGATTTTTTTAAAATTTTTTTTTATTCTACCATACATACAACCTAAAATCCCCCCTTTTGATTATTTTTAAATTTTTAAAATTAGATAAGTTGTGGGTTTACAGAAAAAAACATGTAAAAAAATATACAACGTTCTCATATACTCCCCTATTGTTGACACTTTGCATTAGTGGGGTAACTTTGTGACAGCTGATGAGAGAATATTAAAATTGTACTATTAACTATCACCCATGGTTTATGCTGGGGGCACTGACTTCGTCTGCAGGTGGAAGGCCCCAGGAAGGGTTTTGGAACATGACAGTGTCAGGCCCGCTCCTTGGCGCCGGTGGCCTATTCTGGTAACTAGAGGGTCACGCAGCAAACTCGTCGGGTGCTGATCAAGGCCGTCTGTGAGCATTCCACAGGGGTCACCTTGGAAGAGCCGGCACCCAGTACCCTGCCCAGCTCCCTGCCGCCGCTGCCCCTGGTGACAGCCTCGCAGCTGGGTGGCCGGGGCGTGGTGGAGGCTGCAGAGGAGACCCCGCAGCAGGGAAGTGGTCAGGGGTGACGTCAACACCGCAGGTGGGAGATCCGTGTGCAGCATGAGGGGAGGGCCTGCCACGATGCTCAGGGTGGTCAGCTGTGTGTTTTTAACCTGGGGAGCAGCAGCCATCATGGAATCGTGGGTTCTTATTGCCTGACAGGACCCAAGAAGTGGTTTTACTGCCCCCTCCTTCTCCACACAAGGAAACTGAAACCTGGCAAAGCTGGGTGATCTGTCTCTCTCAGGGTAAAAACAGGATTTTTTTTTTTTTATGTATTTATCAAATTGGATCCATCATTCGGAGGTCTTGAAAATTGGGTCTAAGTTGTAAAAAATTACACTACATAAGTGGAGAAAGAAGCATCAGAATTTTATTATTATATGCAGTAGGAGAAAGGAAGAAGTATATAAAATGTCTGAAAGTTTAAGAGGGGAAAGAACATGGTTGGCCTTGAATGGAGATGAGAAAATTGTCTCGTGGGAGAGGTTTCGAGACTGGGGTTTCTCTCTAACCCTAGTAGAGGGGAAATGGCACCTTGTTCTGGGCACACAACTTTTAATGTGATTCCTTTCCATGGCTTTTATTTCATTGACTTACCCCATATTGGATAAGCAACACTATGTGATTATAAAATCGATTTTGAAACAGTAGTCTGTTATATACTTGAAACTGACAAACTTCATGCCCCGTGGAGAGGAGTGGCTTTCTCTCTTTTAAGGCTTTCAGGGTTGCCTTCAGCCATATGGACTTCCCCTAAGCGAAAATTTCTGTCATCCTTTATCTTATAATTCAATTAATGAGGTATATCCTGAGTGCGGTCGCAGTTGACTCGTCTGGGGGGGGGGGAGGTGGCGGCCGGTTGCCAAATCCTAGGCTCTCAGGATTGCTTGGAGGGTACCGGCGGCGGGGGCTCTTTCCCGGAGGCGAGGGCGAGGCGGGGGACTGGGCCCGGTCCCCGGCGTAGGCGTGCAAAGTATGGAGGGCGGCGAGAAAGGAACAGGCGGGACACGGTTCTTTTAGGGTGAAGAAGCCAAGAGAGTTTATTAGGGGAGAGTACAAGCTTATATTGGGCGTTTAGAGGGCGGGGTAGCTGTAGAGGTTAAAGGCTTGGATTGGTTCTGAGAGGGCGCGGAGGTTGATTGAAAAGGGGCGAGAGTTGCTCCGGTAACGGTGTCTGGCAACAATGTATGCGCACTGGTGGTGATGGGAGTTGCACTGGCAACGGGGAGTGTCCGGGCAAGATAAGGGGGTGGGGAAAAGGCGGTTCCCTCCGGCAAGCCTCCCCTAACAGTGGTATTTTGGGTGAGGAAATGGGGCCTGCCTCCGGCCTCACTTTCCCAGGCCCGGGGGGCTGCGGAGGGCGCTGTCGCCCGTGCCCACCACCCTCCCCAGGGGCTGATCAGGTCCCCCAGCCCAGGCCCGCCAAGTTGAAGCACGTAATCAGTGTCCTGCACTGAGTATGTGCCATAAATAAGCTACTATGCTAAGCACTTCGGGTTGTATTAATGAATTGGATGGAAGTAAGATATTTATAGCCTATTGGGAGATAAATTTCGTATGAACCTTCAGACTCACAGCAAATATTTCAGTCATGTCGGTACAGTTGAGAGTGTCAGTGTGTTCTTTTCAGTACTGCCCACTGAATAAATGTGAGCTGCCTTTTGGTTATATTCATCACTTTCAAGTTTAAAACAAACAAAAAATACAGCCACCATCTTGGTTTTGTCATGATTGCTTTCTTGTTTTTACCAGCTAAGCAAGCATTTTCAGAAACTCTAGACTTTGGGTTTTTTCTGTTTTGTGAATTTTATGCTAATGGCATCACAGGAAGAAGTCAGATTAATTTGACAAATCAGTTATTAATCACTACATAGGCATTATCGTTACCCTAGCCGACCTCTTGAGATTTGATCATTTGGCTACGATGATTTGTTGACTGCATGACACTGGTCTTGTTCCCTTTTGGTTTCTAAGGATTTTGCTGTTCTAGGCATGGACCCAGGTCAGCTCTCCTTAGGCCTTGAAGAAACAGCAGAACTGAACCCAAACTGCATAGAATGTTGGACTGGATTGAAAAAAGAGCCCTAGTGGCATGACTTCATCTTAATAACACAGTAAAAAGACTATTTTTCCTATTTTCTAACACTATAGTTTGAAAAATGTAGATGCTAACATTTAAAATAATAAGTATATGCACACCAGGCAGATACTCTTCCTCTGTATTTATATTTTTGGTAGATTTTAATGTATTAATTAAGATAGAATTTTTCAGAATAATAACCAATTCACACCAGCTCCTAAAGGACAAACATATTAGAGGACAATGTTTTTATATATTTTGGAAATAAATTAAATTTAGAAGACTTAGTCTAACTCTCCTTTAAAATGAATTGTTTTAATTGAAAAATTTTTATTAGAGAAAATTTCAAGCATATATAAAAGTGATGAGAATCATATAATAAGCGCTCATTCACCCATTGCTCAGCATCAATGATTATCAACTCATGGCCAATCTTGTATCATCTATACCTTTACCCACTTTCATCCTCCTGTATAATTTTGAATACAATCTAAGACATTGTATCATTAGGTTTTTAGGTTGTATCTCACATTTCTCTAATAGATACCAACTCTTTTAAAAAAACATAACCATAATATCATTATCAGAACTAAAATAAATTAGCAATAATTCCTTAATATCATTCAATATCCAGTCAGTGTTCAAATTTTCAATTGTCTTACAAATGTCTCAATTTTGCCTCATAGTTTGAAAGAGGATTGAAATTAAGTCCACTTATTATAATTAGTTGATATGTATTTTTTTAAAAAGGGATCATTTCTTATTTTATTTTATTTTTAAATTCATTTTATTGAGATATATTCACATACCATGCAATCATACAAAATCCTCCAAAGTGTACAATCAGTTGTTCACAGTACCATTATGTAGTTGTACATTCATCCCCCAAATTAATTTTTGAACATTTTCGTTACCACACACACAAAAATAATACGAATAAAAATTAAAGTGAAAAAGAACAATTAAAGTAAAAAATAACACTGGGTGGCCTTTTTTTTTTTTGCCCCCATTTTTCTACTCGCCCATCCATACACTGGACAAAGGGGAGTGTGGTCCATATGGCTTTCCCAATCACATAAACTGAATTATTATACTTAGTAAGAACGGCTGTTTTTAATTCAAGCAAACCATATAAAACACTAACCATGGCATGATCACTTAGAAGGTGACTGATACATTAGAGCAATTTGTATGTGTCAACAGACCTTTTAACAACCTATATAAGTTCTTTTTTTTTTTTTAATTTTTTTTATTGAGATTGTTCAGATACCATACAATTATCCAAAGATCCAAAGTGTACAATCAATTACAACCTATATAATTTCTTGCCTTCCCTCCCCATAATTTTATCATTGTGGCTCAAAGCTGAAATTAAACTAAAAGGAAAAATAAAGGAGGAGGGAATAGAATGTTTTGGATGTTCTTTTTTAATTTTTACTTTTATTTTATTTTTTGGAGTAATGAAAATGTTCAAAGATTGATTGTGGTGATGAATGGTCAACTGTATGATGATACTATGAACAACTGATTGTACACTTTGGAGGATTGTATGTTAGGTGACTGTATCTCAATAAAATTGCATTAAAAAGGTAATAAAACTTCCAGGATTCTTACACTGGTGGTACTAGGCCTTTAACAGAATTTGTGGGAGGTGCCTGCATAGTAAATTATATGGAAAACAAGCCAAGTGGTTATGTAAGCATTAAATAAAAAAGACCAGATAGCATTCAGTTGGCTTCCGGGAAAGAATTCTCAAGCGTGGCTGTCGTAGGATAAATTGGGGTGTCTGCCTCAGGGAGTGCTCTCACCGAAAGCACGAAGTCGGCAAGGCTTAGTTAGCTTCAGAGATGCTCACCTCTGTCTTCCTGTTTTACCGCCGACATTCCCTTCTTCTCCTACCCAGGTTCTAGAACCTTCTCTGTTCGTTCCTGTCAGGAGGAGTGGGAGTTTCAGAAGGCACGGTTTTGAGTGTGTGAGAGGAGGGGAAAGAGGGAGGACAGAGCCCCGACCTCAGCTCACCAGCGTGGAGTAGCTGCTCTCTCCCCTGAGGTGAGGGACTGGACGATTGCAAGTCGGTTAAAGCGGGGAATCATAAAAGAAGACCCATGTTAACACAAACATTTTATTTTAACTTAAACCTTGTAAATATATGTACCAATCTTTCACTACAGGGTCAGCGCCTTTTTATTTTTGACTGTGGTTCCTGCTGATTGGATATTCCTTGATACCTGTCTTGCCAGAAACACCAGTCGTGCATTTTCTATTAATTCCAGCTTCAGTTTCTTTAGATACAGTAAGGTACTTTGTCAAGCAATTTGAGTTTTAGAATCCTTTTAGAATTTTTCAGTTCTTTCCCCATGCTGTCTTTTGCTGCTAGTTTGCTTTAACCTATTTTGACCATTTTAAAAAATAGATTTTTGTTAAGTTTAATGGTGACAAGTGCAACTGACGTAAGTTTGGTACTAAAAACAACTGATTTGCAGTAAGTGTACATCTCAACTTACGAGCACAGAAATGTGCAAGAGTAGCCACCTGGCTGGGTGGTGGACATCAGTCGGTGTGTTTTCCACAAGTGGAGAACATGAGTTAATCTGACAGGTCAAAGGTCCTGGAAGTAAGCCGACATACAAATGGCCCGACCAAACTAGATGTGGTTCAAAAAACATTCTACACCATGGTTTTAATCTTCTAAGGAAAGAATAACTGATGTGAATCCAAAGGATCCTCATAGGAATGTGTAATTGGGTCAGTCAGTGTTGGTTTGTCCATCGTGTACAGTATCAAGGCTCAAAAAAGGCAGGTACCGGCTTGTTTCCTGCCATGTCTGTAGCCGTGCCAAATGATGTGCCTACGAGCATCCGAGAACTCTAACAGCATTTGGGAGTGGATTCCAGTGAAAGGGCTCTGGGGTATTCCACAGCAAGCCTATCACTAAAGGTAAACATTTACGGAAAACAAATGTGAGTGATGAAGATGTGTCTAATTTGGGGAACATGCATTGGGTGCTTCAAACTCGGACAGGCTGTAGCATATAGCTGAGTAAGAAGTGGCAGTATAATGTTGCTTTCTAAGAGAATTCATGTCTTTGAAATTACATTTTTTCTAATATAATTCATTGAAGAAAAAAAAAACTTTGAAAATACGGGATACAAAGAAGAAAGCAAGCACTAGAATTCTGTCACCTACAAGTGTTCACTGAACAATTAAGTGTATGCCCTTTCTAGTCTTCATTCTATATTTATTTATTTTCTTCAAAACTCTGATCATACTGAATTGTCATCTTTACCTAATGTGCTGGTTTGTATATATTATGTTCCCATGGAAAAAAACATATTCTTTAAATGCAATCTTGTGGGGGCAGACATATTAGTGTTGATTAAATTGGAAACTTTGGATTAGGTTGTGTCCATGGAGATGTGATTCACCCGACTGTGGGTAATAACTCTAGATAATTTCCATGGAGGCATGGCCCTGCCCATTCAACGTGGGCCTCGATTGGCTCACTGGAGCTCTATAAAAGCTCAGACAGAAGGAGATCACTGCTAGCTGGAACTGAGACAGACATTTTGAAGATGTCCGTTGGAAGCTGATGCAGACATTTTGGAGAACTCCCATTTCGAAACGCAACCTGGGAGCAAGCAGACGGCCAGCCACGTGCCTTCCCAGCTAACAGAAGTTTTCCGGATGCCAGTGGCCTTTCTCCAGTGAAGGTACTGGATTGTCGATGCATTACCTTGGACACTTCATAACCTTAAGACTGTAACTGTGTAACCAAATAAAACCCCTTTTATAAAAGCCAATCCACTTCTGGTGTTTTGCATTCTGGCAGCATTAGCAAACCATAACACCTAACAACGTATCTTTAGTTTAGTTACTTCTCTACAACAGGATTTTTAAAAATCTTTTTATTTTGAAATAAATTCAAACTTATGGGAAAGTTGCAAAAATAATACAACCCCATACAGGGAACTCCAACATACCTCCACAATGCCAGATACCCAGAGACACCAATTTTAACATATGCTACCTTTGCTATATCATTCATCACTGTCTATCTATCTATCCATCTATTTTCTGCACAGTTGATAGCAAGTTGCATCATCATACTGCCATGTACATTTCCTACAAACAAGGATATTTACCTATGTAATGACCTGAAGGGAGTTATCAAGTTCAAGACATTCTACATTGGTATAAAACTTACATTCTATATTCCAATTTTTTCTTATGATAATAAGAATAATGTCCTTTTGAGCCTTTTCTCCTCAATTCTTAGATCCCATCCAGGATTGTATATTGCATTTAATTGTCATTCTCTTTAGCTTATTTTTCTTTCTTTTCTTAATTGTAGTAACATATAGACAACTTAAATCTTCCCATCCCAACCCCGCCTCCAACCATACCATTCAGTGGGATTAATCACATTCATCATTTTGCAGAACTCTCACCACCATCCATCCTTATAACTTTCCCAAAAAGATACCCTTCACTCATTTTGCACTAATTCCTCATTGCTCCTGCCCCTACACCCCTGGTATCCTGTACTCTTCTTTCTGTCTCTGTGAGTTTTCATATTCTCTGATATTTTCTTTTTGGTTTGCTTGGGGCTTAAACTTAACATCTTAAATCTATAACAATCTTGTTTGCTTTGATACCAAATTAACTTTAGTGACATACATAAACTATGGCCCTATATCCCTCTACCCACCCACAACTTTATGTAATTCTTGTCACAAGTTACATATTTACACATGATGACACCAAAACCATTGACTTATCATACATCTTATGCATTTGCCTTTTAGATATTGTAAGAAGAAAAGGTGAAGTTACATATCAAAATATAATAGTACTGGTATTTATATTTACCCATGTCATTGTCCTTACCAGCGATCTTTATTTCTTCATGTGGTTTCAGTCAATTGCTAGTGTCCTTTCCTTTCAACCTGTAGAACTCCCTTTAGCATTTCTTTTAGGGCCAGTCTAATGATGATCAAGTCCTTCAGCTTTTGTTTATCTGCAAATGTCTTAATTCCTCCCTCATTTTTGAAAGACAGCTTTGCTAGATATAAAATTCTTGATCGGCAGTTTTTTTTTAAACTATATTCAGTTTTATTGAGATATATTCACATACCACATGGTCATCCATGATGTAAACTGTTCGCAGTACCATCATATAGTTACGCATTCATCACCCCAATCTATTATTGAACATTTTCCTTATACCAGCAAGAATCAGAATAAGAAATAAAAGTAAAAAAGAGCACCCAAATCATCCCCCCCATCCCACCCTATTTTTCATTAGTTTTTGTCCCCATTTTTCTACTCATCCAATCATACACTGGGTAAAGGGAGTGCAATCCACAAGGTTTTCAATTCACAGTCACCCCTTATAAGCTACATTGTTATACAATTGTCTTCAAGAGTCAAAGCTACTGCATTGGAGTTTGACAGTTTCAGGCATTTACTGCTGGCTATTCCAATACATTAAAACCTAAAAAGTGTTATCTATATAATGTATAAGAATGTCCACCAGAGTGACCTCTCAACTCCATTTGAAATCTCTCAGCCACTGAAACTTTATTTCGTTTCATTTCACATCCCCCTTCTGGTCAAGAAGATGTTCTCAATCCCACGATGCCAGGTCCAGATTCATCCCCAGGAGTCATATCCTGTGTTGCCAGGAAGATTTACATCCCTGGGAGTCAGGTCCCACGTAGCCGGGAGGGCAGTGAGATCACCTGCCAAGGTGGTTTAGTTAGAGAGAGAGAGGCCACATCTGAGCAACAAAGAGGCACTCAGGGGGAGACTCTTAGGCACAATTATAAGCAGGTTTAGCCTCTCCTTTGCAGTAACAAGCTTCATAAGGGCAAGCGCCAAGATAGAGGGCTCGGCATACCAAACCGTCAGTCCTCAATGTCTGTGAGAACACCAGCAACAATCCAGGTGAGAAGTCCAACACCTCCACATTTTCCCCCAGCTCCTCAGGGGGTCCCTGCATATATATTTTTATTCTCTACCCAAATTACTTTGGGATGGGTCGCATTTCACTCTAACCTAAACAAACCTACCATATCTCACTTCCTATTCAAAGTTCATGTAATTTTGGTGTTTGAACAAACTAACTGTAGAAGTTATACTGTTTAGAAAATATAGATCCTACACCAAATAAACATCTCTTCCCTTGGTCTCGCTTGGAAGTTGAAGTTTTAACACACAGTCAGTTTCATCCTTTACCCTTTGGCCTGATTTGCCAAAGTCTTAACCAGACATGCTTTATTCATATCTCTAATTTGAAGTCTGGGCTCTTTTTCAGCTTTTTTTTTTTTTAACAGTTGCTGTATGCACTAATACTGACATTCATATCTGCCGAGCTCTAGCTCTTAGTTTCACATGTCACACAGACACCCATTGTTCCTGAGACCAATTAGGTTATACACCAAAGGATCAACATCTCAGAGTTTGGAGACAGACATTACAATTCAGGAGTAGATCTGACTGCTGTAAGAGCTCACAATCTAGGGGCCATTACAATAGTTGTTCCCCTGTTAGGCTGTGCTGTAAGATTCAATTCTGAGTTTATACTTTGTAGTTAGTCCATATTGGTGAGGCATTATAATGTCTGCCTTTGTTTCTGGTGTATTTTTACACTTGATGGTGTCCCATAGGTTCCTCAGGGTCTGTTCACGTTTCTTCATTCTTTCCTCTTTCTGCTCCTCAGACTGAATGATTTTAATAGTATTATCTTCAGTTTCACTGATTCTTTCTTGTGCCACCTCCAATCTACAGTTGAACCCCTCTCAGGAATTTTTAATTTCTCTTACTGTGGCCTTCAGCTCTGTTTGGTTCATTTTCATAATTTCCATCTCTTTTTTGAAACTCTCTTTCTATTCATTTTTTGTTCTCCTGACTTCCTTGAGTTCTTTGTCCATGTTTTCTTTTAATACTTGGAATATATTTAGGCACTTTGAGCACTTTAAAAAAAAATCTTTGGTACGTCCCAGGTCTGGTTCCCCTCATTGATGGTTTCTAATGCTTTAATCTTCTGCTTTGCCTGTTTCTTCAGTTCCTTTTTTTTTTGGTATGTTTTGTGACCTTTTGTTGAAACCTGGATCTTTTGCTATCTTAATGTATTATCACTGGAATTTAGACTCTGAGGTGTCTGCTTCTTAAACTTGTATCCAGCTAGTGTTATGACAAAGCTTTCATTGAATGCCAGGAGCTACCAAAAAAGAAGGAGGAGAAGGAGGAGGAGGTGGAGGAAGTGGGTTGGAGGATGAGGAGGGGGGTGTGAATAAAGAAAACACCTTCTCCAGTCTTTGCAGATTCACCTGTGCAGGTGTTCTCCTTTGGGGCTTATCGTTACAGTGAGTGTGGAGAATACTCCAGGCCACAGCCTAGGGGCTCTCTGATCCTTTCTGGGCAGGCATCTCATCTTGGGCATGCACGTGTGGCCCTAGTAATTCCCCTGTGTACACGAATATGAATGTCCCTTTTCCTTAGGAAACGGTTTCCTCATGGTCCCGGGCACTGCGCTGTGTGTCCTGTACCCAGCGATCTCTTGTTCCAAGCAGCCACGATTTGACCTCTCGCTCTGGAACCAGGGCCAGGGAGTGCTCCGGCAGTGCGGTCAGCTCCGTGCCCAGCAGGGGAGGGGAGGGGGAGGGGCCGGTCAGGCACCCCAAGATCCTAAATTGCCTTTTTCTTGATTTGGCGCTCACCCTATTTCTGCAATCCTTTAGATGTTTTCTGGAGCTTTTAGAAGGATGTTTCTGCCACTTCTTGCTGGCTGTTCAAAGCTTCTGTCAGGGGACAGAGCCCCAGAGCATCTCTCCACCATCTCAATCCCCAATTAATCTGTGGACAATGTGATTTTTAATGACTGCCTTGTGTTCTATAATCCAGACAGTCCATCAGTGCTTCCCAACTTTTTCCATATTAATACACATAGAAAACGACCATTTTTAATGGCCCAGAGGGATAAGGTCGTTCTTAGCAGAAGCGGCAGATTGTGGGGCTCCTTCAGCTCCAAGCTCTGCCATTGGCACAAGTGCTGAGTGTATCAGAAACTTGGCCCAAGTCATAATAGGATGTATTATTCCAAACCTTAAACCTTATCACCGAAGGCTTTTCATGAAGGGGTTGACCCGTGATGATGCACTAGTCAAGGCACTTGGTAGTAGGGGAACCTTGTCAAATTTATCCCTAGCACAGTTCATGGGAAATAGATTCTCAATAAGTGTTTATTAAATGAATGCATTCTGTTAAAAGTAAAGCAATAAAGAGCAACTTTGACTGGGGGTCGTGTTAGCACAGCGCTATTGTCCTAAGAGGATTCGTTGAACATCTATTTATCGAGCATCCTCTAGGGTGGACACTCCCCTATGGGTGGACACTGCTGTGCTTGGCCCTAGAAATACACAAGTGAATAAGACAGGCCTTCAAACAGTGGAGTTAGAGAAGGGTAGGTGGAAGAGGAAGACAAAACACTTGTAAACAGCCATGAAAGGGGATTGGTGCCACAAGAGAAATACAAAAGCAACTACAAACTACCAATGCAATCATAGAAACACCTACTAATGAAATATAGCCATGTGATTATAATGACTGATATTATATTATATTATAATTATTATAATTTCAGAAAAGAAATTAATTCCAGTTGGAGGTAGGAGTATTTGGAAAGACATCACAGGGGAATTGATTTTGAGTGGAACTTTGAAGAATATCTCACTGCCCTCTTGACATCTCAAATCCACTGTGTCCATAAGTGCACTCATCATCTTCCCCTTCCACCCCTCTGCCGCACACCTGTGGGTCTGGTCATCTTGCACATGGGTTATGATGTCACTGTTCAGCCCTGTTTCCTTCCGTGAAACTCTAGGAACTATCCATTTGGTACTATAGTCACATGATGTTTTGAAAGCCACTTTTTAAAATTAGTATACTGCATATGTAATCAAAAGTTTAAATCATACTTTAAATTTAAATTATTATATTTTATCACATTTTAAATGATAAATCATACCCAGAAAAGAAATTCATTTTGAAACAATTCACACATCATTTTTTTCCCACTGAAAAAGTGCAGTTCTGTCTTCTAAATAATGTACAGAAAATCATAGAGAGCTTCACATTATTCTAGAGAAGTTTAATCCTGGTAGGAAGTTACGACACAATTTTTATTTTAAGTAATATTCTTCTTCTAAGAATGTTTTTCTTTTAATTTGTCTAATCCCTACAGAACCATACAATTTTAGCGCTGCTTAGAATTTCTAGACAGTAATACATTTCTACTGCCATTTGGAGGAGCTTGCATCACAGAGTATGGAGGAGTTGAGTCTGACTTGCAAAGACGCCTTCATTTAAAATTTAGACCCCCAGAAGAGTTCTCAGTCAAATTCCAATGATGACTTAATCATATCTTGTGGACTTCTCTAGTACTAAATCTAATGGAAGATACATTTATAACTAATTTTTTGTAGACTTTCTGATGCTGTTCTTACACCACTGAAACAATAGATATTTTGAAAACTGAAAGTGAAACTGTCAGCCATTGGAATCTATAGTTAAGGAACTCCTCAGAGTTTGTTGATAGGTATCAAGGTAATTGTGGATTAAACGAAGAGTACAGGAGGCTTCTGGGCATTTCTCATGAAACAGTTTAAGTTTTGTTAAGATCCATGAAGTGGAATCATGGTCTCTTTTTATCCAAATTGTTAAATAATATCTACAAATACTTATTCTGTAGAATGATGCTAGGTGTTAGGGAAAGTAGAAGTGTATGAAAATGTATTTCAGTCACTTTCTCCTTTAAGCCTTATGTCAGAATTGCCAAGAATTAGCAAAGTTCACTGATAAAAGATTTACCCTTCTAATCTTTTGCTATGTTGAAATGCTAGGAAAAAAAAAAGTGAGAAGCAAATGGCAGATGGTAGAATTAAAGGAAATTTCAGTTCATTGGCTGAGTTGCATTAATATAATCTTACCATGATCGTGAAGCCTTGAATTCTAATTTTGCCTTCACTAATATAATGCTAATTAGATCATTTATTTAAGTTTTAAATTTTTCATAGCAAACAAATAGCCCAGCTTCTGTCAGTAAGGTGGAGAATTTGTTTTTAGAATTGTTTTCAAAATGAAATAAATTCCTGTGCCATTACAAAATGTAACCAAATGGTCTCTAAAGGACAGGTGAATACTTTTATCTCGATACTGTTCTTACATCATATTGCAATTATTTTCTGACATGTATGAGGAAAGAAAGTTGCTTCCTAATGTGAGTGTTTATCAGTGTACTCCCTCCTAATACTCATGAATCGCCTCTCCTCTGCCTGGAATTCTATTTCATACCAGTGACATCACATCCATCCTTTAAGTTTTAACTCAAAAATCAGTTCCCTGAAGCCAGGCTTACTCTTAAATTATAAGCTTGCAAAACTAGACCTGTAGCTATTTTATTTCCTCTGAAGTACTGTACCTGCTATTCAAATATTTATCAATAGAGGAACAGTCTTGGGTGGAGCCTTGTAGTCCAAATAGCTAGGCTTAGCATACATGAACATAAATATCATCTGCTATATGTGTGCTACGTATATATTTCATATATCATTAGGATTGTTGGGATAACAGTAACTATTATCAGTAACTATTATTAACAGTAACTATTATTACTATAATATAAAGAACACAGTGTAAAGTATGACTTGCAAAAAATGCAAGTACTTTAATTTGTTTGTGAACCTTTCTAAATAATCTGGAACAATTTTCATTCTCTGCTTAGGCAATTCTGGTTTTCTCCAGACCTTAATACATTTACCTGTTTTTCGTCAGCCTGTTTGTGGCATCGGGACCACAGCTGCTATACCAGCTGTTAAAAGTGGGGATTGATTCTACAGCTGAACTGTCCACAAAAGAGCGTCACATTTTTTTGCCTATCCTGCGTGGAGCGAGTTGCTCTCTGGTACCTCGTGGGAACACAGGCTCAGGCACCACAGAAACTGTCAGCAAACGCCCGCTTTGTTACTCACACAGCACAAGGGGTCCGAAAGAGCAGGGGGGTGGATCCCATCGTGGCCCGTCTCCCGGGAAGGCCAGTCTGCTGGGGTCGGATTCAGGGATGGCAGCTCTGCACACCCACGTTGTGTCCCAGAGGAGAGAGCAGTCTGGTGCCCGGGGACAGGGTATTTATTCCCCAGGGGGAGGGGGCCCTGCCGTGAAAGTTTCCTGCCCTGATAAGCATCTAGGGTTGCTCGTTGGCGGTTTCCGGCTTTACCGTCCGGTCAGGCTTTTTCATGAGCCCTGGCATCTCCCCGGGGTTGTGGGATGGGAATAGACTGAAACCCTGTTGCTCAGTAGAAAAGGGGAAAGGGCGGTGGGCGGCGAGGGCTGGGGGACAGCCTGTCCCAGAACCCCAGCTTCCTGGAAGACAGCTTTCCCACACATCTATCACTTCTCTAAGCTGTCAGATGTCCTATCAAAATAAAAAAATAAGACAATACAGAATACAATAACCAATTTCCTTAAGACTGTGCATTTCTAATGAGAATAAGATATTTTTCTACCTTCCAGCTACTCTTACTCTTTTAAATTTGAGTTTATGAAAACATAATTTATGCTGAATGCACACATTTATTCATTAGCCTACCTTTTGAACAAGTCTGTTTTTAAAGGGCAATGATACTACTTTTTGATACTTATTTTTGAGAATTAATTTATGTGAAAAAATCTTAGGTTTAAAAATGAAAGCACTTTAAGTATACAGCTAGTAAACTGCCTTTGTTTAAATAGATGGAACTGCATGAAATTGGAACTGCCCCAGAAAATCTGGAATATATAATCAACATCTCTGGAGCAAGGATCTAATCAATTTGATGCATCTCGGTGGAGTGCCTAGCCTAGTGGCACATAAAGATAAATATTTAATAAAAATTTCAAATAATCTGGCGATACGCTTCCTTAGATATGAGGAAGTGATGGAACTTGTGCTTTTATTTTCATTCGTCCCTAAACATGTAGGAAGAGAGCATTCAAATTCAGTGTTTGACACTATCTTATTTAACCTGTATGGTCAGCTTATTTAAACAACATAATTACATGTAACCTAGAATAGGGAATGGGATCTTGTTATCCTGTACAGGTGAATATAATACCCTAAAACATCCCAGAGTATTTTGGGCAGAAAATAAACAAGTATTTGCAAAGTCCCCTTGAGGAACTAGGGGGAAATGTGCAAATAATCATATCCCCCTTGGGAATTCCTGATATTCTCGTAAGCATTAGGGACTCCCAATTTTATAAGGCAGGCCCTCAACCTTGGGGCTTGCCCTTATGCAACTTATTCCTACAAAAGAGAAGCTAAGCCTACTCTTAATTATGCCTAAGAATCACCCCCAGAGAATCTCTTTTGTTGCTCAGATGTGGCCTCTCTCAGCTAACTCTGCAAATAAACTCACTACCCACCTCCCTATGTAGGACATGTCTCCCACGGGTGTAAATCTCCCTGGCAATGTGGGACTTGACTTCCAGGGATGAGCCTGGCCTTGGCATTGTGGGATTGAGAAAGCCTTCTTGACCAAAAGAGGGAAAAGAAATGTAACAAAATAAAATTTCTGTGGCTGAGAGATTTCAAATAGAGTTGAGAGGTCATTCTGGAGGTTATTCTTATGCATTATATAGATATTCATTTTTAGTTCCTAGTGTTTTAGAATAGATAGAAAGTAATACCTGAATATGTTTAGAACTGTAATCCAGTAGACTTGATTCTTGATGATGTGTGTAACTATGTAGCTTTTGTTGTGGGACCATGTGATTATGTAAACCTTGTGACTGACATTGACTTTATCTAGTGTATGGGCGGATGAGTAATAAAATAAAGACAAATAAATAAATGAATAATAGGGGGGATAAGGGGTATGGGATTTTTCTGGTGTTCTTTTTATTTTTATTTTTATTTTGGAGTAATGAAAATGTTCTAAAATTGATTGTAGTGATGAATGCACAAGTATATGATGATAGTATGAGCCACTGATTGTATACTTTGAATGGATTATATGGTATGTGAATATATCTCAATAAAATTGCATTAAAAAAGAATCAGTGCTTGAACAAGAAAACTGAACACAAATCACAAGCGCACCTTGTAGCAAGACCAGAATTTACTAGACACACCCCTAGCTATGGGAGGCCATGCAGGTACAGCCCCACATGTCAGTGTTGGACACAGTTGATGAAGTGAAGCACTTACTGAAAGCGTTTTCAGAAAGCGAAGTGATCATAAAGTAAGATGCAGAAGTGAAAAGTGAAAAAGCTGCTGTAGACTAAGAGTAAAATGAGAACCCGGCTATGCACTAAAGGAGTTTGGCCACACTTAAAATTTCTCACTAACATCTGGAAATTCCCAAGTGAATTTTTAACAAATGACAATTTGAATCATTTCGCACTTGTTTTATTAGTGTACGGGTTAAAATAGAAGGGTTGCTTCAGTGCAGTGCTTCAGCCTTTTTCCCTCCTACTCTCTCTTCTTCTGAGTCATTACAGCCTCTGCGCTGTCCTGGACATACAAAGAAAATGCTCTTGACCCATCGTCGGGGACGGCAGCACATTTGTCATCATCGGCTCTGCTTTATCCCATCTTCCATCCCGTCAAGCCCACGCTTTCATAGACTTCGTGGCAGGTTAGGGACCTGTGGCTCCAGACTCCAGCCAGGGTCACCAGACCCACAGAGGAAGTACGTGACCTTTGCCCTCATCGAGTCAAGAACTGGTTTCCGTTGCTAAGTACATAAACTGGTTTTTGGTGTCACGAAGCCTCCTCTCATTTTGAACCATCTTCTTCCACACCCTGGATCCTTCGCCGCCCGTCTCCTGTGCCCTCTGCTCTTTTCCTCTGAGAGGCAATATCGGAGAGGCAGTCCAGAGATTCAGAGCGGAGACTCAGTCTTGAAGTAGCTCATTGTCTGGCTCTGCCACCCAGTAGCTGTGTCATCTCCGACAGGTGAGGCTCTTAGTGATGGTGCTGTCTCAGTTTGCTCATCTGTGAAACAGGAACAATGCCAACCTCCCGGCATTCTGCAAAGGCCAAGACATGTCATGCTTTTCAGGTGCCTGGCATACAGAAGTACGTACTAAGTAGCTGAAAATGGAAAAGGTGAGGATCCACTAGGCTTATTTACTGTAAGTCACATGCATTTAATTTATAAGGTCATGTGTTGCTTCTCCCAGAAAAAAAAAATTCACTTTTTTAAGAGGGAAAAAGACATTGCCCCTAATTATGGAATTAGGAACACAGGGCAGTCTGTGGGAAGGAGCCCGGTCTTAAAAGAGCTCATCTCAACACCCCTATAATCTGACCTCATAGCACATGCCCATTTTACTAGATACAGAATCACAGTCCTTCATCAGCCTCTTTTTGCTAGGTCCTTGGATAAACCATTTTACTTTTTGATACTGTGTATGAGAGAAATACCTGAATCTGGGGAATGGGAGGATCTACTGGTAAAGGAAATTGCACTTTCTGAAGGTTCCAGCCGGTGGGAACACTGAAGCGTCACTGCCCACCTTGTCAGGGGACCACTGAAGACAATTTTCTGGATCCAGTTAAGCTTCTGCCCAGTGGGCGCATCTTCCATGCCTTCCTTCAGTCTCAGCTCAGGGCGCACAGCCATCAGAATTTGTCCGGTTTTCTTTGTGAAGTATGTCAATGCTATCTAGTTCCTGGAGCCTGTTAACTATATTTGGGTAAAGAATAAGCAGTGCAGCTAGAAGTACATGCTTGTGGTTTGGGCATGTGAGCTACGATGGTATGTGCTAGGGAGAACCAGCTGTAGAAACACCGACAGCTGTCAGCACTTGTTAGCCACGTCAGTCGTTTCATCTCTCTCACACGCGCACCGTCAGCCACCGTTTACCCTGCTTCAGGTGTGTAATTGGACATTTGGTTACCAAATAAAATAAAATAAGTGAAGGGGGTTAGTGTTCTTGACATTTTTGTTTTAGCTCCACGTGGAGCACAGGATGTTGGCTACAAGGTCTGACTGAGGAAAGAAGGAAATCACCAAATTTTACTCACCACGATAGTGACGCATGATTGGGAAAAAGGCCATGTTAGCTAATACTAGAGTGGGACCCTGGCTTGAGACTTAGATCTTGATCCTAGTAGATCAACCTGGAGTGGATTAGGGTGGTCGTTATTTCAGGACCACCCAGGCCGGTAGGGTTGTGAGAGATGGGGGTTGCTGCATCCTAAAGCTGCCAGGCTCCATTCCTGCAGATTAAGGACAGTCAATGTAAGAGACACTTGCAGGCTGGGCAGACACTCCAACATGCTCAGAAGATGGCCCGGAACCAAATGTGGCTAGTGGGCCTGCCTCCAGAACAATCCAAGCAGAACCGTGTTGTGCTGGCACCACTGGCATTGGGCCGGAGAGAACCACCAGTGCTGGCAGTTATTTCTAAATTGTCCTCTGCATGTTTGCAACATAGCCTCAAGAGTCGCAGCCCTGGACAGAAAGAAGCTCCTGTGGTTGGCCAGACCTAGCCACGTGCTCACCGAGAGTCAGGGTCCAGGGTGACGGAGATCCCCATTTGCTGGTTTTCAGCTTGTCTCTCCCACAATTGATGCACAAACAGGTTTCCTCCAAATGAGACGGTAGGCGAGGCAGCCAGACAATATCAATCCAAAGTCTTCTGCATCTTTGCTACTCAGTGTGGTTCATGGACAGCAGCATGAGCGGAAGCTGGGAACATGTTAGAGATGCCCCAGAGTCAGAATCTGCATTCAACAGGCTTTCCAGGTGATTTGTCTGCACATTAACATCTGAGATGCCATGATCTACGAGATCCATATGAAGTCCTAATTTGGCAGGATTTCAGGCAATATTATGAAAATACTATAATATTATTGTATATATTATAATACTTTTATAATTATAAAAACAAAATATTCATACAGTTGGGGGAATATATTTTTGGCCCATAAACATAGCGACTCCCCCTGGGAACCTAGTCCCCTAAGTCATGCCTGCTTTCCACAGTTTCTTTGTTTTCTTAAGCCCTCAGATTTAAAAAGTCCAAAATTGTAGCATTTCCTAATGGGTACAGGGTTTCTGTTTGGGGTGATGGGAAAGTTCTGGAAATGGATGGTGGCGATGGTAGCAAAACATTATGAATGCAATTAACACCACTGAATTGTATACTTGAAGGTAGTTAAAGTGACAAATTTTATGTTATATATACGTTACCACAATTAAAATTTTAAAAATTTACCACTCCCCACCCCTCTCCCCCATTACGCCCTGTCCCGTGGCAGGGAGCTCTGACGGTGAAGTGGGCAGTGGAGGTGACCCCTCAGAAACGGGCTGTTAGAAAAGGACGACTCGCCTGTGTTGGTCATAGTTGGTCATAAAAAGCCAAATGTCGTCTTTAAGGTGAGTTACTGACTGAGGAAGAATTCAGAAGTGGAAGCTTAATCTGAACCCAGTCTTTGGTGGATTCAAGTCCCAGCTCTGCCGCTTGCTGTGCTTTTTAATACACCTTACGTAGCCTACTTGAGCCAAAACGTTCCCATCTCCAAAATGAGCGTAAGTGGCCTCAGGCAGAGAGATGATGTATATAAGTGATGTGGCAGGTGCCCAGCAGGAGCTCCATTCTCCATGAACGATGGCTATCAGTATTTGTTTTAAATTGCCACGTTTCGAGGCTGTGCTACTTTATGCTTTTGTTCGAAGTGCAACACCTTGATGGCTCATTTGCAGCAGGATTGTTATGACTACTGATGCCAAATGGCCTGCGTTGCGTTTGGGGCCTCCACTTCTTAGGCGTTGGACTTCTGCTTCTACCTTGGCCTCTGTCGCCATGAGGCACTGTAGGTCGAGTGTATGCACCATCTTTAGGTCAGGTGAATCTACTGCAGTCTTGAATATTAGGGGGATAAAAGTGCCCATTTGAAAACTGCCGAGTGCCCTAAGTATACTCCTTAAATACGACTTCGGGAATGTCGCCACTACCAACCACATTAGAAGAATCTCCGCAGAAACTTTCTGTAGTGCAGACATTACTACCCTTAGTTTAATAAACCTGCTACCTTTACCAAAGAAAAAGTGAATTGAATTTATTTCCACAGCTAAAATGTTTTGGACACAATGCCTCTGAAGTTACTGAAATAAACTCTTTATTGAAAAGCAAGATAGGTTTTCCCATTAGTATTTTAATTTTTATTACCTTGTAAATTAAAGAAGAACACAGTAATAGAGTAGAAAACCAGCTAATAAAGCTTAAGCAAGTTGTTAATAAATGAACTGGCTACATAAAATCCTTAAACCGTATCTCAGCTAGTGGTGAGGTGTCTTTCTCTGCAGTTGTTGGGCTAAAACATTTCACCCATGTAGAAACTGTGCCAAAGGGATCTGTAACATGAAGGTTCTCGGTTACTTTCGGCTAGAACCTAAATGTAGCACCGCAGAAAATTACTTCTGCTGCCCTTTGAAGCACATGGCCACGATGGACCAAATGAAAGAAAATGTCTTATTAAGAATAGCCCATCAGTATTACTAGCAATGTGATCACCGTTGACCAGGAAGTAGGCCAGTTCACCAGAAGTTAAACGCCCTTTATCCAGAGAATTTCTAGATGCCTCTATAAATGGAGGACTAGAACTTGACCTTGAAACAGATCTCCATCCTTCTATCAAATTTGTCAGAGTCATTGACTTCCCACTGGTTCTGGTGCCAAGAGCCTCGAGCTCTGGGCTCTGGAGACTGACGCCTTGTTCACCCGCCAAACTGCACAGAGTGCTTCCTGGTTCCCATGACACGGCCTTGGCATTTACTCCTGATCTTCTCCCTTCCCTCCTCTTGGAACTCCTTCCTTAGGGTTTACTGAGCTTGTGCCTTCTGTAAACCATCCCAGCCACACCCTTTGGAACACTCTAGGTGCTGAAACTTTCTCCCTGCCGTTGCCACAGTGGCACTTCCTCCAGCCCGGCATCTCTCCATCCTGACCCCAGAGTCCCAGGAATGAGATCCGGTGCCTCCCGGGTTAATATCTCTCCTGCAGACACTGGGTCATTTTTCTTTTTCACTATAAGAAATTGGTCCTAGACACTTCTGTCCCATGAGCTCATTCTTGGGAAGTGTCTATTGTGACTACAGGGGAGATGTACTTCACTTTCTTAAAAACTTATTTCTGTATGAGAGAGTGTTTTCACGGACTCCATCATCAACCAGGAAATGGTGCAGCCATTTGCCCACCTCCTGATCATGTCCCCATGTTCGCTGAGGAGTGCGGGGACCGGCTGCTGTGTTCGTGTCACCTCGCCCCTCCCTCACGTCTGCTCTCACAGCTTCCTTATGGTTGGGATTGTCCTTCTACATTTTCGGTAACTGTCACTCTCTCAATGATCCCTCTTTCTCCTCTACCTTCAGGGTCTATTAGTTCCATCCCACCAGTGTTTAAACGTGCTTAAATATCTTCTGTTTTAAAAAAAAAAAATCCTCACCATCCCCTTTCTTTCATAGCCGTAGTTCCTAAGTGTCTTAGAAGAGTGGTCTCTACCATGTTTCCACTCCCACACTTCCCACCCTTAGTCCTCAACTCAGTATCGTTCTTTCCTTCCGCACCACTGGGTTGGTTTTCAACAGGGTCTTCCAAGACTTCCTTGGCCCTGGCTGGTGACTGTCTGGCAGCGGTCCCACTGTGCGTCACGCAGCTCCCCTCTTTGTAGTGCTGTCTGCCCTTGGCTTCCCTGTGTCTGCCCTCCCGCCTCCCTGGCAGGGGCTGCCCAGTCTCCCCTGTAAGACTCTCCCCTGATATTCCCACCCTCACCCTCTTCATGTTTGTGTCTCTCAGGTGCTCTACTCTTGTCCAGCACCTGCTGGCTCCATGGTCTCAGCCACCCCCATGATGTGTAAATACATTTGCCTCCCTCTTCTGGGCTCCAGACAAGGAAGTCACCTTCTGCCCTTCCCTCCTTTAAAAGACTCTGCCATGCAAGTGTCTCTCCTTCCCCTTTGGCCTAAATTTCCAGAGGCATAAACCTGAAGTCATCCTTAACTCTTCCCTCGTCCCAGTCTCCCTCCTGACTCTCTCCGATCATCGGCATCTTTCAGCTCCCTGGTCACCACCTTTGCAGTGGGCGTCACCTGGCTCCTACTTACTGGGACTCGCTCCAGACCAGCGTTCCCACATAAGGCATCGTCCCCCTCCAGTTCAGTCTCCTCTTTGCACTGAGGAGGTTCTTTCTGAAACAGAAATATCTCACTCCCTTGATTCAAGTGCTTGCATTAGTTGAATTCAGTGTGGGTTATGGATCCAGTGACAATCTGGCTCCTGCTACTTTGCTAGACACCTCCCACTGCACACTGATGCCAGCTAGCCTCGTCCTCCTGCTCCTTCATGTCTTCAAATACCTGGCTCTCTTGTCTCTTGCTCCTGGAGAAAAACACAACTTGATGCCAGTGCTGATTCATGAAGTCCAGTGTTGATTGGTCTGAGTAGTTATTCCAAATTTGCTCCCTCTTCAAACCTTTCCTTGCCACTACCTATCTCCTGGCATTTAACCTTGTTGCCTACTTCACAGGAAAATAAATAAGGTCATCATGACAAAATTGCCTCAGCCTCTTCCTTAGCACTTGGAAATTCACCCCATGGGAGCCTCTCCTTTCTTCCTTCTTCTCTGTCTCTGGGGAAGCATTGTGAATCCACCTCTTCAAGCCTCATCAAATCCCTCTCCAGGTCATCAGGAATTTGTTTCAAGTTCTCAGTTGATACTTCTATCTCAAGTGGTTTCATCCACTGTTTAAACCCCAACAATACCCAATACCCCCTTGGAAAAACAGTCCCTGGATCCCACATTTCCTTCTAGCTACTGACCAAGCTCTACCTTCCTTCAGATACAAGCTTCTTGAAAGAGTTGGCTGCCATTGGCTATCCTGCCATCCTTATGCCTCTTTGACTCCTCAGAAATTGGCTACTGTCCTCAAAACTCAGATGAAACAGCTCTTGCTCCATGTTTGCCAAAACCAATGGACCATCCCCTTCTTGGAATTTTTCCTCCTTTGATTAACCTGACACTACTTTTCCTTGGCACTCCTCCTATTTTCTAGCTTTTTTTTCCTTTCCAGCCTCTTTGAGCTCCTCTTTCTTCATTTATTCATTTGCTTTTCATTTATTCATTCAACAAGCATGTATTGAGCTAGATCCTGGGGCTGCAAAGGCGGGTAGATATGATCCCTGCTCTCATCAACCTCACAGGATACAAGGAAAGAGATGCGATCAAGTCTCACAACACTGTAAATGATCGCAAACCGGTGAGTGCTGTGGGAGCCCGGGCCAGGGCTAGACCCAGCGGCAGGGAGCAGCCGGGACCTCGGGGCTGGTGGGAATCGGCGCTGGCCTCCACCACCTGCTTTCCTTTTTGAGCGTGAGATCTGGGTGAATGAAGACGCATTCATCTTAGTCATACCCTTCATTATTGAGCCATTGTCAGTCACACTTTCACAATCTGCTGTTTCCAAGTGGAGGTATTTTTAGCTTTTTTATATACAGTCTCCTATTAATAGCCGTGTAGACTTGGGCTTAAACGCGTTTTGTCAACCTTCTTCAGTCTGGCTGTGCCTTCCTGGGCAGTGGCAGGTGGAACTCTAGGGCATTCCAGGTGCCCGTCTATTGAAACAAAATTCCGTCCACTTTCTACACTCTGGGATTTCCCCGCGTGCAGCCAGCTCACTCGCGCTCCTGGGGAGAGCAGGCGGCCCCTTTCCCGGGAGAGCACAGCCTGTTTGCATCTGACCTCCATTGCTTCACGGTTTTGACAAGTTGTTTAAATTCGCTGCTCAAGGAAGAACAGCCAGGCAGTGGGTGTTGAAGCTCGGCGGGTCTGGGGGGAGGTGGGAGGGGGCGCGAGAGGTGAACAGGTCAAAGAGTCCATTGTCTTGTAAATGGCAAGAAAATCCTTCTCCCCTTACCATTGCAAAAGCCCGGTAAGCAGGGAGCCTTGCAATCCATGGTTCTCAACTGGGGAAGATTTTTTCCCCCAGGGTCCGTTTGGTGATGGCAAGAGGCATCTGGGTTGTCCCATCTGGTGGTTGGAGGGGACCAGTGGGAGATGTGATCCTGGCCTCCAGGGGGGTAGAGGCCAGGGATGCTGTGAAACATCATACAACGCCCAGACAGCTCCCAAAACAGAACTGTCTGCTTCAAAACGCCAGTAGGGCCGAGGTGGTAAAATCCTGATCTAAGGAGTAATGGAAATGTAATAATTCCTCTTTCTAGTGACACCCTCAAAGGATATTTTTAATTTTAATAAATAATTATAGATTCAGAGTTTTCTGCAAAAATATGTAGGCCATGCATTCACTCAACACATTTTGGACACCTACTGTTAACCACATACTAGGGTTTCAACTTTCAACAAGAGTTGATCCCTGCCCTCCAGGAGATGATAATCCAGTCCAGGGCAGAGGGTCCTAAATTTTAGCCCACCCCTGTATTGCTCCAGCCCTCAAGCTTCTGATTCAGTAGGTCTAGGGTGAGACCCAAGAATTTGCATTTCTCCCAAGTCCCCAGGTCATGCCAGTGAAGCTCCTTGGAGAAGCACAGCTTGAGAACCCTTGCTCTGGAGGATACAGAAAACACTTGTGGTTTTGAGGATTGACATCGCAATATTTGTGGGACACTTGAAAGATGTGACTGTATCTGTCAGAACATCATTAAAAGGACTAATCATAGCCCGAGGCTGCAGATGTTAAGATTGATTTGGTATTTCACTGAAAGCTAGTAGTATGGCTGAAAGCCCAGCTGTTTTAATTTACATTTCTCTAAAGCCAGTAAGGTTAAACGATTTTTCGTCTTAAAAAAAAATAAAAAGTGTATCACTATTTCTGTGAATTATCTGTTCTTTTCGATTATCTTTTCCCCATTTTTCTGCTGAAGTCTCAGTGAACAACTGGTTTTAATGCCACAGTTTTGGATAACACTAAGTTATCCACTAGTTCCTGGAATTCAGCGCTGTTTGCTTTTGCCAAGCAGGCATAAACCAAAATGCATCAGATTCTAGACACCAGAGTATCTAGAATAGTGTTTGATTTGATCGCTTTTACCCTTCCACTGAAAGATATCATCAGACAATCAAATAGCAAGTCTCGAGGGTTAAGTTTCCAAACTACCACAAATCCTAATTGACAAGAAAAACTTTTTGTTCTGTATTTGGTGGGAAGGTTTCCAGGGAAAGATGCAAGAAGCAGCAACTTAAATCCTTGTTCCCTTCCTGATCCTTTTTTTAAAATAGTTGTTGCATGGGCTTGGTTTTTAGAAGTTATGTGACGCTAATTGAGGTATATCATGCGTAATAATTTCAGCAGGGGTCCTTCTCGGGCATACACAAGGCATGGTAGCCACATGAAAAGAGGAGGGGTCAAACACGAGGACGTCAGGGGCACCAGGGTGAAAGTATCCCATGGAGTCACAAACCACCTCCAGGCATCCTGTATTGGCAGACCTGAGTTTCAAGTCCATCTCTGCATATAGAGGATTAACACTTGCCCCTGCCCCACCATCTCTCTGACTTCCCCTGTTCTTTCTATAACTCTGCAGGATAGAACTAAAATTGCTGGGTGCAAGACTAAAAAGAGGCTAAGTTCCATTCAGCTTAAAAGAAAGAATTGGGTAACAATTAGCTTTGTAATGGTAAAGAAATCTTTTGTCTTGGCATGGAGAGATTCTTGTCCCTGGGAGTGTCTGGGAAAGGCCAGTTGACTGTACAGTAGAACGGCAGGTAGGGGATGGGGTTGACGTCTTGTAGCTCCAAGATGACCCTCTAAATCTAAGGTTCTTTGATCAACATTTCCCAGACATACCAAGAAGTATCAGGACTCAGCCCTCAAGAGATTTGCCATTTAGTTGAGGAGTACAGAATATGTACTTAAAAAAAAAAAAAGAGCCCCAAATAATATAGAGTAGGCATTATAATTTTTAGCACTGGAACTGGCATTGGGAGCACTCTGATTATGTTTAGCATTAAATTTTTAGAGATTAGATATTTTAAACTGATGTGCAGCACCCAAAGAATTTTCAAATGGAATTGGGGGACAACTTCTTTCTGTTAGAACACTGTTTATGTAAAAATGAAGATAAAACATGGAAAAAGGTAACCCTAGCAAAATGTGGGATTTGGTGCCAATTTTATTAGCCTACAAAAACATACTACAGTTATGCCTTCCACATCGCGACTTTCCCTATCACGATTTTAATGTATCGAGGGTTGGCATAAGAAATTAAACGGGAATGCCTTTTTTTAATAACAATCCTGCTCTTTTCTAGCCTTTGTGTGTTGTCTGCTGGCCTTCGTGTGTCATCTGCAGCTTCTCCAGAACTCCCCCAAAATTCCCATTTAATTTCTTATGCTGAGCCACGATATATCAAAACCGCGATGGGAATGTCACGATGTGGAAGGGATAACTGTACACAATTACTACTGTCCCCCACTACCCATGTTTTAAATATTTACATAAAGTTGTTGAAAGTTAGGATGTTAAAAATCATTAGCACAAGAAATATTTTGTTTTTAATTTGTCATGTAGGTAAATTAAGTTAATTTCAGTGTCTCAAGAATTCAATAAATTGTTGTAACAAATCCTCTTTTTGAAGATGTGCTGGTGTCTTCTGCTTATTGATGACTGTGGCAGCAGTTTCCAAAAGCTGATTTTTCTGAGGTCTTTGCAACTTTTTGACAATTCTCCCATTAAGAAAGTAGAATCTTTCTTTTGAATAATTCTCATTTCCCACTAAATATGTAAGCAACCTGGAGTAATTTGTGAGCTCCAGACCAATTATTCTCTCAAGGATGATAATCCTTATCATAATTCTTGACTATTGAGATTATGGTGATAAATGGAAGGTTTTGAATTGACTACTTTTTTAAAAAATTCAGTTTTATTGAGATATATTCATGTACCATTCAATCATCCACGGTACACAACCAGCTGTTCACAGCACATTGTATAGTTGTGCATTCATCACCCCAATCTATTTTTGAACATTTTCCTTATACCAGAAAGAACCAGAATAAGAATAAAAAATAAAAGTAAAAAAGAACACCCAAAGCGTTGCATCCCCCACATCCCACTCCGTTTTTCATTTAGTTTTTGTCCCCCTGTGTGTGAGCCACAAGGTTTTCACAATTACATGGTCACACCATGTAAGCTACATAGTTATGCAAACAGAATTGACTACTTTTGAGGTCCCAAAACTTTGAAAATCTTAGCTCTAAACAACCTATTCTATGGGCTATTGATATATAAACCAGTTTTCTTAGGTTTCGTATACGAGGGTGAGAAATTCGGCCTGAAACATGGATTTAATGTATTACAGAAATGTGGTGTGTCTTTTCCTAAATATAGGATGATTATTTTAGTAATTCTAGGCATTGTTCATTCAGTAGTTTAGTATATATTATTCAATGTATTAGAGTAAGAGCAACTAGTTAAAATTAGCATATGCAAAAAAAAAAAGAATGCAGTTGGGCCTCAGAAAGGGAATGGCACCTGAAAATGGAAGCCAGCGGGACTCCAAGAAGCTCCTTCTCTATATCCCTTGCAAGTCCTTGTCTCTGCTTCTTCCTAGTTTTGTGCTTCATTTTTGCTCTTTCTATGGACTGTATTTTCTGCTTCTTCCACGTGGCAAAATACGGCCACTCCACAGATCCTGGATGTACGGTTTACAGCTAAACCACGTGAGAGATTAACTGCCTATCCTCGATCTCAAGTTCAGTTTCCCAGGCTATGGTTAGAGGGGCAGGATCACAAAGTCTCCTGGACAAATGGGGAGGGCTTGAGTCCCCCCACAAAGAACAGGGGAAGGGGCAGTAAGTTTTCAGAGAAACGGGAGTGGGGAGAAGAGGGCTCCTAGCCCGGGCAGACTCCAGCGTGGTTTATTACAGTCAAACATTCCTCTAGGAATGGATGTATATTATACAGAGATAGATGAGAGAGAGAGAGAGAATTTCTAATTATCGCAGTCCTGCAAAGTGAGCACTATACCTCACTACCAAACGCGGAAAGTGAGGCTGAGGTCGTGGCTCCCGGATGACCGAGCTTGGGTTCAAACTCAGGCCTGCCTGACAGTCCCTGCACAGCACTGTCATCACCGGGGTCTCCTAGAGGAGCCTTGGGTGCAGGTGTTTATTTGGGGGTGTGACCCCAGGGAGCAGAACGTGAGAGACAGGGGTGCGGCCTATCCAGGGCCCTTTGCACATTGGCAGCCTTTATGGGTATCTGCTCCTCAGTCCCGCTGGGTGCGGGTCCTGCTGAGGAAACATATAAAAAGCATCTCAGAATCAGTTACCCTGGGATAAAGAGAGGGGGAAGCCCCTGATGTGGGCAAATGGGACACGTGACAGGGCCACAGAGCACCCCCCTGTCAGCCGGAGTGTGGGAAGGGTCCTCAACCTGGCTCAACCCACCAGAAGGCCCGAGAGGGAAGGCAGGGGACGGGAACACCCACCCTAGAAAACTCCTGTCCATTTTATTTATGAATTAGGCAAATGTGAATTTTACAAGTTGGGGATCTGATATTGGCCAGTAGTTCTGCTTCAGAAGTGTGAGTAACACTGCACAAGCTCAGCCTACTTCATGCAAAGAAACAGGGAAAATAAAAAACAACAGATTCAAGTTTAAGTTCAGAATGAAACTGATGGATAGATTGTAAAATCCACTTTTTAAAACACTCTGGAATTAAATTTACAACTGGTCACAACCCACAAAATCTGTTTTGCACTTTCCCTCAAAAGAGTAAGATTTAAACTCACTTCTTCCCCTAACCTTCCCAAATGCCGAGTTCTAGCAGCACTCCAACTCACCACGTCCTCTGGGTCCCGGGGACGCCCTGGCCATCTGGGTTGTTACATTTCTCCCACAATGCGAGGCAGGGAGTTTTGGGCTGCACGCCACCTCGGCTCCCGAAATTGCCTCTTGGTGGTTTCCTGGAGTTCCCAGCCTTTACCCCGTGTTCTAATCTTCACAGATTGTCCCTTGCAGAGGAGGTCAAGGATGGCCATTTATAGTGTTGCTTTCCTTCCTTTATCACGTCATATCCTTTTTTTTTTTCAAAAAAAAAGAAAAAAAAAGCATCCCGTCCCTAAGGTAGAGAAGGCAGGGATGGAGACAAAGGCTCTTGGCACCCCAACCCCAGTGCCTGTGCTGGAGAGAGCAGAGCAAATGACCCATTTTGCTGTCTAGACACAGGCTGTGAAGATAGCAGTGCTTTGTTTTTCCCATTGCATGTGTCATCATGTAAACTACTACATATTTTACTTATTTTTATTCATACCCTTCATGAAGGCAAGGCTTTTTGTCTGTTTGATTCACCACTATATTTACCAGCACCTAACACAGTTCCTGGCACATTTTAAATGCTTAATAAATATATGTTGAATAAAAGAAAAAATAGAATAGGAGAAACATTTTTCCATCAGCTCCTGTCCCTCAGTGGTCAAGTGGCCCTACAGGCCTTCGCCCTACAGGCTGGAGCACCAGGGGGTCCCCTGGAATCCTCGCCACAGCGCCGGAGCAGCCTGGGGCCCCGAGCCAGAGGAACCCAAAGTGAGGTGCTGTCAGGGTGCACCCGTGCGGGCTGGAAGGTGACCCCCAGACTGGTTTGAAATAGGAGGTGAAATTGAGAAGGCGTGAGGTGGTGCCCAAAGGGTTCTGGGAGCCACGCTGACCAGTTAGGATGAGAGCGTGGAATGGGAATCTTGAATGTCACAGTTTGTTCATTAGGTTATCCATCCAGTCATCAATAGCACAGGTAGTGGACGAAGTACTGGAGGAACTGAAATTAGTCTAGTGGGGTTTCAGATACTACAGACGAGGAAAAAGACAGTATGTTAGTGTATCATAAGTGTTTCAATAGAAGTGTGCACAGGTACTAAAAGTAGCGAAGAGAGAAACCTTACTCATTGTGTGTGGAAGTCATGTTACTAAAACTTTCCTACAGCTTAGTCTTGAGAGATAAATAAAAGCTAACCAATTAGGGAGAAATGTGAATATTGAAATTTGAATATTGACTATATGCCCAAATTAAAATGTAATAGTTCAATATTAAATTTCCCGAGTGTGGTCATTGTGTTGTGGTTAGATAGGAGAATGTCCTATTTGTAGGGAATACATGCTGAAGAATTTAAGAGGAAAGGAGCATAATGCCTGCTACTTATTTTCAAATGATTTGGCAAAATAAATATGCAGGGGGTGGGGTGAGGAGAGCAAGCACAAATGCGGCAAAATGTTGACAACTAGTGAATATAAGTGAAGGGGAGATGGGTGTTTATTGTGCTTATCTTACAACTTTTTGAAATTTTCCAAAATAAAAAGTTGCAGAAGTGGGGAGAGAGGAAATTAAGAAAACAATCAACCAAAGAGTAAAATATCTAGGAATAAATTTAACCAAGGATGTAAAAGATTTGTACCCTGAAAACTACAAAGCATTACTGATAGAAACTCAAGGAGACCTAAATAAATGGCAATACACAGTAAGCTCATGGATCAGAAAACTCGATGTTGCTAAGATGTCACTATTACCCAAAGTGATCTACATTTGATGCAATCTGTATCAAAATTCCAGAGTCATTTTGCAGAAATGGAAAAGCTGATCCTCAAATTCATATGGAAATCAAGGGGCCCCAAAGAGACAAAATAATTCTGAAAAAGAACAAGTTTGGAGGGACTAATACTTCCCAATTTCAAATTGTTCTACAAATCTATTGTAATCACACAGTCTAGTGGCACAGAGATAGACACATAGACCAATGGAGCAAAATTGAAAGTACAGAAATAGACTCACACATCTATGGCCAACTGATTTTCAACAAGGGCTGCTAAGTACATGCAATGGGAAAAGAACAGTTTTTTCAACAAATGGTGCTGGGAAAATTGGATATCCACATGCAAAAGAATGAAGTTTGACCCCACCTCACACCACATACAAATGTTAACTCAAAATGGATCAATGACCTACATATAAGAGCTAGAGCAATAAAATTCTTAAAAGATAACAGGGGCACATTTCTTGACCGGGGAATTCAGCAGTGGATTCTTGGATATGACACCAAAAAGCACATGCAAGAAGAGAAACAATAGAAAAATTTGACTTTTCATCAAAATTTAAAACTTCTGTGCATCAAAGGACATTATAAAGACAGTGAAAAGATATATCTTACAGAATGGGAGAAAATAGTTGTAAACCACGTACCAGATAAGGGCTTAAAGAACTCCTGTAACTAACAATAAAAGACAAACAACCCAATTAAAAAATGGGCAAAGGACTTGAATAGACATTTTTCCAAAGAAAATATGCAAATGGCCAATAATCATGTGAAAAGATGCTCAACATCATTAGCCATGAGGGAAATGCAAATCAAACCACAATGAGATACCACCTCACACCCACAAGGATGGCTATTATTAAAACAAACAAACAAACGAAAGTGGAAAGTAAGTTTTGGAGAGGATGCGGAGAAATTGGAATTCTAGTGCATTGTTGGTGGGAATGTAAAATAGTGCCATTTTCAGATAGTGAAAACCTATGTGGCGGTTTCTCAAAAAGTTGAATACAGAACTACCTTATGACCCAACAACCTCAGTTCTAGATATATACCCAAAGAAAATGGAAATAGGGTCTAAAACAGATACTTACATACCGATGTTTATAGCAGTATTATTCACAATAGCCAAAAGGTGGAAACAACCCAGGTGTTCCATCAAAAAGTGAACGGATAAACAAAATTTGGAACATACACACAATGGAATACTATTTGGCCATAAGAAAGAATGAAATTCTGAGAAATGCTGCAATATGGGAGAATCTTGAAAACATTATGCTCAGTGAAATAAAGCAAGACACATAAGGACAAATACCGTATGATGTCACTTGTGCCGGTTTGAGTGTATTGTGTCCCCCAAATGCCATTATCTTTGTGGTCTTGTGTGGGGCAGAAGTTTTGGTGCTGGTTGGATTTGCTTGGAGTGTGCCCCACCCAGCTGTGGGAGATGATTCTGATGAGATGTTCCCATGGAGGCGTGGCCCCGCCCATTCAGGGTGGGCCTTGATCGGTGGAGCTATATAAATGAGCTGACTCAGAGAGAAGGAACTCAGAGAGTGCAGCTGGGAGTGATGTTTTGAAGAGGAGCAAGCTTGCTTGCTAGAGAGGAACGTCCTGGGAGAAAGCCGTTTTGAGGCCGGAGCTTTGGAGCAGACGCCAGCTGCCTTCCTAGCTAGCAGAGGTTTTCCGGACGCCATTGGCCATCCTCCGGTGAAGGTACCCGATTGCTGATGTGTTACCTTGGATGCTTTGTGGCCTTAAGACTGTAATTGTGTAGTGAAATAAACCCCCGTTTTATAAAAGCCTATCCATCTCTGGTGTTTTGCATTCTGCAGCATTAGCAAACTAGGATATCACTTACAAGAGATGTCTAGAAATAGCAAATCCACAGAAACAGAAAGTAGATTAGAGGTTACCAGGGGATGGGGGGAGGGGGTGTAGGTTGGTAAATATGGTGTGTTTGAAAACACTAAAACTAAAATGGGGGGGTAATTAACTGTCGTCCCGGGGCAGGTGTGGGGCGAGTTCAGCAGGAGCCAGCTGTGAGGAGCTTGTGCAAACGCTGCAAGGCTGAGGAAGTCTGGGGCTTTTCAAAATCTGAGTGGTTAGGTGTAACGGAACATAGAAATCTTATGATAGAAGGATGACGGGGTGAGGCAGGAGAAGGTAGTGAGCTGTGCTGGGGTGACTGGGCGCTAGCATGACACTGAAGGATTTCACACATCTTCTGTGTTAAGGTGATCACATTAGCAGCAGTTTCACAAGCACAGATTGGAAAGGGACAAACACATGGCAGAAAAATTAGTTCCTGTGTTACTGCGGTAGTAACGATGACAGATTCTTCAGGCCTAAAGGAAATTGGTGCCAACTGTAAAGTGGAGAGGATACCTTTGAAACTATACATGGCAGAGGAACCAATAGGGTATAGCAATCGATCAGGCTCGGTTAGCTCACAAGGGGACTGGCGTGGTTCGGTTCAGTGTGATGAGTCTTTTGAACCCAGAGGAAAACAAGCTGTGGAGAGTTAAGATTAGTTATAGAACGTCTTTAGCCATTAACTGGTAAATTAAGGGAACTGGTTTACACCTCAAGGGTTTATTTCTCTATTATCACCATATCTAGTACTGCTGGGCATATAGTGGGCACTCAATAAAGCATTTTTAAATTGTTTTTAGAAATCATGCTAGTGGATGGTAAAATGGTCGGTCGCTGACACTCAAGGGAAATATGCTCTGTATTTTGTTCATGTTTTCTCCCTGAGGGCTGAGTATTTGGTGAACATCTGTTTCCTAACACCTGTTGGACTCATTTACATGGCAGTCTAAAACCAGCACATGCCAGTGGAGTGCCATTTCAGGTTCCTTCAGTTTTTAAAAAGAGGCTATGTCCAATATCACGTTTGTCTGCCACCAACTAGTTTATTGTCTCAGTTTAGGAAGTACAAATAGTCCTAGTTTTTAGTAAATTTAATACGGGAAATGTGAATTTACAGAATTTACAAAGCAGGGAACATTTCTATTTCGTTCAACATGAATTTTCACATGCAATAGTTTCCTCCTGGGAGCGACTGATGGAACACACGTGGGACCGAGGACCGTGGCCCCGCTCACCTACACATTGCAAATCCTCAGGGAAGAAGGGGCAGCCTGGGTGTGTACCCAGAGGATCCCGGGGGATGAGGACAATTCCTTTGGTGGGTGGTGAGCTGAGGAAAGAAGGCCAGTAAATGACAAGTCATTACAGAGAGAAAATCCCTAAGCCAAGGAAAGATGAAAGATGTCAGGGCTCAATTTAGATTTTTCTTTTAAAAGCCTTCCTTGACGTCTCGCCCCCACGACGCCAGGGAGACCATTTGCTCTCGTCGTACTCAGGCACAGCACTCAGCATGCCTTTTGTCCTGGCTCACAGTTGTCAGCTTTCTCCCTTGGGCTCTAAGCTGCCTGTATGTCTCCCTGCTCACCTCTATGCTCCTAGCATTTCGTGTAGTGTTAGCACAAGGTCAGAGCTTCATAAATAGTTTTTAAATATACAAATGAACATGTGATCATATGTGGCCCCCTAAAAGGATGTCACCACTCCCTATAGGCATAACAGGACTCGTGTGGTAGAAGGGATCATGGCCCCCATAAAGACGTTTCCAAGTCCTAACCCCCAGCCCGGAGGGTGTGCGCCCGTCAGTGGACAGGACCTCTGACAATGTCATTAGTTCAGGTGCGGACAAGCTGAATGAGTGCGGATGGGAATCCAGGAGGGCTCAAGTCCCTGCAAGGAGAGGAATGAGCAGGAGGCAGAGAAGTGAGAAGAAGGCAGAGAAGGGGAGAGAGGTCGCCACGGGATGGAAGCAGAGATGCATCTGCAAGCCAAGGAACCCAAGGATCGCCGCCATCCACCACCACAATGCTGCAGACCCCCAGAGGAAGTCTGGCCTGGTTTGGATCGCATCCAAATTGTGAGCCAATAAATTCCTGTTGTTTAAGCCAACAAGCCTGTGGTATTTGTCCAAGCAGCCCTGGCCACCTAACACAACTAGAAGTAACCTTTTTCTTTACAGTGAGTTTCAATTAGTGTTTTAAAGAAAACATGGAATATTTAAGTAATGTATGTTTATATTATATTTATATATATTCAGTTTAGAGTCTCTCTGGTAAAAATTTAAATTGCAAAATAATCTAAGCCCCCATGCTTTAAAAATTTGTCTTTATTACTAAGATGTTGTTTCATGATCTGCCTAATCTCCCCAACCTGCCTGGACCTTTCTTTGATTTTTCTAATTGCGATGAAACTAAGATTTCAGACACCCAGGGAGCAAGCAGCCAACAGGAGTTCACAGTGTCCCTTTATTCGCTTTGAAAGCCCATGTTAGCAGTGGCCACTGCCAGCTCTCTGCAAGATGTTCTTTTGCTCTCCCAGGCCAGGACTTCCAATGGTGTGGTCCGATCGGCGTTGGGAGCAGACGCTGACCGCTCAGTCCACATCCACCGTGAAGCTCCGTGGGCAGCTGCCTCGAAGGATGAGCTCTTTGCTCTGTTACACGCCTCCGGGGCAGAAACTGTAGGTCCTGCGTGACCCCTTATCAAAACGGAGTGGGAACATTGAGAAGCAAGCAAGCTTAATTCAGGCAAAGAAAGACTTCTCTCATCAGAATGGTGCAAACAATACATATTCTCTTATTTTGTTACAAGTTATGTGATTCATATGTTGGGAAAGAGGGACACAGATCTTTATGTAACTTGCATAGTAGCCACTGCTTATTAATTAAATATCCTTCTCAAGCAAAAGGAAAATTATTAATTAGTTAAGTCAGCATTTCCCACAACAGTTACTACATCACTGTGTTTAACCCCTGAGACTTGCTCCTATTACAAGTTCTCTTAGGAAAACACCATTAGGGAAAATGCAACTAATAGCACAATGTTGAGATAAAGCTTTCTCTTATAGAGTAAGAATTTTGATTCTCTCCTAAATATAGGTGACTAACCATACCTTTATATATATATAAAAAAAAAAATACTAGAGTTCTGTTTGGACTCTTTTCCCATGGTATTAGGCAGGTATTACTGTGTAGCAAAACACCCCAAACTCAGTGGTTTACACGAACAAGTATCTCACATTCACAGGCTTCACGGTTGAATGAAGTTTAGTTTATATAAGATGGACTCAGCTGGGTGGCTCTGCATCAGGCTGTTGATAAAGGGCACTAGTATTTCGTTAAATGACAACAATATTTCCCTATATTAGGTTCATTGGGGTTTTTCTGTTTTTGTTTTTTAATTAAATTCAGTTTTATTGAGATATTCACATACCATACAATCATCCATGGTGTACAATCACCTGTTCATAGTACCATCATATAGTTATGCATTCATCACCCCAATCTATTTTTGTACATTTTCCTTACACCAGAAAGAAAAAGCATAAGAATAAGAAAAAGAAATAAAAGTAAAAACGAGTACCCAAATCATCCCCCCCATCCCAACCTATTTTTCATTTAGTTTTTGTCCCCATTTTTCTACCCATCCTCCCCATGGATAAAGGAAGTGCGATCCACAGGGTTTTCACAATCACACTATAACCCCATGTAAGCTACATTGTTATACAATTGTCTTCAAGAGTCAAGGCTACTGGGTTGGAGTTTGATAGTTTCAGGTATTTACTTCTAGTTATTCCAATACATTAAAACCTAAAAAGGGTTATCTATATAGTGAAGAGTGTCCAGCAGAGTGACCTCTCGACTCCATTTGGAATCTCTCAGCCAGTGAAACTTTATTTCGTTTCATTTCGCATCCCCCTTTTGGTCAAAAAGATGTTCTCAATCCCATGATGCCAGGTCCAGATTCATCCCCAGGAGTCACATCCCAAGTAGCAGGGAGGGCAGTGAATTCACCTGCCAAGGTGGCTTAGCTAGAGAGAGAGAGAGGGCCACGTCTGAGCAACAAAGAGGCACTCGGGGGGAGACTCTTAGGCACAATTATATGCAGGTTTAGCCTTTCCTTTGCGGTAATGAGCTTCATAAGGGCAAGTCCCAAGATAGAGGGCTCAGCATACCAAGTGGTCAGTCCTCAATATTTGTGAGAAAATCAGCAAAAAATCGAGGTGAGGCAGTCTAACACCTCCACATCCTCCCCCAGCTCCGCAGGGGGGCCCTGAATATATATTTTTACTCTCTGCCCAAATTACTTTGGGATGTGTCGCTATTTCACTCTAACCTATATAAACCTACCATATCTCACTTCCTATTCAAAGTTCCGTGTAATTATGGTGTTTGAACAAACTAACTGTAGAAATGATATTGCTTAGAAAATATAGATCCTGCACCAAATAAACATGTCTTCCCTTGGTGGTTCATTGGGTTTTGCCACGTGCTTAACTATTAAACTTCCGTTGGAAATGCTGACCAATAGCATTTTCCAGGAAATGAAAGGTTAAGGCAAAAAACTTGTAACTATGAGCAGCACCTTAGGAAGTAATAAAGAAATAATAATAAATATTAAAGAAATCAGAGGTGATAAAATCGTTTTCTGAAAATTATAACAATTAGGACCAGACCGTGGGGAGGTTCTGCTTGACAAAGCTGAACTGCAGGCTGCTCTTTGCCCGTTTCACTTTGTCATCAAATACGTTTGGAGTAATTCTCAGGTTCTGGTTTCACATGGCAGATTGAACACAGTTTATCTCGGTCTCCCGCTTAAAACCCATGAAAGTGAGAGTCAAGAAGTAAAACGGATATAAGTACATTCTGGAAGATGGGAGACAGATGGACAAGGGGTTGATTGCCACAGGAGAAAACCGAAACCTCCTGCCTACATGTGCAGAGGGCAGGTGGGGCTGAGGTTTACCAAGAGTCGAGTTTCAAGAAAGGGGGACCCCAGGTACCTCTCCAGTTGGGTTCAAAATCAAATAATTAATTAAAAATTTGCAGAGAAAGCAAACCACCAGATTCTCACCTCCAACCGTGCAGCCTGGAAACTGCTTTCTCCCCAAGCATAAAATACGAGGTTTGCTCTCCATCAGTGTCCAGGAGAATTTTCTGTGATGATGGAAATATTTTATATCTGCAGTGTCCGTCAGCAATTCTCAATAGCCACTTGAAATGGAGAACTAAATTTTTAATGAATTTAAGTTCAGATGGCCACGTGGGGCTAGTGGCTTCCATACTGGACAGGGCAGCCCTGGTCTCAGGGATAGCAGGCTGAGTAAGGACAGGGTTGGGTTATCTTACTAAAAAAACGGGAAATAAGTAAAATTCTTCACACTGAATGGAGAGATCTCTCAACACCCTTCTACTTACATCCTAGGCGGGAGGATTCCTTTCAGAGGAAACTGACCTGCCAATGAGAAAGAGCTACAAATTTGGACATTTTGCTCTTCCCCGTTGGAGTGGCAAGCACAGGTCCTTTGATGGGTACTGCTCACGCAGAGGGCTCTGGGTCAGCTTTTTAAATGCCTCCACTTCAACATGGCCCGCAGCCAAAGGTCGTCTGTCTGCAGAAAGCTGCCCAGCTGAAAGGGGGATCAATAAAAACAGAGAAAAGGGCTGGAAACCAAGACATTACAGGGACCACAAGAAAAAAATGTTCCTATTTTTTTTTTTTTAAAGAGAAGCTCTTGCAACCATTGAACAAGATCAAGCTGCTATTTTAAAAATCAGGAAAAAAAACTTTTTAATCTCTTAGAGATTAAAAATATGATAAAAATTTAAAAGCCAATAGAAGTGCTGGAAGATAAAGTTAAGATGTTCTCCCAGAAAATAAACCAAAGGAAAAATATTAGAGAAAAGATGTGAACATTAGAGGATCAGTGTAGAAGCTTCAACTACTAATTAAGAGTTCAGAAAAAAGGAAGAGAAAAAAGAAGGGGAAGAAATTATCAAGGAAACAACTCTGAACATTTCCCCAAATGGAAGAACATTTCTTCAATGAAAAAGCCTCCCACCATCCAACAGAAATGGGTACATACACTCACCAAAGGGCATGTAATACAATGTTATTGCAACACTGTTTGTCATAGCCAAGAACTGGAAACAGTCAAAAGTCCAAAAATATTCAAGTTAGAGTAATCAATTGTAGTATGTTCACATAATGGAACAAGAATGAATGAATTACCACTACACGCAACACATGGATAGATCTCACAAACCTAATGTTGAGTGAAAGAGAGACCGGCAGAAAAATACAGGCTGTATGATTCCTTTACATAACCATGTAAAACAAGCAAAACTGACCTGTGGTGTTAGAAATTAGGCTGTGGTCACCACCAGAATAGGAAGGGAGGCCACAGGGAGTTTTGGAAGCCGTGTTTCTTAATCCTTTTACTAGTTACATGGCATGTTCACTCTGTAACTCTTCATCAAGTTGATATTTAGGATTTGTGCTCCCCTCTCGAATTATGTTATTTTTTCAATAAAAAGTTTACATTTTTAGAAGTTTCGTACCAAAATACATCACAGTGAAATTTTAGAAACAGAATCCCAAAAGCTTTGAGTGTGACTGGGTAGGGATGGGGAGATAAAAAAAGGATCAAGACAGAATAACTTAAGACTTATTAAAAATAATGTTGGAAATTAAAAGACAGTGGGGAAATGCCTGTAACATTCTGAAAGAAAATTGTTTCCAATCTATCAATCAAGGGAGGGGGTACACAGAAGACATTTCATAAAACACACTGCTAGAAAATCTACCAGCCCTGCACCCTTTCTCAGGAAGTTTCTAGAAGATATACTCTACAAAAATAAGAGAACAGGGAAGGCAAAAGATCCAAGACACAGAAAAGAGGGGAAGAGAATTTCCCAAATACTGGCTAAAAGAAGCCCCAGTCCAACAGCTATGCCACAGGCTTCAGATGAATCAGCACAATTTGGAGCAGGAGGACAAAGGGGTCCAGAAGTAGATGGTCCAAGCTATAGGAGAGGAGTTTCAAAGAGCTGTTGGAATGTGCAGTGATAAACAGTGCCGATACTTAGAAATCTCAGCAAATGGGGGAAAAAATTGTTAACTGTAGGAAAACAAAAAGGTGTACAATAAAGGAAATGTCATGATGGGAAAACAATATTGACATAGTCATTTTGTAACATACGTGCTGAATAGTAATTTAATTTTTCTGACTCTCTGTTCTGGGAAATTGGGGGGATTGCATTGTGTTGCGAGGAGGAAGTTGGGAGAAAGTTTGAATCTTAATATCCTATAATAGAAAGTCAACACTATATACTATGCTATATATCTGCTTATATACTATATATATTACTTTGATGGTGTCTAAAATGAAAAATCAAGAAGCAACAGTTTAAACATGCTATTTAGATAGTTGAAGCTAGATTTCAGAAGAAATCACCAAGAGAATTCAAAGGCTAACTCTGGCTAGTGGCACTTGGAGGGGGAGAGAGGTGGGTCTTGGGACAGCACTTTCGTGTTTTGTGCCTTGTAGTACTATTTGACTTCATATACTATGCATATATATTCCTTTGATAATTAATTTTTTAATTTTTTATTGTGATTGTTCACATATGATAATTAATTTTTAAAGCACCAGTTATGAGAGGAAAAATAATTGGTCCATCGGCAACACGATGACAATTACTTACTGCAAGTGATTTCTGTTTATTTGGAGAAAATAAAACATTTTTCCATTCCTTCTGAAAGGAAAACTTTCAGTGCATTTTGATCTTTTGTCCACTTCTGTAGGGCACAGTGTAAGGAAATCAAATATAAAAGATGCTTTGGTTTTCTGAGCTATATTTGTAGTCAGTACAAAAGTGGATTCAGGTGATCTGAGTGTGTTACTTGTCACAATTGTGAGTGAGAAGTAGTAATATTTTATAGTAACGTAGATTGTATATAATTCAAATTACTGGAATGATAAGATAATGGAATGATAGCATATCGTAAGCATGGTTTCAAGATGAGAACATTTTTGCAGCTTTCCTGCTAAAGTGGTTAATCCTGGTAACATTTTCCCAACATCCCAGAAACTGTCCACCTTTCTCTTTTGTTACTGGCATTACCCGCCTTTCTGGTTTAGAGAAGGTAGTGACACCTACATGCGCGCGCGCGCGCGCACACACACATTCTTTTAATAAAGACTTCAGTTCCCCAGAGTACGGAATTTCAAAAGAAGTTCTCTACTATATTCATGATATGCATTTTATCTTTTCCAAATTTTGACTATTATGAAAATTCAGAATGAACTAAGCAAATACTGAAGTTTCCCATTGTCTTTGCCAAGTGCTGATGCAGCAAAACTTCAGATGAACTCCATCCAATACTGTCGGATGGGGTTACACAAGACGCAGGCCACTAGGTGCATTCAAGTGGTTCTTGTGTGAGCTTCTGGAATAGTGCAGAAAAAGATAGTCTAAAGTGGGGGAGTTAGAGAGAGGATCCCCACTATCCGAGTATTTGTTATAAGAGCTCCTGCAGAAAACATTGATTAATATCATTGAGTTGTGAAATTAACTCTCATTCAAACCTTCCTCTCCTCTTAATATATGTAAGCCATTGAACAGCATTTCCTGTGTCGTCAGCACTAACCAGTGCAAAGAAAATTAATGGCAGAGTGAAAATGCAAATGGTCAAGAAATGGAGGATCCTACGGAGTCTACAAAAGTGAGGATAGAAAGCAGACTGACACAGCAAAGGAAGATCCAGCAGTTAGGCTAACAGCTGTTCTAGAAGAAAAGAACGGCTATGGACACTAACATGATAAGTGCTTCAGAGAAAAGTGACGTGAATATTTAGAGATCTAAGGGAGGTCCTTGGAAAATTCATAAGCCCTTCCTTGAATATCTGTGCAGATGATGACCATTTTAATGAGCAAGTCAAACAAGAAGCAAAAGGTTTTTGTGCCAGCAAACATTTTTGTCAGGAAAAAATACACTCCAAAAAGCAAATAATTTATTCATTCTTTGTTTATTCTGAGAACTGACTTGTTGTTGCAATTATACTCTAAATTTTGATCGATATAAAATGAAATAAACATTTACATAATATTTAGTTTCATCAACTAAACCTTTTTTCCCCAAAAAAGATTAACTACAAAATTCAGCCCTAATATAAGTGGATTCATTTTAAGCAGCCTTTTCTGGTGCAGTTTCCTTGGATATTAGGGACTCTTATAGTACATTTAGAATTTATTACCTTGTAGATATTTATGTTATTTTTCACACGCACTAATTTGTATGCTTAATGAATGCGCAGCATGGCTGGGTAGTATAACCTGTAATAAAATATACCTTTTTTATATAAAAGCACAGCCAATGCTAAACATACCTTTTAATTCACTTAATATTAGAGATTTCAGAGATGAATAGATACTTCCTGTCTTCATGGAGCTCATAGTCTAATGGGGAAAGCAAAATGATATAAAACATAAACTATGATGCAAGAACCCTGTAAAATACACAGCAATGGCAAAGAAGAGATTATACGAGGGCACGAAGGAAGTTTTTTATTTTTTATTGTTTGGGGGATAAGAGGGACTTTGAACTACAAATCTTTAGAAATTATTTTGACCCGCTGAAGAGATATCTTCACGGATTTGCATTTTAATGTTCTGCCCTTGACTTTCATTAGACGACACCATAAGAAATGAATTACACACATCAGGAAATTCACAATGGCCTTTGCAGTGGGAGGGTGGTTGAGAACATTGCTTTCCACATCATTTCTGTGAAATCCCTCCCCCCTGCCCCCAGACTGGAAGCCTGGGTTGAATTCTGGGGTCACAGGTCCTAGGGCCAAGACAAGGGTGACGATACTACCAAAGGCACAGGTGAGGGATCAAAGAAGAGTGAGGTTCCAAAGACAGCTGGAGGCAGAAACTAGAACCATCTCTCCAGCCAAGGAGAGGCTCGCTACCGCTGTGTTTTCCAGGGGCACCCATGGTCACGGATCAGGTGGGAAAGGAACATGGGGTACTGCTTGTGATTCCTTTAGAATTTAGTGTTAGGAGAAACCTTATATCCCTAGGAAAGGGTATGATTCTTCTTCTCTGAAAATAAAACTATGTAAGTGACTGTGTCTCCTCTCTTCCCCTTTGATGGTCAGGGAAGCCTCCCAGCTTAACTCAAAGCTCAGCTCTGCCAGGGACGGGGAGAGCTGAGCTTATGGTCTGCAAGTGTGTGTCCTTTTATACTTTCCTTGGCTCTGAACTTTTGGTCTTATTTATGCCTTCCCAAGTCCAGATTCTTTTTTTCTTTTTAATACTGTGGTAACATTGTGGTGGTTTGAAGCTGTTATGTACCTAGAAAAGGCAACATTCTTTTAATCCATTCCTTTGGGTACAGACCTGTTGTAGGTGGGACATTTTGATTAGGTTATTTCAATTGAGATGTGACCCACCTATGCCAGTTTGAAACTGTTATGTATCCCAGGAAAGACTAAGTTCTATAATGCAGTCCTATGAGTGCGGACTTACTATGGATGGGATCTTTTGATTAGGTTGTTTCCATGGAGATGTGACTCCCCCAACTGTGGGTAAGACCTTTTGATTAGATCAGTTCCATGGAGGTGTGACCCCACCCATTCAAGGTGGGTCTTGATAAGTTTACTGGAGACCTTAAGAGAGCTCAGGGGCCAACAAAGACCCAGACACTCAGAGATGCAGACAGAAAGACGTTTGGAGATGCTAAGCTAAAAGATGAAGCCCAGAGTTTGCCCTAGAGAAGCTAACAGAGGACCCCCATAGCTTAGAGAGAAATGTCCTGGGAGAACAAGCAAGAATGCACAGGTGCTAAAAGAGAGAAGCTAAGAGAGACAGAAGCCCAGAGACGTTTTGGGGAAAGCCATTTTGAAACCAGAACCCAGGAGCAAAGGACCAGCAGACACCAGCCACGTGCCTTCCCAGCTGACAGGTGTTCCAGACGCCATCAGCCTTTCTTCAGTGAAGGTTCCTCTTGTTGATGCCTTAGTTTGGACACTTCTATGGCCTTAGAACTGTAAATCTGTAACCTAATAAATCCCCTTTATAAAAGCCACTGCATTTCTGGTATTTTGCATAACAGCAGCTTTAGCGAACCGAAATACAACTTCATTCAAGGTGGTCTTAATCCTCTTACTGGAGTCCTTTATAAGAGGATAAAAGACAGAAAGAGACACAGAAGCTAAAAGAGAGAAACACTCAGAAAACTTCAGAGAAAAAGCCACAGATGGAGAAGCCAGAAGCTGAAGCAACAAAACCTGGGAAAGAAGGACCAGCAGATGTTGCCGTTTGCCTTGCTGTCTGACAGAGGAGCCCAAGCTCGCCAGTAACCACTCTTCAGAGAAGGTATCGTCCTGTGGGTGCCTAAATTGGGACATTTTCACACTCTTAGAATTGTAAACTTGTATGCTAATAAATCCCCATTGTTAAAGACCAGTGTATTTTTGGTATATTGCATTCCAGCAGCTTTAGCAAACCGCACACATCTATACAACATCAATACCCCATCTCAACCACTCTCAAGCATACAATTCGGTGGTGTTCATCACATTCATGATGCTGTGCCACCCTCACCACCATCCGTGACCAAAACTCCTCCATCCCTCCAAACTGCAATGCTGTACCCACTGAGCATGAACTCCCCACGGTCCGCAGTCTTCACTCACATTTCCATTTTATTTCTGTGCTGTGGTTATTGATCCCATCATGCCCTGTGTAGATGGAGTGGGGCAGCCCAGCATGCACACAGTGAACCAGTCAGGCTGGTGCAGCGTGGAAGCCCACAGTTGTAACAAAGAGCCCCAGCCTCCCGCGTGGAGTAAAGAAGGAGAGGATCTGCTGCACAGAGCTCAGGGAGAGACGGTCAGCTTGAGGAAGAAACCTCTGTGGGCAGAATGTCCAAGGCAGGCTTCCTGCGGCTGGACTTCCAAAGGCCGGTACCGCCTGGGTGTGGGTGAATAGCTGCAGGGGTTAGAGAAGACAGAGATTCCCCCAGAGAGGGGCCGAGGCTGAGCTTAAGGTGAGGCCAGGGCTGATCCGGCTGAAGTCGTGTGAACTGGCTAAGTCTGAGCAGGTGAAACGGGACTGGCTCAAGAAGGAACTTGAATTCTAGAACTTGGACTTTAGTCTTTCTTACACACCTGCCCACCCAGGGAGAGAAAGACACTTTCCAAAGGGGACTTTTGAACAGCATTATCTTTTTTTTAAATAAAATACAAAATTTCCCAGTGTGCTAGCCATGGTAAATTTAAGTGTAGTTGTCTTATCATTTCTGCTTTGGTTATCAGGGTGCACGCCGTGTGCCAGCTCACAGGGTGAATGTTTTTCTTGCAAGAGTTATGACTGAGGTGGACCAGGTGAAAAGAAACCTGCAGCACTGCTAAGTGGGGAAAAAAAAAAAAAAGTGGTGAAACCAGATTCCCATTTTTTTAAAAATAGGTAGATTTTTATATCTGCCTAAAGAGACGTTATAGTAGAATAAAGATGACTTTAAGGGTTCTCTCTAGAAGGCAGAATTATGAGGGACTTCAGATTTCTGTTTTAAGTGTTTCGTGACTTTTATATTCAGAAAAACAATTTAGCTGAGAAACACACACTCTCACACTCACATACACACTCATGTACACACGCCACCCAGCCTGGGTGCTCGGGGCACAGCGGGACCCTCTTGGTGCCCACCCTCGGCGTTGGTGCTCTGCGTCTTCAGACCAAATACTCCCCCGGCAGGGACACAGCCCCCGAGCCCATGGGCCTTTCTCTCCTAATAGATCCGCTGAGGCCTGTGCTCCTTTCCCCACAAGAGGAAAAGTGGTTCAAGATCACCCTCCTCAGCCCCCACCCAAAAAAGAAGCCATTTCATGTCCACATTTGCTGGTGATGAGAGTCCCAAGCCCAAAGTTTTATGCAGAAAATAGAGCCGGAGACGAGCTGCTGCTCCCCAGGGCGTCCCTGCTGGGATGAGCCGTCAAGCCCGCACGGGAGCTGCTCTGAGAGCTCCCACCCGCCTTTCCCCTTAAGGCCACACAGATCCACTGGCGGGTTTCTTTAAACAGTTGGTCTCAACTTTAAATAAAATTTTAAAATAATTAACACCTGGCTTGCTCTTTTAAAAATTCGATGTGTGAGATCCGACAGGGTAGAGCCGGGGCCTGTGGGAGGTGATGTTCTAGACAGGGAGCCAGCAGAGGACTTCAGGAATCAGTCGTGTTTGAGTCTGAATCCTGGCTCCACCTGATAGTTGGCTCTGGGACCTCGGGAAGGTTCCCGTGAAGCCTTGATTCCCTTCTCTGGGGGGGACCCAGCTCCCTTGGGGGGCTGCTGTGCACACTGCACAGTGCATACGCAAAGGCAGAGCACAGGGCCAGCACGTTTGGGGCTCAGTAGAGCTTTCCTGTCCCGTACATCCTTCCCATCACATTTTGGGCCTCATTTTATTGGAGCCTTCGATTCCACCTGTAGTTAAGGGCAGCCCTGGATTTTGCGTGGTGACGCTGACCCTATGGAGGTGACAGCTGTGGGGGATGGTGGGTGGAGGTCTGGCAATCTCATTCTACCCAGAGAAGCCAGTGACCCCAAGGCACTCCGAACACCAGGACGGTGGGAGATGATCTCTCTGAGCCTTCGAGCACCCTCACCCAGGGCAACATTGTCATGTCACCAAGGTATCCTGTCACCAAAGGACTGTATCACCCACATGCTCTGCTGCATTGCCCAGGTGCTCTGCCACATTGCCCAGGTGCTCTGTAACATCACCCAGGTGCCCTGCCACATTGCCCGGGTACACTGCATATCAGGTGTGGTCCTGTTGTCTACTAGAGGGATGGGAAAAGTTTCCTTCCTTACAAGCCTTGATTAGCTGAAGGAAAAGGTGAAAGTAGCATTGGGCTTTGTCCCTCCTTTTCCTCTGGCCAATGCTCTCCTCTTCCTGAACTGTCTCTCAGAACTGACTCTTCCATTCTAGCATACCAGAGCCAGAGGATCTGAGTCCGGGCCCCAGGCCAGCGTCCCGTTCCCTTTCTGAACTAACGACTCCTTCCCAGCTTTCTGTCCTACCTCCCGGGAGAGATAGAAGGCTCAGGCCCCATCCCACAGCCATTGTCATCCTGCTCTGCCAGGGAATCTGGAGCCTCCAACGTCAGAACCACCCAGGACACGTGGTGCCCCTGCCGGCGCCTAAGCCCCGTTCTCCTCAGGCTTGGCCAACGAGCGCGTGGCTGCGGGATGCAAAGCAAAAGACCATCCACAGGATGTGCTGAAAACATGAGACTAGAACTGAGCGGCTAGTGGGAACAAAGCCCCGGCCGATTGTGATCCGAGGAGCTGGGCCACTGGTGGAAAACAGCAAGACGAGTTAGGTTATCTACCTGGCATCCCCCAGGAAGGCAGTATGGAAGAGCAGGCCAGAGCAGGGAGCGTGGCCACACACGGACCAGGCCCCTTCTCCAGTATCTGCTCCCGTCCTGGTGGACGTGGGAGGCCTGAGAGCAGTTCTGGCTGCTGACACTTCCGGAGGTCTTCTGTGTGCCAAGCACCGCTGTCTCCCAGCAGCCCTACGAGCCAGGGACCTCCATCCTCCCTACGGTAGAGACGGGAGCCTGAGGCCCCACAGTTAAATGGCGCGTCCATAGCATGTGGCCACTACGTGGCAGAGCCAGGCTGGGCCTGTGCTCAGAAGCACCGTCTCTCTACCCTCCCCAGCCTCCACTTCTCACCTGCAAAATGGAATAAAGTGCCGCCTCCCCAAAGTGAAGTAATAACTCACAGCGGGTCTGGGGTATGGAATAGGTGTTCAGTAAGTGTAAATTTTCATCTTCCAGTTGACCGGGTCCTCTAGAAATAACTAAAAAATCCCTATGTGTGAGGATGTCACCCACAGAACACCCAGGTGTCCAACAGTAGGGACAGGCTTAGCAGATGATGGCAGAATATTATATAGCTGCTGAAATATTTATGAAGCAATATGAAACAGAAAGTGTCTGTAAGACTATGTTAGGTGAAAAAAGCAAAATGCGAAATAGTGTGCACACATTGATTGCAAACGCGGAAATTAAAGTGCAGACAAGGATTTGGAAGCAAAGTATACATATTAAAATTGCTAGACGTGGGTTATTCAATGTTGTCATACGTTGCCTTCCAGTTAAAAAAAAAAAATGCCCTCCAGAAACAAAAGCAGTGCCCAGTGTGGCAAGCAGCAGCTGCTGTCTGTAAGATCAGGGCACAAGAACCTTTCCGTGCCTCACACATGAAAAAGACACCAGTCCTTCCAGGCATGCCAGCCTACCAGAAACCAATCAGAAACACCATTTTTTTGTGTGGTTTTATTAAAAATGGCAACACGTCTTTTGACAAATCCTGGGGAGAAAAGAAAGGTTTGAGTAGGTATACCACATCACGGTCCATTGATTAGCAGGTTGACTTTACAGTGTGGTTTGGAAAGCTTCATTTAAACTTCTTTTCCCTTGCTCAGCTGGGGTTTAGTAACATGCAGATTTTCTTTGACTAGAAAAGGGTGGTGCTGTAGTACTTAACCTCCAAGGAGATTATTTCATAAAATATTGATTTTTTTTGCACATAAAGGAGATAGTTCATGAATAGAAAATGTACGCATAAGCAAAAATTCTTTAGTTCTCTCAGTTCATAAACACAAAAGGCAATGAATCCAGTGTACACCAGAGGAATATCTTCTTTTCCTGTTGGGAAGTAGGGAGAGCTTTGTCCTCCTGCAAGACCAGTTGTGCCAAAGGAGACTAACTGGATCAGATACCCTTTTTTCTGGAATGACTTTGTTGAACAATCTAGACTTTTTTTTTTTTACTTTTGCTTCTGTACCTCCCAAGCATTTAGCATTAACTGGGCCTTCTCCCCAGATCAGACCCCAGTTGCTGAGCTGTTACTGGCAGATACTGCCCACAGGCCAGCAGCAATGTCACATTGCGTGAGGTGGTGTCGCAATATAATTTCCTGGCAGCCTTTCTGCACCAACCTGTCACCCTCTCCGGCTTACCTGGAAACAGTCATCGTTGTTGACCTAAGTCCGTAGAGTTGAGCAGCTGCTCCAGGTTGGAATAACGTCATGCGCATGAGAACAATGGTCCCAGAATTGCAAAGCACAATTATGTTTGAGTTCACATTCTGTCACCAACTGGCTATCTCAAGTCTTAGCCTTGGCTTTCTTCACTGTGAAAGACGAACACGGATAGATGTTGTAAGGGCCATGTGAGAAAAGTCTGACAGAAGTGCTTTAAAAATAAGCACAAGGCTGCAATGAGTTACCTCTTCACACCCTCTAGGGTAGCTCTAATCAAAAGACAAATAACAAGTGTCTGCGAGAATGTGGAGACACTGGAACCCTCAGACGCTGCTGGTGGGGATGGAAAATGGTGCAGACACTTTGGGAAAGAGGGTGACAGTTCCTCAAAGGGTTAAACATGGAGACACCTTATGACCCAGCAGTTCCATCCCTACGCATATATCCAAGAGAAATGAAAATACATGTCCACGCAAAAACTTGTACAAAAACGTTCATAGCATTATTCATAGCTATAGCCCAAAGCCCATCATCTGATGAATGGATGAACAAAATGTAGCATACCCAGACAATGGAATACCATTCAGCAGTAAAAAGGAATAAAGTCCTGGTGCATCTACAACACGACGAACCTTGAAAACATTATGCTCAGCAAAAGGAGTCAGACCCAAGGACCATATAGTGTGACTGCATTTACAGGAAGTGTCCAGATTAGGCAAATCCAGAGACCGAAAGTAGATGAACTGTTGACAGGCCTGGGGATTGCAGGGGGAAGCACGAGGAGTGACTGCTAATGAGGATGGGGTTTCTTTTCGGGATGATGAAATTGTTTGAAAATTGATTGTGTTCTAAAATGGATTGATTAGTATACTAAAACCAATTGAATTGCAACCTTTTAATGGGTAGATTGTATCATAAGTGAATTTTGTCTCAATAAAGCTCTTACAGAAAAAAAAAGTGGTGCAATGCAAAGGCCATCAATAATAATACTACGCTTTCTGCTAATGACCGAGAGGATCATTAGCAGGATCAACTCAGGACCTGACTAACGTCCTACCAACATCTATGATCTCAGGATGCATCTTCTGATCAGTGATGTCTCACAGTCTCTGCAGCCAGGCCACAGTGGTCACGGCCTGCATGTCCACAGGCACCAAAAGCACCAGTGTCACAACTTGCAAAATAGGTGTCAGAAGCTTGGAGTAAAATTCCAGAAGGAAGAGTGGAGTATTTTTTAATTCCCTGGAAACCAAATGTTTATGGGTAAAGGGTTGCAGACAATGATCAATCAGACATGCTTGGCAGTCCAGGCTAACAAAGAGCCCAGCTCCAATATTATTTACTAACTGTGGTGATTTGAAGCTGTATGTTCTTAAATCTAATCCATTCCTGTGAGTGTGAACCCATTGTAAGTAGGATCTTTTGATGAGGCTAGTTCAGTTAAGATGTGGCTCACATTGGTCAGGATGGATCTTAATCCAATTACTGGAGTCCTTTATAAACAGAATGAAGACAGAGAGAGAGAGAGAGAGAGAGAGAGAGAGAGAGAGAGCGCCACAGAAGCAGGAAGCTAAAATCAGTGAAACCCAGAAGAGAAAGGAGAGACCAGCAGGTGCCACCTTGTTCCTTGTCATTTGGCAGAGGAGCCAAGGATCCCCGGCAGCCGGTCTTAGGGAAGAAAGTATCGCCTTGATGATGCCTTGATTTGGACATATTTTCTGGTCTCAAACTGTAAGCTAATAAATTCTTATTTTTTAAGGCAACCCATTTCATGATCTCTGCTTTAAGCAGCCCAGGAAACTATAATACACCTCTGGATTCCTTAAAGAAATGCTAGATCACCAAGTCCTGATGGCACAAATGGTGACACTGAGTGGAAAAACATTGACATGGACTCTGAGTCCAAAAAACCACTCAGAAGGTGGCCCTCTGAAACTGTGAAGATAATTTAGGAGTACTTTAAATCAACTTATTTGTCTATGTTTTCCTTTCTATGTATGCAAAAGAACAATAAAATGTTTTAAAAATCTATGTCTGTAAAAAGTATTTCAAAACATATAAAATAAAAACTGTAGGTGATAAAATCATCTTATTGTTTAGTTGACAGCATTTATTTTTCTTTCTTAGTGCTAGATAATGTAATGGTGTGCTTAGAATCAGTGGTCTGGTATTTGGTAACATTTGGGACTTTTTTGTTTGTTAAAGATCGTCTGTGAAGGTGGCAGGAATTGTTTTCTAAGTTGAATGTGACATCTCTACCTGTTTCACTGAAAAAACACTGCGGTATAATTCTCACTACCCAAGCATTAAATTGGCATTTATTCTAGGACTTTTGTAGAATTTTGTATGTTAGTAGGGAGAGTCGGATGCGATATTTTGACCCTTTATTCTTGGCCAGGCACTGCGCCCTGTGCTTTTTATGCATTTTCTCATCGGTGCTGATCAACAACTCTATGTAGAAGGTGTGCGTTCCCATTTTATAGAAGAGGAAACTGAGGCTGGGAGACGTTAAGTATATCTCCCAGGAGTCCTTCAGCCACTAAATGATACAGCCAGGACTCGAGTCCATGTGGCTCCCAAAGATCCTGCTCTTGCCCCTATCTGCCAGAACACCTTTCTGGTTGATTCTAAATTGAGTCTTAAAATCATAGACACTTAAACAAATACAAGGGAAACAGGAAAAGGAAGATGGATGCAGAGGAGGTACGGCAGTTGCAGACGCCTGAGCGTTCTCTAGTCGCACTAACCGTCGGCTTGGCCAGCCTGTGCTGTCCATGTTACGAGATGGAAGCTGGAGCCAAGAGGAGTGAGAATCTGTAGTTACAGCTTCCAGCTTTCTCCTTCTGTGAGTTCTACTGCTGAGCTGCAAAACTAAGGAAGTTTCTGTCCCGCCTTTCTTCTCCCAGCACTCTGCTTTTGCTCTTTGGTGCTGAAATGCCCGTAGAGAGAACTACAAAGGGTTTGAGAAGCAGAACCAGTAATAATGACATCCTGTATCAAAATCCCAACTCCTAGAACTTTCGAGCTAAAAAAGATCTCAAAGACTGGCGCCCATTGGAATCACCTCTGAAGCTTTTCTCAGACCTTTTGAATGAGACTCTCAAGGGGACTGGTACAAGAACTAGATTCTCATCAGGTCTCAAAATAGGCTCCCCAGACCAGTGGCACCTAGGGATTTGTGAGAAAGGCCGAGTCTCAGGCCCCACCTGAACCCGTCCGGAGTCCCGCAATCTGCCTTACCAAGCCTTCCAGGAGGTTCTGATGCTCGCTGAGGGTGGAAAACCACTGAACTAGAGCAAGAATTTACATAGGGCCCCAAGATTATTTCTCCTTTTGGGACGTTCATCTCAGCTCTATTTCCAATTTAGTAAAAAATATTTATTTTCACATTTTTCATACATGGACTTTATTTAACATCTGCACTATTTATCAAAGCACAAGAAACCTAGCCTAAAAGTCAATTCCTATTCACCTCCTGTCCTCTTCAGTCCGTAATCAACTGGCCATAACAATTAACTCTAACTAAAAATATCTTTCTTTGAAAAGTTTGTCGATCTTAAATGTTTTCTATGTTAAATTGGAAAGTGTTAGGTGACAGAAGCCACCTCTGTTCCACGTATTTTTGGAAAATATCCCCTTCAGTAATGCACAAATAAATATATGGTGTTGCTGAAACTATTTTAGAAAATTCCTCAGGGCATTCATTTCACTGTAAGGCTATTTTGTTGAAGTTAATACCGATATTAAAAATCACTTTTCCAATTTATCAAATCTGGAAAAAGTTTAATGAAAAGTTGCTATAGCCAATGGGAAAAGCAGAAAGACCCTTTTCTGGCCTTTGAATATCTTCAATCAATTCCATTTCAAACATTTGTTTCACTACTATTATTTTGATTTGATTTTTGGTCTGGGCAAATAAGGAATTTGTTTAGGTTGTCATTTCTCAAATGATGTTCCTGCGAGTTGTCAGAAGTTGTTTCTCAAAGAAAAGGTCCTGTGGTAAAATACATTTGGGAAATGCTGGGTAAAAAAATTAAAATTAAAATTAAAGAGGTGGATTCACTTCTTGACTTTTCAGAGTTTTTAATATGGTAATATGTACTGTGATTCCCGAAGGGGTGTAGCTCGCAGCATTTGCCAGATTTCTGTAATAAAAATTTTTGGAGACAAACCAACAAAGCATAGTTTCTAAGGACCTTTTGCATTGACATGGAAATAGTTATGTTATACAGAATCCTTCTTTGTAATGGTAATTTATGCAAAGAGATTTTACCTGTAAATTCTTTTGATGATTACCTTAGTTTGTAAAATATCCTACTAGTTGGTGCTTGGTGTCTGCAAACTAAAATAGAGCCCCAGGGCATAGAAAATGTGTGTAGAGGTGCATCCCTGCTTTACATAATTCCTTTTGTGTTTTATAAACACATGGCTTCTGGAATAAATTCTGTTGAGCAATTTAATAAATATAGAATGAGCATGACAGATATTATTCAAACTAAAATCTCTGTTAACTTTTTTATGATAGACAGAGAAGGCCTGTTGACATTATGACTTTACTGATGATAAGAAATTTATTTTATTTATTAATGAATCATTTCAGTAGGTAATGCATAATCAGTGAATATTTATTGAATGTGTTTAAATCCTGTTTTGCTCAGTATTGAAGGTACTAAAAAGAAGTACGTATTAGTTTTGTGTTGCAGTATAACAGAAATTAACACCAACAGTGGCTTTAAACAACACCCATTTGTTAGCTCACCGTTGTGCAAGTCAGAAGCCTGACATAACATAACTGGGTTCCCTATGTAAGATAGCAAAAAGCAAAAATCAAGGTGTTAACTGGATTGAGTTCTCACCTGGAGGCTCTGGGAAAAATCCACCTCCAAGCTCATTCAGGTTGCCGGCAGATCCAAATCCTTGCTGCTATGTAGCTGGGGTCCCTGCTTTCTTCCTGATTGTCGTAGCCGGCTGCTGCCTGCTCTGAAAGGCTGCTTTCAGGTCCTTTCCACCGCCTGCAAGCCTGCACAGGTGCACCTGCAGTTAAAGGGCTCATGTGGGTAGGGCAGACCCACCTGGATAATCTCCCATCTTCAAGTCACCTATGGCATAAAACATACCCTAATCCTGGGAGTGGCACCTTAGCATATTCCCAGAGTCCACCCACACCCAAAGGGGAGGGAATTATACAAAGAGGAGGGTCATTTGGGGCCATTGTAGGATTCTGCCTTCCACAAAGTAGAAGGCACACCCAGTTTCTCCAAAGTATAAAAAATTAGCCAGGAGATAGACATACAAATATGAAGCAGAAGGTAAATTTGTAAATGAATACCACTGTTACCACTGCTGGGGATATAGGAGGGGGACATCGGTGGGAACAATTGGTTAGGAAGGTCACATCAAGTTAAAAAAAAAAATTGCCCTAGACCCTGACGGATCATAGCAATGGCTAACATTTATGGAGTTATAAACCCCAGGTACTATGCTGTCTCCATGTATTATCTCATTTGATCCTTTCAGAAATCCTACTACAATTATTCTCGTCTTACAGATGGCGAAATAGAAGCTTAGAGGGGTCAGCATGATGGGAAATATCAGAAGCAGCACCAAGCCAATGTGCTCCTTTCCACTGTCCAGTTTAACAAGCATGTTAGGTCAACGCCCTGTGCTAGGCGCTTTGCGGGTGCTAGAGGTACAAAAAATAAGGTACAACTTCTGCTCTCGGGGCTTCACAATAAGCAAAAGGATCAAGGAAGCAAATCACTGGCCTAGCATATGTAAAGTGCAACCACAGGGTAGGTATTAAGCACCGTGGCTTCACTGAGAAAAGAAGTGACCAACTCTGCATCAGTGGGTCACTGAGGGCTTCGCCGAGGAGGGGACGCTGGAGCTGGGTCATGAAGAATGAGCATTTCTCCAGGAGAATGTGGAGGGTTGGAAGGACAGAGAAATTCCCGATATGAGCAAAGGCAAGGAAGAGTTAAACCATGTGGCCCATTTAGGAAATGCTGGTGGTCTGCATGGCTGGATCTTTGGGGAACTGGGAGAGGAAACAGGGGAGGCTGGCAAAGTGGTGGGGTCCAGCCATTAGGGGTCTTGCGTGACATAATGGCCAGTTTGGACTTATCCCATAGGTAGGGACTCCACTGGGTTTTTACAAGTAGGGGAATAACATGGTCAGAGTTGTATCCTAAGATGATATTAGCAGTAGGGTGGAGGACCTTTTGGAGAAGAGCAAGAGTGGAGCAGGGAGAGCAGTTGGAAGCCTTCTGCAGTAATCTAGATGAGAGGTGTCAAGGGCCTGGGGTGAGAGGCCAAAGGAAACAGATATGAAGGGACACCCTGGGTAGATGGTAAGAAAATTGCATTGCTGAGATATGGTGGCCCATGAGACGCAGGGGATGAGCAGAAAAAGGATTCTAGGATGACTCTTGAGTACGAGTTAGCTCATTGTTTGGATGATGGGACCATCACCTGGGACAAGGAGATTTGGGAAGGAGAGGGAAAAAAAAATTCAGGGCCAGCCAAACTGAGGCTGAGTTATCTGTCTTAGGTCCAAGTAGAGACATCAGTAGAAACTTGGATGCACAAGTCTGGAGCTCGATGGAGAAGTCTGGCCTAGAGAGGCCGATTTTTGGCATCTCCAGGACCATCGAATGAATCCAGTGCCTGTTTATTCGAGCTCCTATGACCTTGTGCGAGGCCCTAGGAAAACAGATGTGACGATGGAGATCCTGCCCTCAAGAAGATTGTACTCGCACACGCAGCACCAGATGAGGCTGCGGTATCACAGACATACGCCTAAAATGCAATGAGGCGTCGGTGTGTGGTGACTTCCGAGAGAGGATCCCAGGGAGAATAGCCAAAAATCAGGGTGGCTGGAGAGCAAATGGAATCCAGATGAAGATCATGTTTGTATTTAATAATGTGAGTGGTTTTTTAGGGAAAAAAAATGTCATCAAGGTAATACATGTAACTTAAAATTTACTCTTTTAACCATTGTTGAAGTGTACGATGCAGTACCATTGCCACCAACTATTACCCCAAAGTAGAAAGTCCATACCCATTAAGTAAAAACTCTCCATTGTCCTCTCCCCCACTCCCTGATAAAACTTCATCTTCTTTCTGTCTCCATGAATTTGCCCATTCTAGATATTTCATGTGAGTGGAATCATACAACATTTGACCTTCCATGTCCAGCTTTTTTCACTCAGCGTAATAATTTCAAGGCTCATCCTTGTTGTAGCGTATCTCAGCACTTCATTCCTTTTCACAGCTGAATAGTATTCCGTTGTGTGTACACACCACGTATTGTTTATCCATTCATCTGTTGGTGGACACTTGGGTTGCTCCCACCTTTTGGCTATTATGAATATGCTGCTACGAACACTGGTGTTTTCAGTTCTTTGGGGGTAGATACCTAGGAGTGGGATTGCTGGGTCATAGGATGATTTCACATTTTAACTTACAGAGGACCCGCCAGCCCGTTGCAGCGTTTCCCACGGTACTGTGGTTTTTTGTCCTGGTGCACATGGCTGGGGGGCCTTGCCGGGGCCCGTTTGCCTCGCTGGGTTCACTGTGGTCCTGGATCTGCTCCTCAGGCTGACAGGCACAGCACTCGGTGTATTTTATTTGTTCCATTATCGGCGTTCCTTTTGGAATGGATGTGGCTCCCCTTAACCGAGCTCACCGAGGCCAATGTTCACACACAGGCGGGTGTCCTGGCTCCCAGGGACAACCACGGGCAGCCAGGCTGACCAAGTGGTCTCTGTGGAAGGCTGCGCTGCCACGGGAGGCCGAGGGCGCTGCAGGAGGCTCCGATGGCCACTGTCCTCAGGGCCTCCGCTCTCTGTGCATGCCCCCAGAGCCACAGACCATCAGGCAGGCAGACCCTCTAATCGGGTGAAAGATGGACCAGGTCTACTTCCGGCTCCTTGCATGCTCTCTCCTACCCCCTGTCATCACACTCTTCTCTCAGCCTGGTTTGGGGTGTGCACCTGCTTGCTAACTTACCATCGCTTTTAAACCCACCTCCCTGATGTTGCTCCCAGGTTTTGGTGGGAGCTTTGGGATGCCCTGAAGTCTTCAGCACCCCATAGAGCAGGCCCCTCCGCGTGAACTCTTACAGGTGGTCGGTTATGTCCCTGGAGCACAGCTTGTACCAGGTAAATCTCTGCAGGTTTTAAGGGGCAGCCCACAGTCACCCCCTGCAAAGAGGAGTCAGAGAGAAATACACAAAGGTTGGAGTTAAAGATCCTTGAAAATCTGGCTACGGCATCTGTGCCTTAGCTGTGGGTGCTGGGGTGCCTGGGGAGGGGAGGGTTTGGGCAGCGGAGTAGCTTGGTAAAATCAGCCTCGAGTCGCAGGTAAACTAGGTCAGAGTGAAAAGAAACCAAAGGCCGGGGCTAAAATGGTGACAGTGCTCAGAAAGGAGGTGCCTTGTTCAAGAGAAACTTCAAGGCAGAAGCAGCAAGACTTGCGACCGACTCACTGGCCAGGTGAGCCTCGACCCAGGCTCGCTCAGTGCATTTGAGACAACTGGGCAACTTCTTTAAACATTCCAACCCATAAACTAATCTGGACTCTTCTTTTTTTCCTCAAATCTCGTAGAAAGAAATGTTCCTGAGATAAACAGAAAGTTTTGGAGACTGTAGAATAGAATTCTGAGAGAAACTCAGGAGTTGGGGAGCAGGGCAGGGAGATGGAGGAGAATTGATTTCTCAATCAACAAGCATTTATTAAGCACTTACTGTGTGCCTTGCTTGTATGAGGGCCTGTGGAAGCTACAGAAGATGTGTAACAGCTCCTTCCCATGAGGAGTTTAAAGCCTTCTTGGGAGCCGGATCTTACTCATAAGAAATAATCAGAAGAAGCCAACGTAGGACACGTCACCAAGCTGGGAGGTACCCCTGTGGCATGGAGATCGGTGGTGCTTGGATCCAAGCTGAGCCATGGGCCTCTGGAAGCAGTAAGCAGAGAAAGCAACAAGGTCAGGAGGACAAAACCATCACAGCTTGCAAGGAATAGGCAAGACAGGGCTGTGCGTGTAGT